>NC_136261.1:80317866-80530366 GCF_964187855.1 Myxine glutinosa | reverse complement strand
GTGTCCTTCATGTATGCTTTATGGAACTAACTACGGGAACGCCCTTTGACCTTTATACAACACTGGAGCAAGGAGGGCGATATTTACACACACAAAGGAACAATTTACACAATAACAACAACAAAAAAAACCCATTCTAATATCCACAACACTGCACCCTCCTCCTCTTAGGCACGCCCTGGGCCTCTTACCTTAACTTTTAGTGTGGCACGTAGGTGTACTTCCCTCTACATTTAACCTGACCCTGAGTGCGACAATTTTAAAACACAAATAAATATGTCCCGCTGCTCCATTGCACCCTGCCTAACAGATTCACGCCCACAGCTAACCGAATTGCGGAATGGTCTTCAAACTATACATTGACGGTGGGGGGGGCATTATTTACAATTGACGCTACTTTTATTTACAAAACGCAACCCAGGACCTGTGATTGTTCTTTCTGGGGGGGGAGGGGGGCGAACAATCTGCTCTGCATCGACGCACCATGAAAGCACCCAAAACGCACCAATCGGTGCACAGTCACCATTGTTCAATAATAAAAATAAACCAACAACCCCTAACCCTGCTGGTGGTCTCTTGCTCTTCGGCTCCCTCTGCTGGCTATTACTATCTTCCAGGTGTTGTCATCTTCTTTGCTGGCGGCCTATTTGTCATAATAAAACGCACCCGACGTGTCCATTTTTATTTATTTATGGCCCACAGGGCCGACTTGTGTGGTTCACCTGTGGGGCATCGGTGCCCTGTGACCAAGGTCCGCCAGCAAGATCTCAGGCCTTCACGGCTGGTTCCAGCAGAGGGGCCATGCCCCAACCCATGGGGTCCATCAGCGGTGCTCAGCCACAGACATGTGGTCCATAAGGTGGTGCATTGATGCAGACAGCTGGTTCTGGGAGTTCCGGGCGCACAATGGCGGACTCACGCACGCTCCCCTCAGCGCCCAGTGGCGCACAGGTCCTCATGTGGGAGACAAAAGGGGGAAAAGACAGATGAGCGAGGGGTAAGGTCTCAAAGGTACACATCAAACAAGGCAATGCAAGGTGAAGTGCGTACGGAGAGCCAAGTCAGAAAGCTCGTCCCTACCGTACTTCACCCCCCCCTGTCACCTACTCTACCCTGGCCCTTACCCCATATTTACAAAATCTACACCTTTACAAATTCGTCGCTAATGTCACGTCTTCCCCATATTTCCCCTACACCAAATTCGTTCCCACAATCCCTCTAACCAAAATTTGCCATCACCCAATTCATCATCAATCCTCATAAGGAGGGAGAGATGGAACATCAAAGCACAATGTCACACCCACGTCATTATGCGTCTCACATTCCAAACATCTGCACAATAAAAATATTAAAACATGGCATGGTGTGGAGTTACGTCACCTCAGGTGAGTGGATGTAGATGGTGCAAGGAGATTTTCATCCTAACTATCCTCTAATTGACTTTAACACACTTTACACTACCCGGGGTCTTTCCCTGCCAATCCATTGGCCAACTTACACTATGGGTTCTAAAAACCAATTCCCATTGACCAAACTGTGGTGCTTCTCTAATTTGGGGTCTCACTCCCCCGATGCAACTCCCTGTGCCCTTGCACAATTTCCAGGCTGGGTCGTGTAGCTCTCCCAGCAGGTCTACCCACCTGCACACCTCCACCACTGCAGTTGCCACCCGAGCTTACCTAGCTCCTCACCCTAACCTATCTAATTGGGGAAGGCCCCTCCTGGCTCTGTCACCCCTCGGTGCCCTCTGGCACTGGGCTACCCGGGTCCGTCCTCCGGATCCTCGGGCCCCATCCACAACAACTCTACCGGCTCCCAGAGCCCACCTGCGGCTTCACCTGGCCGACATCCTCACAGTGGTGGAGTGCCCATTCAACTACACGCACTAACAGGCTACACGCCCAGCCATTTCCACAACACTAATGCACCCATCCAAATACCATTCTTCCACCACGCACCACAGATGCCAATATCCAACCACAATTTACCTGTACCCTCTACCTAACACTTACACTACCCTCCCCGGGTATTCGTGATGGGGGTCCATCCTCCTTTCCCCCATCCACACCTTCGCACCATCCACTCCACTCCACAGTTTCCACCATACCCACTCCACGACCATCCATTCCAATACTCCATATACTCCAGACCATTTATTCCATACACCTGTTCTCCATTCACCTGTCGTTGCACACCTGTGCAATCACACCTGGTGCCACCTGCACCCTCCTTCCTTCCTGGACCATTTGGTCAGCACAATACACATCACTATCACTCCCTCATACACTGCTCCATACACCTGTTCAGTTGCACACCTGTGCAATCACACTACAACTCACAATCATTTACTCATACCCTGCTCAATACACTTGAATAACTCCAACACTCACACGGCATCATCTGAACTACCTGTTGCCCTGCTAACTTAGTGCTCCCCGTCTTCCCTTTAAACTAAGCACATACCACGTCATTATCATCCAATCTAATCTACCTGCGTCCCCACTACAGGTATCATTGTCACTACCTAACCTTAACGTTACCTAAGGTCATCTTCTCTAAATCCCTATCATTATATCCTAACCCTCCCGGGCTAGTTTTCACTGCCATAAACCCCATAACACTAGTGCTCCTTTTCCCCCGCTGTGAGAGATGGCAGAGTTGCCATCCCACCACATCGGGTATCTTCCACTACCAATTTTGCACATCAAATTTCAGCCAATCAAAAATTTGCCAATCATCTGCCAATCATCAAATTTTTTTATATTTTTATTTCGGGTCCAAAACACTATCCTCGTCACACATCTACTCACTAGTGCCTCTCGGTGCGCCAATTCATCTCCAAAGCTCGGCTTCGCAAAGCCGAGCAATGAATGCGGGTTGCTCGTTGCCAGCGGATGGGTCCGTCCGACATTCAGTGCAGGGAAGGCGGTTTACCCGGGCCGAGATCCCACGCACCATCCCGGCACAAAGCCGTCCAATGGCCCGACCTCGCCCTGCCGGAACGCCTCAACACAAGGGGGTCGCCATGACGACCCTTCCTATCGGGCTGCCCGCTCCGCCTAGTGGAGCACGGACGCGGCCGTTCCGAGCGAGGCCCAGCGTGGATCGCGTACGGTGGTTCTTTCGAAACCGCCGTGGTTCGGATCCCCGCTGGTCCTTGCGGCACGCGAAGCTGCCCGGCACGCACCGAGGGCCCGATTCGGCTATACGTCGCTCTAACCGCTAACCCGGTTACCGTCGATGCTTCACCTGCATGCTCACACGCATATGCGACCCCTTTCACCCTCATCGAGCTCGGTGCTCCAACGCCACCAGTACACCCCGCGTACTTCGTTATTGCACTCGTTCTTTCGCTCACAGACTTGGTCACACACCTGACAACCGCACACCTTTGCACACACTCATCATTCGCACACCTCACCAACACACCTCTTCGCGCCCCCTCCTTGGTCACCTCCTCTGTGACAACCACAGGTGTGCTCTCACTTTCACACCCAACCATGTGCCTCACTACCAATTCCAGTGTGCATTCCCACACACGCTCTACCATTCCAGGTGTGCATCCTTCCATTCCAGGTGTACATCCTCTCTCACCTGCCACAACCAACTTACGCTCCGTGTCACTCTTACTACTTTCACCACCACACTCGGTCGCGCATTCACCCTCACTCTCGCCAGCGCACTCTTTCCTTATTCCCCCGTCCGTTGCACACCTTTCTCGCGCATCCTCTTGCACACACTCTCCCGTTACACCCTCCGTAACACTCACCACAGGTGTGCATTCTCCGTTACTCTTGACAGCGCACTCTTTCCTCATGCACCCGTCCGTTACACACCTTTCTCGCGCATCCTCTTGCGCACACTCTCCCATTACACCCTCTGTAACACTCACCACAGGTGTGCACTCTCTCGTTACATCCTCTGTAACACTCCCCACTCCGCGCTTCCATGTGCCCCCTCGCACACGCGCTACGACCAACTCACTCTCGACAGCACACTCACTCCTCGGCGCGCACTTTTTCCTCACACACCCCAGAGTCGGACATTCTCGCACACCTCCTCTCTCGTACTCCGTACCCGTCACACACTTCACCAACGGCCTCTCACGAACACCCGGATCCAAATCAACCCCCAAGCCAACTAAAGCTCCCCTCACATCATATACATTTCCGAATATATCGCCACTCACCTTGGCACCTCGTCTCCGCACCTCTTTCGCCACCTGCAAACTCTTTATTTGGTTAGCGAGCACACCATCACGATTTGAGCACCGACCTTGCACATATTCCATCACCTCCTCCTGTATTTCTTTCTTAGTTTCCGTCCGTCTCTTCTTAATTTCACTCACCCCCTCTTCCACCTTCTCTAATTTTTTCTTCACCTCTTTTATTTCCCGGTGCGTCTCCTCAATTTCATCCTCTAAGGCTACCTTGACCGTTTCTATGTGCGGCCTCACCTCCCGGTCCTTCGTCTCCATTACTTCTGTCACCCCGTCCAACCTCGTTGTCAGTCCCTCACGTACCATCTGACATTGCCTCTTCGTCGCTATCAAGTCGTCCTTGATGTCTCTTTGTGTCGCTTTTAACCCTCCTAGTACCGCAGTGTTCTTTTGTACCTAATCCACTAGTTCTTTTTGTCCCACCGTTAGCTGCTCTATTTCCTGCGTCAGGTCCTCTATGCCCCCCTGTAACCTAGCCGTATTATTCCTCACCTCTTTCTCCATACGCTTCTCACCTCGCTTTACCTCCTCGCGTACTCCCGAGACCTCCTCGCTTACACCTCGTCGTATCTCCTCCTTCATCTCCTCCTTCATCTCCTCCATCTCTTTTGTAGATGCCACCCTCATCTGTCCCAATTCATCCCTCTGAGCATCCAATTTACTTTCTAACCCGGTTTTCACCTCCTCTATCTGCTCTCCCATTTGTTTAATTTCTCGGGCGGATTGCTCTCCTATTTCCCGCAATTTGTTTTCCATCTTGTTTTCTAACCCCTCTAACCCATTTTTCACCTCTTTTATCCCGTTGTCTAACCCCTCAAATTAATTGTCTAACCGTTCAGCGGTACCCCTCGCTTCGTCCCTCATTGCTCCCAATTGCTCACTCTGAGCCGTCGTCTTGTAACTCTGCAGGTTGAGGGATGCCTGCATTTGCGCCATAAATTGCTCCATGAGGGCCTGCATTTGGGCCATCCCTCCCACTTGTACAGCGGGTGCGGCCGCCGTAGCCATGTGCGAGGCGCCATTTTGCGCGCCTGAAGCCTCGTGCGCGAGGGCGCCATTTTGCGCGCCTGAAACCCCCTCAACCACATTGCCATTGTTCTCCTCCTCCCTTTCCTCCACATACATTTCCCCGAGGTCCTGGGTCGATTCTACCCCGTCTATCTCTCCCACCGGCATCCGATCGCCTTGATTGTCCATGGCGCGACTTTCAAATTTAGGATTTTTATAAAATACAATTTTGGGCCACTTGTAATTTGAGCGCGCTAAGCGCTTCAGGTCCGAATCCGACACTCCCGACACCAATTGTTACGGACCGCGGATAAGATGGTGTTTTGCCGAGCGGATGGTGCCGCGGCCGAACAGTTACCCCGACTAACCCGATTCCTGGACGTTGGCCGAAATCGCGCCACAGGTATTCAATTTGGAAACCTCTAAAGCGACCGAATGTAAAGAGGAAGAAGAAGAAGACGTACAGAAGAGTAACAGGATTTATTATTTACACACAAAAATAACCAAGGAAGAAGGAAGGATAATAAAATAATTTACAGAAGAACTCAGAGACACAGTGCAAATATTAACTTATACAAGCTTACTTATACCCAGGGACAAGACAAAAGACAGACTACGAACACACTTACACGGGGGGTGATGATAGGAATGGCAGGAGGTGGATGGCTGGAGGGGGAGGAAGGGTCAGGTCCCTGCAAACGGCAGGGCTGGAGGTGACAGCTCCGACTCCTCACATTCTTGGCGGGAAAACCTCGGTGGCGTCGACGCAACTCTTGGTGTCCCTTTTTGTGCTCCTCCTCAACTCAACCCTCACAAGGCTTGCTGTCTTTCTTGGCTTCACTCTGCCTCACTCCGCCTCACTTCTCTTTACTTCTCCCACTCTCTTTTGTAACCAACTCTCTTTCCGCCACCAAACACCAACCAACGTTCTGACGCGCCTTTCTTTGCACGTCTCTCGCTTGGTCCAACCACTTCTCTTTGCACGTCTCTTTGCACGTCTCTCTGCACGTCTCTTTGCACGTCTCTTTGCACGTCTCTTTGCACGTCTCTCGCTTGGTCCAACCACTCACTCGGCTCTTGCGCGCGCGCTTTTATAGCGCCTCAGGCGATCAAGCCGCCGGCCTTCAGGACACGCCCCTCAGTGAGCTCGCTTCAGCCCTGATTGGTGGGCACAGGCCCTCTGACTCCACCCTTGATGACGATGGGCGGGCACGCCCTTCTTCCCCGAGCTAAGCACGCCGTAATGGCTAATGGTGGTTTTGGGGTGAAATCAACAACCCACAGCTGCAGCAAACCTGACAAACTGCCCAGTGCAGTTGGCAATTGAGCCTTGGAGGGGATGTAGTTGGCAATTGGAGGTTTTGGGAATGGGAATGAAAGGGGATCTATCTTATTTCACTTGGTGCAATGGAGTATTTCAATTAGTGGAAGACAAAGCCTTAACCTAATACACAGAATAAGGAAATAAACTACTGAACAGGGATATTATGGTGTCCTTCATGTATGCTTTATGGAACTAACTACGGGAACGCCCTTTGACCTTTATACAACACTGGAGCAAGGAGGGCGATATTCTAACAACAATTTACACAATAACAACAACAACAAAAAAAACATTCTCATATCCACAACAATATATATATATATATATTATATATATATATACAGTCACGTGAAAAAGTAAGTACACCCCATGTAAAGTTTTGACTTTTCCAACATATTTCAACATCCAGCTATTTGATCTTCTTTTCAACAATATTGATAGATAAAGGTGATATAATATAACAAATATCATGAAACATTTACATTTTGTAGTCTATTGTATAATTTAAATGAACATAAATGCAAATTTCGCATGTGGAAAAAGTAAGTACACCCCGACATTTATCACAACTTCAAATACCTAAAATTAGAATCAGGTGCACCAGCTCAGGTGCAAATGATTAGAACATCGTTTGAGAGGATCTTGGACGAACCTGTCTTATTTAAACCTCAGACATTTCGTTTGGTTTGCTCTTTGTTGTTGAAGTGTGCGGCGTCACCATGCCTAGATTAAAAGAGCTCTCTGAGGCCTTCAGAAAGAAGGTTATAGATGCCTACGAGTCTGGGAAGGGATTTAAAAAGATCTCCAAACAATTTGAAATCAATCATTCGACTGTCCGGAAGATCATCTACAAGTGGAGAAGATTCCAAACAACTGCCAACTTGTTCAGGCCAGGCCACCCCAGCAAGTTCAGCCCGAGAGCAGACCACAAGATGCTGAAAGAAGTCACTAAGAACCCCAGAATGTCATCACGGGACCTACAGGTAGCTCTTGCCACTGTTGATGTCAAAATGCACATGTCTACCATTAGAAAGAGGCTGCACAAATTTGATCTGCACGGGAGGTGTGCCAGGAGGAAACCTTTGCTGTCCAGAAAGAACATCAGGGCAAGACTAAAGTTTGCCAATGAACACCTAGGCAAAGACCATCACTTCTGGAACAATGTGCTCTGGACAGATGAGTCAAAGGTAGAGCTATTTGGCCACAGTACCAGAAGACATGTTTGGAAAAAACCAAAGACAGCATTTGACCACAAGAACCTGATACCAACTGTAAAGCATGGTGGTGGAAATATTATGGTTTGGGGCAGCTTTGCTGCATCAGGGTCTGGGCAGCTCACCATCATAGAATCCACTTTGAATTCTTCATTGTACCAGAGGGTGCTTGAGGATAATGTGAGGCCATCTGTCAGATAGTTGAAGCTCAACCGAAGGTGGACCTAGCAACATGACAGTGACCCTAAACATACCAGTAAATCCACCAAGGAATGGCTGAAAAGAAAGAAATGGAGGGTTCTGGAATGGTCAAGTCAAAGCCCGGATCTAAATCCCATCGAGATGTTGTGGGGGGATTTGAAACGAGCTATGCATGCAAGAAACCCCTCAAATATCGCACAGCTGAAAGAATTCTGCATGGAGGAGTGGGCAAAAATTTCTCCCAGTCGATGTCAGAGACTGGTAGACAGTTATAAGAAACGCCTAGTTGAGGTTGTTTCTGCCAAAGGGGGCAATACCACCTGTGAGAGCCAAGGGTGTACTTACTTTTTCCACATGCGAAATTTGCATTTATGTTTAATTTAAATTATACAATGGACTACAAAATGTAAATGTTTCATTATATTTGTTATATTATATCACCTTTACCTATCAATATTGTTGAAATGAAGATCAAATACAGACTTGGCATTTAATATGAATTTTTTTTTCGTGGGGGTGAACTTACTTTTCAAGATGACTTAGAACCAAAAGTTCATTGGAATTATGTTGAAATTATTCTAATAGATTTTGTTTACTAGATTTTTAACATATTTTACTAGAAAATTTTTACTACATATTTTACTATTTTACCAGATTTTACTAGGTTTACTAGAAAACAAAACTAGATTTTGTTTATGTGACCTTTAAAAGAAACAAAAACCACATTTGACATTTCGAAGCAAATAAATTGATCCTTGAAAGTGATGTAAACTGATATCAAACTCAATTCACGGACAGTACTGTGTTAAACTTCTGTACGTTTTCCAGAAGTAACTCTTTATTTTGCACATTAGCCAAAAAAAATTCAACAAAAACAAAAGCTAAATTATGACTGGGATTACGGACAGTAAAATTACAGTTCAGTACTTCGTGTAACCCCCACGAGCATTCAGGAGAGCACGTACACGTCGAGGCATGCTGTTCACGAGATTTGCCAAGGTTTGGACAGGAATCGCTTGCCATGCAGCGACAATAGTCTGCTGCAATTCAGGCACAGAGGCAGGCTGCTGGTCCAGGTTGTCGATTTGACGCGTTAATTCTGCCCACAAGTCCTCCATCGGATTCATATCCGGGGACATGGCAGGCCACTCCATATGCTCTACACCACCGTCAGCAAGAAAGTGTTGGATCATGCGAGCATGATGAGGCCGTGCATTGTCATCTTGGAAGACGAAGTTTCCTCGAAAGGCTGCACGAGCAAATGGAAGCAATGTTTCTTCCAGAATGACCCTGTACTTGAACTGGTTCAGGTTTCAATTCAGATCAACCAGGTCAGTTTTGCCCCCTGCATGAAAAGCAGCCCAAACAGTCACCCCACCACCTCCAGCTTGGACTCTTGGCACTATACAATCTTCGTTGTGGGCTTCATGCACTTGTCAGCGCACTCGGACGCGGCCATCTTGACGATAGACCAGAAATCTAGACTCATCCCTGAAGGTCACGTGATTCCAGTGTCCTGGCTGCCATTGACGGTGCTCTCTGGCCCACTGCAATCGGCGCTGGCGGTGTTGTCTGGTCAGGCATGGCTTTCTCAGGGGACGCCTGGCACGATAGCCTGCTTGAACCAGTCGTTGGTTGACTAGCCTTCTGGATACAGGCACATTTGTCAGTTGCTGCCACTCCGCCCTAAGCCGATTAGCTGACTTGGTTCGGGCCATTGCAGACTAACCGGTGCAGCTGGCGATCATCTCTCCTTGTGGTTCGGCGTGGACGTCCTGGCGTCGGTATTGGAGTAGGGACACCCCTCTGAGCATTTCGTTTCAAGGTCTTTGACACCTGACCATGAGTGATGCCATACTGCTGAGCAATAGCACGCTGTTTCATGCCAGAATTTCGTAAAGCCACCACTCCATGACAAACAGCATTGTCAAGTTGACGGACCATCTCCAGAGGAAGCGGCAATAACTTTTGGAGACGTGCAGCAGTTGTTTTCCACTAATACAGAATGCAACAACCCTTATATACCGATTGTGATGCCAATCGTCAAATGTACCTGTCCTTACATTTTGTCACGCCACCTGTGATATAATCCTGTTATTGACTTCTTGCTGTGAAAGACAATCAGTGACATGGTTCTTTCAACAAAGACATCACCGAAGGGTAAAAGCAACTCACCAGATTGATATTGTTGCGAATATGGAATTTGGCCTCCATATCCGCTTGTAAATATTCCCCTATTTTCTCCAATACTCCCCAACTTTCCCCAGTCCCCCATTCCCTAGTCCCATTGCATGTAAATAACAATCAGTAGAGCCGACCTTCCCCTTATTCCCCCATTAAATGTCGTGCCCAGGTCCACCGCACCACACGTAGACAACTTTCGGACATCTTCCTAGTTATTCTTAATCTATGTCAGTTAAGGCCTCGTTTCCATTAATTATGACTCTTCGTTGCACCAGAATGTGATTATATGGCACCAGTAGTGAGTTTAGGACCTTCCCATACCTCCTCCCATCTTCTTCCCCAAACAACAACAACAACAACAACTACAGCTACAACAACAACAACAACAACTACAGCTACAACAACAACAACAACAACTACAGCAACAACAACAACAACTACAGCTACAACAACAACAACAACAACTACAGCTACAACAACAACTACAACAACGGCGCGCGCGGGGAGTGTGCGTCCTCCCTCCGGCTCGGTTAGCCGCCATTATCCATGCGCCCCACGGGGTTACCACGAAGGGGCTGGCTGTCAGCTCCTCGTCAAGGGCGGAGCCTGGTAAACCCCCCCCGCACCCAATAAGAAGGGCGGACCGATTCCATCTGGGCGGAGCTAACGAGCCGAGGGCGTGTCACTCCCCGCCGGATATACGCAGCCGCTTGCCGGACGTGACGTCAGATGCGCCCCCAGCTTGAGACGACAAGACGCCACCTCGAGCGCTGAGAGACCTCCTGCATCTTTTGGGCCGCGCCATCCTGTCCCTGAGCACAAGGTGCACCTTGTGCTGGCCATCGAATACCCGCTTTCCTTGTCATCAATCCCCGTGTGAGTCAGTTTTTGTCCTGTTTCTCTGTGGTCTGTCGGGAATAATATAAGGTTGTGTCTAAGTGCCTGTCTTCCTATGATGTACCTCTCGTCCCTGTAATCTGACCTTCCGCACGAATATAACCTCCTCCGGAGGTCTTGAGAACTGAACCCCTGGTGTCGTATTGTGTCATTATAACCCAGCCGGGTGTCTTCTCTTTCCTATTGAGCCAGCGTAGCGCGGCTTCGTCGACGTTCGAGTACAATCGGGTAATTTGTGCGGACACGACGGCCATTCCGCTCGGCCCACCTTAACATCAAAGTCGTGTCTGTAACAATTGGTGTCGGGAGTGAGATTCGAGGCCCGACCAAATTTTGAAGAAAAAAAAAAACGAATAGAGGAAAAAAAAAAAATTTGGTCAAAATTTGGAGCGGCCGAAATTTGTTTTGTTTTACGAAACTCGAATTTTGCAAGTCGCGCTATGGCGGATCAAGACGGCTGGGGTCCGGTAGGGGAGAGTGAGGTAGGGTCGATCCAGGACCAAAATGAGGGACAGGAGGAGAGCGAAGCAGTGAGGGCGGCAGGTTCGCAAAATAGCGCCGTCACGCACGAAGAAGCGGGCGCGCAAAATGGCGCCTCGCTGATCACCGCGCCAGCGACCGTGGCAGCGCCCCCGATGGATTGGGGCCTTTTTTTCATACAAATGAAGGCCCTTATGGCCCAGAATAGCGAGAAAATGAGGGAGGAAACGAGGGCTAATAATGAGCGATTGGGTGAGCGGTTGGGGAACCGGATGGATGCTCAGGGTGAGCGATTGGGAAACCAAATTGAAGAAATAACGAACCGAATGAGGGCTCGGAGTGAGCGATTGGAGGGCCAACTGGGGGTAATGAGGGACGAAGCGAGGGGTACCGGAGAGGGGTTAGACAACGGGATAAAGGAGGTGAAAAATGGGTTAATGGGGGTAGAAAATAGAATGGCTGCCCAGGAGAATCAGATAGAGGGAGTGAAAAATGGGGTAGAGGGAGAGGAGATTAGAAGAGGTGTGAGTGAGGAGGTCGGAGGAGTGCGCGAGGAGGTGAGGCACTGTAAGGAGCACATGGAGAAGGAGGTGAGAAAGGGGACTGTAAAGTTACAAGGGGGCATAGAGGACCTGACGCAGGAGATGGAGCAGCTGACGGTGGGACAGACGGAGTTAGTGGAGCAGGTTCAAAGGAACACTGCGGTATTAGGAGGTTTAAAGGCGACACAGAAAGAACTAAAAGATGACTTGATAGCGACAAAGAGGGAATGTCAGATGGTACGTGAGGGACTGACAACGAGGTTGGACGAGGTGGTAGAGGTAATGGAGACGAAGGACCGGCAGGTGAGGACGCACATGGAAACGGTCAAGGTAGCCTTAGAGGATGAGCTTGAGGAGACGTACCGGGGAATAAAAGAGGTGAAGCACAAATTAGAAGAAGTGGAAGAAGGGATGAGCGAAATTAAGAAGCGACGGAGAGGGGATAAGAAGGAGATAAAAGAATTGGTCCAAAGTCTGTGTTTGGATCGTGATGATGTGCTCATTAACCGGATGAGGGATTCGCAGGTGATGGAGGAGAAGCGAAGAGGAAGAGGACCCGGTGTAAGTGGTGACCAATATGGTCGTGCGTATGATGCGCCAGGGGATTTAAGGAGCTTGGGGGTCGAGATGGACCCGGGTGTTCGTGAGAGGCCGTGGGTGAAGTGTGCGACAGGTCTGGTGTGCGAAAATGGAGGTGTGCAAGAAAGTCCGACTCTGGGGTGTGTGAGGAAAAAGTGTGTACCAAGGAGTGAGTGTGCTGGCGAGAGTGAGTCGGTCGTAGCGCGTGTGCGAGGGAGCACGTGGAAGCGCGGGGTGGTGAGTGTTACAGAGGGTGTGACGGGAGAGTGTGCGCAAGAGTGTGCGCGAGAAAGGTGTGTGACGGACAGGTGCATGAGGAAAGAGTGCGCTGTCAGAAGTAAGGAAGAGTGTCCACCTGTGGTGAGTGTTACAGAGGGTGTAACGGGAGAGTGTGCGCGAGAAAGGTGTGTGACGGACAGGTGCATAAGGAAAGAGTGCGCTGTCAGAAGTAAGGAAGAGTGTCCACCTGTGGTGAGTGTTACAGAGGGTGTAACGGGAGAGTGTGCGCGAGAAAGGTGTGTGACGGACAGGTGCATGGGGAAAGAGTGTGCTGTCAAGAGTAAGGGTGAGTGCGTTGTCACGAGTGGAGGTGAGAGTAGTGAGAGTGACAAGGAGAGTGAGCTGGTTGTGACAGGTGAGCGAGGATGTACACCTGGGATGGAAGGATGTACACCTGGAATGGTAGAGCGTGAGTGGGAATGCACGCTGGAGTTGGTGGTGAGGCACGTGGTTGGGTGTGCGAATGAGAGCACACCTGTGATTGTCACAGAGGAGGTGACCGAGGAGGGGGCGCGAAGAGGTGTATTGGTGAGGTGTGCGAGCGACGAATGTGTGCCAAAGTGTTCGGTGGTCAGGTGTGTGACCAAGGCTGTGAGTGGAATGAGGGTACCTGGGTGTGTAAGGAAAGGTACGAGGAGCATGGGCACGGCTGGATGTGTGAGCAAGGAACGGGCTTCGGGGTGCAAGAATCCAGGTGAAGCATCGACGTTACACAGGTTAAAGGTTAGGTCGACTTTTAGCCGAAGCGGGCCCTCGGTGCGTGCCGGGCTTCGCGTGCCGCGAGAACCAGCGGGGATCCGAGCCACGGCGGGTTCGAAAGGACCGCCGTGCGCGACCCACGCTGGGCCTCGCTTTGAACGGCCGCGTCCGTGCTCCAATAGGCGGAGCTGGCAGCCCGATAGAAAGGGTCGTCATGGCGACCACTTTTTGGTGAGACGTGCCGGCAGGTCGAGATCGGGACATTGGATGGCTCCACGCCGAGGTGATGCGTGGGATCTCGGCCCGGGTAAGCCCCCGTCCCTGCACCGAGTGCCGGACGCATCCAGCCGCCGGCACAAAACAACCAGCATCCATTGCTTGGCTTTACGAAGCCGGGCTTTGGACAGGGATTGGCGCACCGAGAGGACCTAATAAGTAGACGGGTGATGGTGATAGTGATAGTAGTGATTTGATACAAAATTTAGAAAAGTGAATAGAATTGGCAGTAAATGGAAAATTTTTGAATTGGTTGGAAATCTGGACGAACAAAATTGATAGTGAGAGACCCCCGATGTGGTGGGATGGCAAATCCACCATCCTTCCCATGGGGGCAAAGGAGCACTAGCTTAGGGGGTGTATGGCAGTGGAAAACTAGCCCGGGTGGGTTAGGATATGGTGTGTAGGGATCTAGCGAAGATTGACATTAGGTGACGTTAAGATTAGTTAGTGACTGATACCTGTAGTGGGGACGCAGGTAGATTAGTATGGATGATAATGACGAGGGAGCGCAATAGTTTAAAGGGACGACTGGGAAGCGCAAGTTTCAGAAGGGAGTAGTTAGCTGAGATGATGCCGTGTGTGTGTGAGAATTGAACAGGTGTGATTGCACAGGTGTGCAACTGGACAGGTGTGTGGAGCAGTGTATGAGTAGTGAGTGTGTGGATCAGCGCGAATGCGCTTGGGGAGAGAAGGGTGCAGGTGGCACCAGGTGTGAGAGCACAGGTGTGCAAGTACAGGTGTGTGGAGAGAGTTGGAGTAAGTGGTATGGAGTGGTGTGCGTGGTGCGAAGGTGTGGATGGGGGAAGAGTGGACCCCTTTCACGAGTACCCGGGGCGGGTAGTGTAAGTGTTAGGTAGAGGGTGCAGGTAAATTGTGGTTGGATATTGGCATTTGTGGTGCGGTTGCAGAATGGTGTTGTGGATGGGTGCATTAGTGTTGTGGAAATGGCTGGGCGTGTAGCCTGTTAGTGTGTGTAGTTGGTTGGGCACTCCACCACTGTGAGGATGTCGGCCAGGTGAGGCCGCAGGTGGGCTCTGGGAGCCGGTAGAGTTGTGGATGGGGCCCGAGGATCCGGAGGATGGACCCGGGTAGCCCAGTGCCAGAGAGGGCACCGAGTGGGGAGAGTGCCAGAGGGCCTTCCCCAGGTAGTTAGGTTAGGGTAAGGAGCAGGTAAGCTCGGAGGCAACCGCAGTGGTGGAGGTGTGCAGGTGGGTAGACCCACTGGGAGAGGTACACGCCACAGCCCAGAAATTGTGCGAGGGCACCGGGAGATGAATCGGGGGAGTGAGACCCCAAATTGAAGAGCACCACAGTTTGGCCAATGGGAATTGGTTTTTAGAACCCATAGTGTAAGAGGGCCAATGGTTTGGCCGGAGAAAGACCCCGGGTAGTGTAAAGTTGTTAAAGTCATTTAGGAAATAGTTAGGATTGAAGAACCTGTCGCACCATACGCAGCCACTTACCTGTGGTGATGATGATGACTCCACACCTGTGTTTTCTTTGTTCTGTGTGCAGGAAATGAGATTGCTGTGGATTTGTGAGACGCATCACGACGTGGAGGAGACATTGGGGTGATTCCATCTCTCCCTCCCTAGGAGGGACTGATGATGAATTGGTAATGGCAAATTATGATGTTGAGTTGGAGATGGCAAATTTTGATGAGAGTTGAAAATGGCAAATTTGATTGGTTAGGAGGGAGAGAAGACGAATTTGGTTTATGGGAGGAACGGGGAAGACAGTAGGGATGTTTGTTGATTTGTAAAGTAGATGTTTATGGGTAGTGTTGTGTTGTGTGGATACAGTAAGGGGTAAGGGAGGGGCCATGTAGGTTACCTGGTGGGGGGGGGGGGCGTACGATAGGAACGTACCTGTCTCACCTGGTTCCCATGTGCCCCCAGTGTGCATCACCTTACATTGCGTGCACTTTTGCGCCCTTACCACCTTACTCACTTGTTTCTTCTTTTGTCTCCCACCTCCGAGGATCTGGCTTTGGGGTAGAGAGAGAGGAGAGAGAGGTGCTGGCTGCGCAGTTGTGGGCCTGCACTTTCGCTGTTTGCTGCCGGGATCGATACACCATATGGACCGCAATGTTTGTGGCCACCCACAATGGACCGCAGTTCGTTTGCGGCCAAGCACCACCCGGGGATGGACCTATGGGTCAACGTGGCACCTATGCCATACAGGTGAACCACTTTTAGTTGACACCAAGTGCACCACAAGAAGAGCAAGAGACACCTGCAGGGTTAGGGGTTGTCGCATTTATTTTTAATCATTGAACAATGGTGACTGCACCGATTGGTGGTGGGGTGGTGCTGTTGATGCTCGGAAAGGGTGCTCTGCACGTTATTAAAGGCCGTCGGCCACAGAGCACTCGTGGGTTGGTGTATCGATGTTGGCAAGCGCGCTCTCTCTCTATGCATAACATCTGCATGTGTTCCTCCAAAAACAGGTCCTGGATCGTAGTGTAAATAGCAGCGTAGTCTTGTAAATAATGCTCCCTACCGGCTGTATGTTTAGTTTGAGAATTCTTTCCGGATTCGGTTATCCTGTGGGTGTGTTTCTATGAGGAGAAGGGTGCAACGTCGCAGGGGGACATATTTACTCATTTGTGAATATCTGTAAAACTGTCGCACTCAGGGTAGAGTTAATAGTAGAGGGAACTACATTGCGTGCCACACTAAAGTAGGTAAAAATTTATCGGGTCGGGACGCCCCGAGGGTAGAGAAGGGTGCAATGTTGCGAATATGGAATTTGGCCTCCATATCCGCTTGTAAATATTCCCCTATTTTCTCCAATACTCCCCAACTTTCCCCAGTCCCCCATTCCCTAGTCCCATTGCATGTAAATAACAATCAGTAGAGCCGACCTTCCCCTTATTCCCCCATTAAATGTCGTGCCCAGGTCCACCGCACCACACGTAGACAACTTTCGGACATCTTCCTAGTTATTCTTAATCTATGTCAGTTAAGGCCTCGTTTCCATTAATTATGACTCTTCGTTGCACCAGAATGTGATTATATGGCACCAGTAGTGAGTTTAGGACCTTCCCATACCTCCTCCCATCTTCTTCCCCAAACAACAACAACAACAACAACTACAGCTACAACAACAACAACAACAACTACAGCTACAACAACAACAACAACAACTACAGCAACAACAACAACAACTACAGCTACAACAACAACAACAACAACTACAGCTACAACAACAACTACAACAACGGCGCGCGCGGGGAGTGTGCGTCCTCCCTCCGGCTCGGTTAGCCGCCATTATCCATGCGCCCCACGGGGTTACCACGAAGGGGCTGGCTGTCAGCTCCTCGTCAAGGGCGGAGCCTGGTAAACCCCCCCCGCACCCAATAAGAAGGGCGGACCGATTCCATCTGGGCGGAGCTAACGAGCCGAGGGCGTGTCACTCCCCGCCGGATATACGCAGCCGCTTGCCGGACGTGACGTCAGATGCGCCCCCAGCTTGAGACGACAAGACGCCACCTCGAGCGCTGAGAGACCTCCTGCATCTTTTGGGCCGCGCCATCCTGTCCCTGAGCACAAGGTGCACCTTGTGCTGGCCATCGAATACCCGCTTTCCTTGTCATCAATCCCCGTGTGAGTCAGTTTTTGTCCTGTTTCTCTGTGGTCTGTCGGGAATAATATAAGGTTGTGTCTAAGTGCCTGTCTTCCTATGATGTACCTCTCGTCCCTGTAATCTGACCTTCCGCACGAATATAACCTCCTCCGGAGGTCTTGAGAACTGAACCCCTGGTGTCGTATTGTGTCATTATAACCCAGCCGGGTGTCTTCTCTTTCCTATTGAGCCAGCGTAGCGCGGCTTCGTCGACGTTCGAGTACAATCGGGTAATTTGTGCGGACACGACGGCCATTCCGCTCGGCCCACCTTAACATCAAAGTCGTGTCTGTAACAATATACTGAGTTCAGAAAGTAAACCCAAGTGAAGAAAAAATATATATTCCATATTAAATGCCAAGTCTGTAGCTGTATGTTGAAATATGTTGAAAAAGTCAAAACTTTACATGGGGTGGACTTACTTTTTCACGTGACTGTATATATATATATATATATATATATATATATATATATATATATATATATATATATATATATATATATATATATATTGTTACAGAACCCAACGTCGGCCTATGGTTCCCCTTTGAGGGGGGATTAGTCCCCTCGCTTTTCACTGACCGACGTGGTCCCTGAAGCTGCACCGCGGCCTCCGGAAAGGCCGGTGAGCCGCTTCGTTCGCGACCGCGGATAAGATGTTACTTGATTGCCGAGCGGTGTTTAGCAACCGCAGCACGAACTGTTACCAAGACTAACCCGATCCTGAAACGTTGGCCAAAATCGTGCCACAGGTGTCCAATGAGGGAAAAGACAACAACGACGGATGCAGAGGAAAGAAAACAAGAGGTAGGAAATACGAATATGATTTATTATTACTATCTACAACCAAAAGAAACCAAGGAGAAGGAAGGATAATAAAATAAAGCAGAAAGAGGGATGGACCAGAAGGACACAGTGAAACTTAGCTTACCTATGCAGTCTTAATTAATACCCCAGGACAGAACAAACAAAAGACAGACTCACACGAATGGGGAATGGAGGCAGGAATGACTGGAAGGAGGAATGGGAAGGTTCAGCTGGGGCAGATGGTTCGGGCTTGATCCCGCACGGGACGTCGGGCTGGACCTCGACGGCCACCGATGCCACCGCAATCTGGCTCCCGCGGGGTAACGGGTCGAAGCTGCCTGGTGGAGTCAACGCTGCTTGTGGAGCCAAAGCTGCTGGTGGTGCCAAAACTGCTGGTGGAGCCAAAACTGCTGGTGGAGCCAAACTGCTGGTGGAGCCAAAGCTGCTTCTCTCGCTCACCTCAGGACACGTCTCCCTTCTCTCTCCGAGGGCTCGTCTCCACTCATCTGCCGTCTCTGGCGCAACTCTTAGAACTCTTGGACTCAGAACTCATCTGCCGTCCCTGGCGCAACTCTTAGAACTTAGAACTCATCTCTAGTGGGGGCGTCTCCCGTGGGTTATATATAGCCCCACCCTTGAACCTCTTCGAACCTCCCCGATCGCTCTTCCTCCGCCCTCCCAAGCCAAATCCCTCGTGCTGGGTTGGTTGTTCGGGGCCGACTCACTCCTCCCTTCTCTGTTACGAGGTGGAGACACACCTTTCTTCTCCGAGCCGGAGCACATGGCAATGGCGGTGAATGCAGTTGGCAATCGAGGCTTTGGGAATGGGAATGAAAGGGAATGGAAATGAAAGGGATTCTACTCTATTTGAATTCGGTGCAATGGAGTATTAATTAAATGAAGACAAAGCCTTAACCTAATACACAGAATAAGGAAATAAACTACCAACAAGGAGGAAATCTATGATTGGCTAACGTGATTGTTTATGACCTAATTACGGGACGCACTTTGACCTTTATACACAACTGGAGGAAGGAGGGTGATATTTTACAATGTACTACACAATAAAAAAACACAATTCTCATATCCACAACAATATATATATATACTGTATATACATATACATACATACATATATTATACATATAGATATATATATATTTTTTGGGTTTTTTTTTTTTGTTTGTTTGTTTGTTTTTATTTTCCTGTTATTATTGTTTTTGCAATAAAAGTTTTTTTCTTCCTATTATATATTATTATTATATATATATATTTTTATTTTTTTATATATATATTTTTTTATTTTTTTATTTATATATATATATATATATATATATATATATATATATATACATACAGTATTATGTACAATAGGGTGTGCTTTTCAACATACGTACAAGAGGAGTGTGCAAAGGTAATGTAATTCACTTCCTTTGAGTTGTCCATCCCGGGTTTCATTGCTGACCAGACAAATTGCTACACCGTCATTGCTGACCAGTTGGATTGCTGACTTGTCAGATTGGCACTTTGCAGGTAGGGTGTTGAATCACAAAGTACACTGTCCCTCAGATAGACCTTAGGTCAGATGTCCTGTCTGTTGGCATGAGCTGGTGGATGGAGAGGATCACAAAGTGTCTTTTAAGAAGAGTAGTCAAGTTCTTGCTGGCAGCACAAATAAGTCACAAATTGCTGCCAAAATCAACTTCAGCCAAACGTCAGACCTGGTTAGCCGTTTTGTGAAAGACTTGGGTAAAAACATTTACCCACACAAACCCACAAGAATATGGGTATAATTGGGATTGTCAAATAAGTACTATTCATGTCTATATATTTATAGTTATGTGCATAGAATATTTTCAATTTCGTTAAACTCAGTATCTATTTTGCATAATTGTTTGTGGAGGAGACATTATTTTACATTAACATGTAGTGTGTGAGATAGAAAGCATGAGGACAATCATAAAAATATATATGTATATATATATTTTGGGATGAACACATGTTTGGAATGGATTAACAAATATGGATGGTAAGATATCCTTGCACATCCATGTGGTGCAACGTACATGCAAGTGCGTGTTTCGTGTTATAATGTTTAAAAAAACAGCCATCGTTTAGACCAGGCCGCAGTTTTTTCTCACAAAACGCCATATAATTGCACTTGAGCTTCGACCCCCAGCAGGGATCCAGTGGGGGCGGTGCCCTCTTGCTGGGGGCTGTCTACCGTGTTCCATGATATTTCTCTATACGCGTGGGTATACAGTAGGTATATCCGTTTGGCCAAACGGTCCCGAGCATGGAATACTTCTGGCAAAAAAAAAAATGAAACACTTCCACACGTGACATTCCAATAGAACACAAGTCTTAAATTGTCCCTTCATGTTTTGTTGTTGCATTATATATTATGTATAACGTCAGGTGTGTGAGGTGCATGGATGACGCATACTTATAAGTCTGTAGGTCCACGCACATACAGAAGAGACGCGTCCAACGTCCAACGCGCAGCCTTCCTTTGTCGATTCCCTTGTCCGTGTCCGCGCGTCCCTACCCTGCGATCTCGCCTGTGTGTGGGCCCTCTCCACGGCGGTCATTCCGTAACCGAACCCGTGTGCGTCGCACATGGTACGCATTACGGAACGCGGGAGGCACTGTGGCGGGGAGGGCGTGGTGTGGGTATAGGAACCATGGGTGGGAGGTCGCAGAGGTGGATGGGGAGAAAAGAGGAAAAATAGGGCGGGCTAGCGTGGGAGGAAAGAAGGGATGAGGGCAGGTAAAGGAAGGAAAGGGTATAATGAAAAGGTTTGGTTAGAGTATCGCAAATAGTTGGGTAATCAAATTCGATGATGTGAATTGGAACAGAATGACGATATTGACGAATGAAAAATGTGGAACTTGTTCCCTCGAAAGTGCAGAATGGGATAAGAAAATGCCACTGAAAATGAGGCCGAGCAAATCCTTCACTGCATGGTGTAGTCTAGGATGAAAATAGCAAAACGATAACCGGAAAAACGATAACAGACCATAGAAATCTCATAAAACAACAACTCCCAGAATAACCCGTCCATCCATGAGGATTCCAAAGAAAAAGTTGATAAATAACTGGCAGTCTATGATGATTTCCCAACTTCTCCCTCCACAAATAGAAAAGGACAATGAAGGACAAACTGGGTGGGGGAGAGAGACTGGATCAAAGGGATGGTAATCGTGGACCATACTTGATGGTAGCAAGGCAACCAGGTGCATCGAGAAGGTGTATGGGCGGAAGTATAAGTATGGATCTCGGATCTTACCACCCAGCTAGCGATCAGCCAGGCAGAAAGCACATGGGCAAACAGGAAGAGGGGCCCAGAGTCGAATGTCCACCGGTCGGCCCTCATACATCATTGCCGTCCAACTCCGTTCGCAGCCTTTCATTTTGGCCAGAACACGATGAAAGGCTATCGCTGATGAGCCGTTCAAATTGCGCCATTTAAGAATTCGGAAATATTTCCTCCACATCTGCCGCGCAATTAGAGTCGATTTAAACTCGGATACTTTTGAGTTCGAATCTGCCAGCAGCAAAAGGACCAATTATATGTACTAACGGGAAACCTTCGGTGGGCAATTTGCAGCAGCGCATTCTTAAAAATGCACTTTTTAATTGTTGTCATTTTTTAAAGGGAGTTTTATTGATATAAATGTATGAACTGCATATTATAATTTTGAGAATTCCATTATATTATGAAGAAAAAGCAATATTATTTGTAATACCAGCTACCACCAAAGGTGGCACTATTTCCACCACATCTACCCAAATAAAAACTCGGTGTGTGTTTGTACATTTGCACAATTGTCTCCCCCTTCATAAGGACGATTTGAGAAGGGTTTTAAAAGCCAAACTTTTAACACGACAGTGTTCACTACTTTCTAATTTTGAGGATTAAAAAAACTTGAAAAACATTTTCCATACAGGAGTAATTACGTCTTTTCAAATTGGAATCGTAGATGGTGCAAACCGAGCCTCATTGGCGGTGTACAGAAGCGTTTTTTAAATAACAATAAATACAAGGCACAGGGAGGTGAAATTCACTGCCAATGATGTGCAACGTGTGCAGAGTAGAATGAGTGTTCATGAACATCCATATGATGTCGAATAAAAAATAAAAATAGAAGCACACCTGACACGAGGCCGAGGTTTCAGACTTTGGCCCACTCACGAGGCTGTACCGTCGAATAATAATGCCCTTTTATACGAATATAAAAGGTTATACAATAGGCGATAAAAAGGCAATAAAAATAGCATATAGTATGTATATATACCTGTGTTTCATATATATATATATATATATATATATATATATATATATATATATATATATATATATATATATATATATATATATACATATATATATATATATATATATATATATATATATATATATATATATATATATATATATATACATACATTTATATACATATATGTATATTGTTACAGCCACGGGTTTTGGGTCTACTACAAGGGAGATCCTCGGTTCCCCTCAGACTTACCGGGCTTGAATAACTTGGCACGGCGGGTTGGGAACGCGAACTCCAATTGGTCTATCACGTTGTCTCAGGGTTCTCCATCTGACCACCGTTTACCTGAGCCACATGGCTTTCCAATCAGGGGACGTGCCCTCAGTTATGCACCAATCATTTATATTAATATTTATCTATATATGGGAGCATATGCTGGATGAGCTCGTCCCTGCGAGTCCTCAGCACCATCCCGACACACACAACACCGTGTGTGCCACGGAATGAGATGTTTTTTTTTACAGCGGCCAGAGTGCAAATCCTGCCACCAACCTCCTTGAGAGAGGACCCAGTACCCTGGTACTCATTTGGCCTACCTCGGAAGGATGAACAGGCTGAGTCAACCCAACTTGGTATTAATTGGACAGCTGAAAGGGATTCTAACTCAGGACCTTAGGATCCCAAGCCCAACGCCCTAACTATTAGGTATTCATATCTTAATTCAATCTTAATTAGGGTGGCTGAGCTTACTGCTGGTGCATGCTGGACTTGAATATGAGCCAATCAAGTGGGGAATTATAACCTCCCAGTCTCACCTAATGTGCAAACAATGCTGAACCAATGAAGGAAAAGACGAATACGGACAGATTGGAAAGGAAGTTCAACAAGAGGAATTTATTATTTACAAAAAGAGCGAATTATAAATGTGTAATGCTGGAGCATGCAGGTAGGGGAACTCAAGGATTTTAATGTACAGCAAATCAATCAAATGAATAAAAAGGGGGAATGAAAATCAAAATGTATAAAGCAATTGCAAGCAATAAAGAGGGCCGCAATATATACAGTAAAGTAAAATGGACGAGATGCAGACTTAATCCTATGCCTTACTTACGACTATACACAAGACCTGGGCACCCAATCACACCATCCGCGGAGGGAGGTAAGAACAGAAGATAAAGTGCAAGGATCACGGCCTCTTGCTCACCGGGAGGATGCAGTCGTGCTTCCATGACCCAAATGCTAAAAGCGAGGGTCAAGAGGGAAAATATTGGCAGTGTCTAGGATGGGTGGCTGTGGGGCATGCGGTAGGGTGAGTGAAATGCAGCTGGTGTGAGAGAAACTGTGAAGGTGCGTTATCAGTGGTTGTCTCTCCGAAGGAGTCGGGCCACAGCAACGCCGCCAATCGTTAATGCCCTCTTTATTGATGGTGATTCTACATTCAAAGGAGAATGATAGAATAAAAATAGCTGAGAAAAGAACTTGTGAGAGAAATAACCTTCTGTTTGAGAACCAAAGATATGTGAAAGCATGGCTTGGTCTGGCCCTATCGATACGCTTTCCACGGCACCTGCTCTGCTCGCCCCTAGGCTCAACCGCAGCTCGAACCCTCTTTCGCAATGACCGCTCTCCCACGTCGCTTCTACCATGAAGCATCACAAGCCAGCAGTGGACGGGACAAGCACCAGTATCGGTTCACCACCAGGCCAAAAACCAATGCGCAGAGTATCTGTCATACAGCTCTTTTATAATCCTTAAGCTGTGGCGGGGCCAAATATAGGATCAAAATCCATTGACTGGTGTATCTTCATCCATTGATTGACACATCACTGCTTTAGCCACGCCCACGCGAGACCTTCATGACGATTTTCTCCCCATGGGGTACGCAACAGAGCTCCGTGATTAACATGAGCCATGCTCACGTGTGTCAGGTTACAGGTGCGGAGGCAAACCCGGAAAGCTGGTACTTGTCTAGGTGAGCAAGCACCGATCGGAGCAATGAGGTGTCACTGAGACGACAGTGGCCAATTTGCGGCTCGTTGTTTGGGTGTTTAATCTGGTACGGAAGGGACAAGTCGGTCTGCCAATGCCGGCTATTCCCATGCATTTCCCCTTTCGCGCTTTTTGGTCAGTCGCATTGTCTGCGGGGTGGTTAGATGAGGTTGTGGGTATGCGGGCTGATTGGAACGAAGTGGTGGTTATCGGGTTGAGGGTTTGTCGTGTTGGGGATGTCACCGTGTGTCTAATCTCTTAATGTCAAGTAAACTTAACATGAAAATGATAATGAACCAAAATAAAGCGTAACTGACGAAATTTTTTAGACCAAATTTTGGACACCAATTTTGCATATTGGCCAAAACAATTGGTGTCAGGAGTTTGGATTAGGACCCGAAGTGCACTTAACGCACTCGAAAATTAAGAGCGGCCGAAATTTAATTATTAAAATCCAAATTTAATTCATGCCATGGCTAGTCAAGGCGGTCGAATGCCGGTGGGGGTAAATGAGGAGGTAGATGAGGTAGAATCAATAACCCATGACCCCCGGGAAGAATTGGGAGAAATGGAGGAGGACATTGATGAGGGACCGGCAGCAGGGGTAGAAGATGGCGGCGCCTCGCACGTGGTGACGAGGGCCGCGCCTGCTGCGGAAGTGGGGGTTATGGACATGCAAGTCTTTATGGCACAATTCATGGCAGAGATGAGAGAGATGGGGGACAAATCAAAAAGGGAAATAATTGACGCCCAAAAGAATGACATGAATAAAATTAATGGGAAGATGGACATCCAAGAGAAAAAGATGGATGCTCAAAGTAATCAAATGAAAGAATTGGGGGACAAAACCACCCGGGAATTGAAGGAGGTAAAAAAGGACTTGGAAAACAAAATAGGTGGCCAAATGAAAGAATTGGGGGATAAATCCACCCGGGAGTTGGAAAAGACGATGGTGGCGTCGAAAAAGGAAATAAAAGAGGCAGGGAAGGACATAAGACGCAAGTTGAGCGAAGAGGTTGCAAAGGGACGCGACGGGGTAACGCGATGTGAGGAACGCGTGGAGAGCCGGGTAGAGGAGAGCGCGGCTACATTGACCGAGGGGGTAGAAATCGCGACTCGGGGTATGGAAAAGCCAACAGCCGCCGAATTGGAAAATAAAATTTTATGTGCACTGGCGGTCGTGGAGGAAAAAGAAAAGGAAATGTGTATAGTTGAAATTGGGGCCGAAGAGACGGCAGAGTTAGAAAATGAATCACGGGAGAAGGAAATGGAATGCACCCAAAGTTTGTGTTCGCATTGTGATGTCGTGCTTCCTAACGAAAATGAAAGTTTGCAGATGCTGCCGCGGAAGAGGGTCCCGAAGGTGAGTAGGAGTGTGTATGGCGCGAAAGTGTTTGGCGGGAAAAGATTTTTGGCGCGCTTGGGATCCCGACGAAACCCAGGCGCTCGTGGAAGGTCCATGGTGCGATGTACGCAAGTGAATGGCGTGAGTGTGCGAACGGCACCGGAGCGCGAGTGTGTAACAGGAGAGTGTGTTACAGAGTGCGAGGAAGAATGTACGATGGAGTGTATGTGGGAAGAGTGTGTCGAAGACGAGTGTGAAACAGAGTGTGCGATGGACGAGGAGAGTGAGAGCGGATGCACACCAGAGCGTGTTGTGGAGAGTGTGAAGGAGTGCACACCAGAGTGCGTGATTGGGTGTGCAACCAGAGTGCACACCCGTGGGTAAGTGTGCACTGATTGGGTGTGTAGCGGGAGAGTGCACACCCGTGGTTGTTGCTGAGGGTGTAACAAAAGAGTGTACGTGAGGGTGTGTGATGGCCAAGTGTGTAACGGAGTGTGCGAGTGGTATGAGAGCACCAGGATGTGCGCGATGGTGTGTGATAATGGAGTGTGCGAACGGCATGAGTGCACGTGAGTGGTGTGCACCTGAGTGTGCAAGAGAAGAGTGTGCACAGGAGAGTGCAGTAATGGAGTGTGTGGGGGTGCCTCGGTGTGTGAGAGAGGTGTAGGTCGCGTGTGTTAAGAACACGGCCCGAGCATCGACGCAGACCGGGGGAGCGTTTAGGGCGACGTATAGCTGACGCGAGCCCTCGGTGCGTGGTGTGCTTTGTGTGCTGCGGGGATCGTTGCCGCGGCGGCATGCACAATTCGTGCCGGGCCCCGCCCTGTATGGTCGGTGCCGCGCCTTGGCAGGAAAGGCAATCGGCACGGTTCGAGGAGGGGTAGGAGAGGTCGGAGCTTCGCCCACTGGTGGGTGCGGTGCTCCGACCCTGGGCGGCTGGGCTATCGTGCCGGGGACCGAAAGGCTGGACGCAGGGATGGTGCCTGGAACCTTGGTCCAACAAAACCTCCTCCCCTGAATCGAAAATGCCGGACGAACCCAACCTACAGTAGACCAACCACCTGCATGCATTGCTCGGCTTTTCGAAGCCGAGCTGTGACGACGATGTATTTCCGCACTGAGAGGCTCATAGTTCAGAGGACTGGAATAGCAATGGTGTTGGCGAATGGTACCCGGCGTAGGAGAGTGGTGGTTTCGCCATTCGTTACACGATATTGGGGCACATGAGCAGTAGATTATGGGGTGGCAGTGAAAACTAGCCGAGGGTGGGCTAGGATATTGTTAGGGATTTAGAAATGACAGTAGATGACAAGATTTAAGTAGAGACATTGGTACAGGTAGAGGGGACGTAGAGAGATTAGTTGGTTGATAATGACGAGGGTGTGCTTAGTGTAGGGGAAGACGGGAAAGCACGAGTATTAGAGGGAAGTAGTTCGTTAGATGATGCTGTGTGTGTGTAGTAGTGTGGAGAAATTGTGTTTGTGGATGAGCTTGAGCAAATGAGGAATTGAATGAGAAGCACTGTGTGTATTGAGCTTGACTTTGAGGTGCAAATGAGGAATTGAATGGGAATCACTGTGTGGATGAGCTTGAGCAAATGAGGCATTGGTTGGGGATAACCAGAGGTGGTGTATGAGTGGTGTATTGAGGACAAGTGGAATTGTGTTGAGTGAATTGACTTGCATGGTGTGCAAGTGGGGAACAGGTATGAGAGCACAAGAGGTGTGCAAGAGAACTTGGTGTGTGTGAGAATATTTGGTGTGGAATGCTTGGTGGGAGTAAATGGTGTGGAATGCATGGTGCGAAGGAGTGAATGGGGAGAGATGGACCCCTTCACGAATACCCGGGGAGGGTAGTTTAAAGTTAGGTAGAGGGCTTAGGTAAATTATTGGATATTGACACCTGTGGTGCAGGTAGTGGCAAAGAAGTGCTTGGATGGGTGCATGAGTCTGTGGAATGGCTGGGCGTGTGGGCTTTGTTGGTGCGTATGGTTATTGGAGCACTCCGCCACTGGTAGTTTGTCGGCCAGGTGAGGCCGCAGGTAGGCTCTGCGAGCCAGTCAGAGTAGTTGTTCAGTGGGGCCCGAGGATCCAGGAGAAGGACCCGGGTAGCCCAATGCCAGAGAGGGCATCAGAGGGGTGAGAGAGCCAGGAGGGGCCTTCCCCAATTTAGGTAGTCGCAAGGAGCAAGGTAAGCTCAGGTGGTGACTTCAGTTGCAGAGGTGCGCAGGTAGTTGGACCTGCTAGTGGAGCCACACGACCCAGCCCCGAAATTGTGCAAAGGCACAGATTGAAAAATTGGGGAGTGAGACCCAAATTTGGAGGGCACCACAGGGTGGGTCAATGGGAATTGGTTTTTAGAACAGCATAGTTGAAAGATGCCAATTGGCAGGGCATGACCCCGGGTTAGTTTAACTGAGTTAATGTAACTAGTGTAGTTAGGAATTGAGAAGTCCCTTCGCACCATCCACATTCATTCACCAGGGTGACAAAGCTCCGCACCAGCAGCGAGTGAACGATTTGAGTGGGTAAGACGCATCTCGATGTGATTAGACAATGTGTTTATTCCATCTCTTCCTTCTTGGGAGGGATTGGGAAACGAATTTGGTTTAGAGGGGGATATGGGAGACAAGACGTAGAGACCGGTTTGTAATTTGTAAATACAGGGAAGGGCAAGGGTCGTGTAAGCTGACATGGGGGGGGGGGGTATGAACGGTTCGGGACGAGCTTGCTCTGCTCGCTCTCCCATGCCCCTCATAGTTGCATTACCTTGTGTTTGGTGTACCCTTGCGCCCTTTCCTTTGCTTTGTCTTTCCTCCCCACCCATGGACCCATTTTGGAGGGCGAGTGTGCAGGAACACTGAACTGTGCAGCTGCACCTGGCTACACCTGTGCGGCACCCCTGCTGCATTTTGCTGCACCACAATACACATTATGGACCACACATTCTGTCACCTTGCCTTTTTGCTGAGCAGTCATTTGCTGCAAACTTACCTTGCACCTGCGGACCACTGGTTTTAAGTGGCGTCGATGTCATGCAGTCGGACCACATGAGATTGGCCCTGCTGGCAATAAAAATGGACACGGTTTGTACATTGTATTCTCATGTGCCAGGAAAGAAGACCTTGACGTTTTTTTTTATTATTGCACACCGAAGATGAAGCAGGAAGCAAGAACATGTAGCCAAGCAGCAAATATGACATTTGAAATGTGAACCTTTTGTGAAATGTGTATTGGTGCATTGGTGCATTGCTGTGTTTTCTCCCATCCAAACTTCTTTCCGCAAAAAGAACAGGTCCTGGATTATAGAAATGTAAATAATTAGGTTTAGTGTTGTAAATAAGATGCTACCCACCGGCTTTATGTTTAGTTTCAAAACAATTCCGCAATTCGGTTAGCTGTGGGTGTGAGTCGGTTAGAGTTAGTTTCACAATGCAGTAGGTGGGACATATCTAGTGTTGTAAAACTGTCACATACAGGGAGTTAGATTAAATGTTAGAGGGGAACCACATCTAAGTGTCACACGTAATTTAAAAACTAGTCCCAAACCTTTCTCAAAATCGGTCGTTCTCACTTGTGTGGGTTCGACTCGGGGACGAGTCTGGCAAGGGAGGGGGGCCGAGCTGCGCTTTTGAGATTTGCACATGGAAGTCATTAAAGGTTAAAGGGTTGCCCCCCATAGTTAGTTCCACGAGCAACATATAGGCCCATTTGTAGTATAGTTATGTCTTAGTATGTGTAAGAATAGGCCATTTCCCCTCTTAGTACCTGCATTGTGTAAAGACAGGAGAGTAGGCCCCATTCATTTTGCTCCAACCTCCATTCTACCTGTATGGGCGCAATCCATCCCACACCCCATTTGGCTGTCCACTAGTCGAGTAACACGAGGTAGGCCTAAAAAGGTGGGGGCGACGTTGAGGTCGGGTGCGGCAGAGGCGATGACGGTAAGAGCCACCAGCCAACCAGAGCTCGAGCGGAATGGCATGAGAGGGCGTGGTGAAGTGCGTCTGGTGAGTTCCAGAAGGTTCGCGGGGTGGGTCTATATAAGCCCATACGAAAAGCCCTCGAAAGGACTCACGTGCATACGGCAGTGGCAAAGGGCGCGAGAGGACTTACTTGCATCAGTGGCGCGAGAGGACTTGCAGAGAGGGGACTTGATAAAGACAACTCGCAGAGCTGATACGGAGGCGGAATGCGGGGAGGACTGGAGAACTTGCATCACTCGCCATTGTTGAACTTTGAACTGTACAAAGTACGCGGGCGCAGCCAGACGCGTCGGTAACGCATATAGCGCTTTTCAGCCACGCGAGTAAGCGCGGCCATAGCCGCAAGTGAATAACCGCCAGCCGCGCCAAAGTCTGCTCTCTACCATTCGCCCCGTGATAACCCGCTCCGTTCAGGCGACACGCAGCGAGCTCCTACTTTCACCTACTTCCATCTCCAAGGGACGTGCCGGGGACCGGAGAGAGAGCTGCACGGGAGCCATCCCTGGACGCACTGGTGAACATCAACCTGCCCATCAGCAATCCCCGTGTGAGTGTGTGTGTGAGATGGGCCCGTTTGTCCTGGGTATTAAGTAAGACTGTTTTTAAGGACTGCTCTGTGTCTCTGCTTCTTCTGCCATTGTATAGTGTAAATAAACCGGTGTTCTTTCTTTCCTGATTCGATCGTACCTGTGATTTCTCCATTGGCTAAGCGTGGTACGAAGTAGATCGCTCCAATCGGGTCTAGTAAGTAATAACGGCGCGGATCACGTGCACGCAACCGCTTGGCGTATCACCAACACATGTGGTTTGTGCGGGTCTTATTTCCTCGCTTACAGGGCAGCGCTAGTACTTAGGTAACAGCGAATTTGGTCCTGAAACCCTATTTAGCGCTGTCCGGAAGGGACGTAATAGGTCCCGGGTCGCGCCAGGTCAGTCAAATCCCCCCTTGGTAAGGGGAGAAGGCCGGCGGCAGATCCACAACAATATGTTCACTAAAAGCTAAGTGTTGCGTCCTTATCATATATCTAAAAGGAAGATTTAGAGATGGAAGGACGAGTGGCAGTTGGGATTTGGTGTGCAATTCAAACGCCTTTTGTCATGGTACGGCGACTAACTCACCCACGTCATGCAGGGATATTAAACTAAAACACGATGTGCATACGTAACAATTACCCCCAAGGTAATTGGGAGAAAAGGGGGAAAAACCTCTCTAACCTTTACCAACGCATTATAACACATTGTTACCCACTACACAAAGGTCCCTGGTCTATTCTGGTCTGGTCTTATATTATAGAAATAACTATGCTGAGAGACCTGGATGTTGGGTGCCATTGTTTTCAGGGCCGGTTCCCAAAACTGCAACAATATGCACTGTGTATGTGTATATATAGCCATATGGCATACAGTGCCTTCAGAAAGTATTCACACCCCTTGACTTTTTTCACATTTTATTGTGTTACAGCCTGAATTTAAAATGGGTTACCTTGAATTATTTTGTCACTCGTCTACACACAATACCCCATGATGTCAAAGTGGAGTTATATTTTAATATATTTTAGAATTTTGTACAAAATAATTAAAAATGAAAATCTGAAATGTCTTGAGTCAATAAGTATTCAACCCCGTTGCTATGACACTCCAAATTGAGCTCAGGTGCATCCAATTTAATTTGATCATCCTTGAGATGTCTCCACAACTTCATTGGAGTCCACCTATAGCCAACTCAATAGTTTGGACATGATTTTAGAAAGAAACACACCTTTCTATATAAGGTCCCACAGTAGACGGAGCATGTCAGAGCAGAAACTCTACCACGAAGTCCACGGAACTGTCCATAGAAATCCGAGATAGAATTGTGAGGAGGTATAGATCTTGGGAGGGGTATAAAACAATTTATATTGTGTTGAAAGTTCCCAAGAGCACAGTGAGCTCCATCATTAGGAAATGGAAATAATATTGAACTGTGGCGGACACAAAAGCCCACTGGCGTGGTGACATCATTCCACGCACCAAGTGGGCGGTGGGCACGCCCGAGGGGTAGGCGTGGCCTCATGATATACACCGGGCGACCAGCCCGGAGGAGTTCAGTGTTACAGTGTAGTCTTACAATAAAGACGTTTATATGTTACCGCTTGTCCGCTTCCTCCTTGCTCACAAGCAGCGCGCATAATGCCGCGCTTTACTGGTGACCCTCGACGTTGGATCTGCCGGAGCGATCCTTCCACACGCGACGCCATCGCCATGGCCGCCTTCGTCAAACTTCCGGAATTTTGGGAGGCTCAGGCCGAAGTCTGGTTCGTCCAGGCCGAAGCCCAATTTCAGCTTCGGCACCTCACCGGCGATGACACGCGCTACTGCCACGTCGTCGCCTCCCTCGGGCCCGGCACGGCCGCTCGAGTTGTGTCCGTCCTTCGCCACCCACCGGACGGCCACAAGTACGAGGCACTCAAGCGGCTACTCCTAGCCACGTTCAGCCTCACGGACGACGCACGGGCCGACCGCCTCCTGGATCTCCCCGAGCTCGGTGAGACGCGCCCGTCGGTCCGAATGGACCATATGCTGTCACTGTTGGGCGACGAAGCCCCCGGTTCGCTATTCCGGGCACTTTTCCGTCGCCAACTTCCAGCGCAGGTTCGCCTCGCGTTGGCCGGGACCGGGCTAACGGAACCCCGAGCATTGGCGGCCGAGGCGGACAAGTACGTCGCCGCTTCGGACACGCGGGCGAGCGTTGGCGTGGCCGTCACGGCCTTCGACGCTGATGTTCCACAGCATCGTCTTCTACAGCACGCTGAAGTTCAGCAGCATGCTGATACGCACCTCGTGAACGCCGCCACGCCCCGCCCACCGCCGCGGCGAAAACCGCCACCGCGGGGAAACCCGTCGACTCCACCGGCCTGGCGGAGCCAGCCGCGCTCCTCCAGCTCCACCACCTGGTGCTGGTTCCACGCCAAGTTCGGCCACGAAGCTCGGCGGTGTCATCCGCCGTGCTCCTTCAACGGGTCGGGAAACGCCCGGGCCGGCGCTCAATTGTTGCGATGAGCGCCGGCCGTTCGAGCAGCCTGCTGTTCATAACGGACACCTTCTCCGGGCGCCGTTACCTGTGCGACACGGGAGCACAGGTGAGTGTCATTCCCGCCGGCACGTCAGACAAGCACGCCGCGGGTGGGGGCCCCGCGCTGCTTGCCGCGAACGGGACGCCCATCCGTACGTACGGAAAACGCTGCCTCTCTCTGCGGTTTGGAGGGCAGGTTTTCCGATGGACGTTCGTCACCGCCGACGTGCCCATGGCACTGCTTGGCGCGGACTTCCTGTGCGCTAATGGGCTCCTGGTCGACGTCAAGCGCAGACGGCTTGTCCAGGCCGAGATGTTCAGCTCGCTCGCATGTGCGTTGCCCAGCTCAACGAGCGGCTTGCCAAGCGGCTTGCCGAACGATTCGGTTCCGGCCACGTTGGTCTGTACGCTTCCGGCAGCGGACGCATTCACCCGCCTCCTCGCCGGCTTCCCGGCCCTCACGCGGCCCACCTTCTCGGTGGGGGCCGTCAAGCACGGGGTGGCCCATCACATCCCCACCGTCGGGCCACCGGTCTACGCCCGGGCACGCCGCCTCGAGCCGACGAAGCTGGCGGTGGCAAAAGCGGAGTTCGCTACCCTGGAGCGACTCGGCATCGTTCGGCGCTCAGAGAGCGCTTGGGCGTCGCCGCTGCACATCGTGCCGAAGCCCGGCGGGGGATGGCGACCGTGCGGGGACTATCGCCGTCTCAATGACGCCACGACTCCCGACCGCTACCCCGTCCCCCACATTCAGGACTTTTCCGCCCGTTTGGCGGGCAGGTCCTTCTTCTCGAAGGTGGACCTCATACGCGGCTACCATCAGGTCCCCGTCAGGCCGGAGGACGTCCCGAAGACGGCGGTCATCACGCCATTCGGACTCTTCGAGTTCCTGCGCATGCCCTTCGGTCTGAAGAATGCGGCTCAGGCGTTCCAGCGACTGATGGACAGCGTCCTGCGCGACTTGGATTTTGTCTACGTCTACCTGGACGATATCCTCGTCGCCAGCGCGTCCCGCGAAGAGCACCTACGCCACCTCCGCACGCTCTTCGAACGCCTGGGCCAGCATGGCCTGATTGTGAACCCCGCAAAGTGCCGGTTCGGCGCCGCCACAATCGATTTTCTGGGGCACCGTGTCACCAGGCACGGAGCCGTCCCCCTGCCGGCCAAGGTGGAGGTGGTGAAGGGGTTTCCGCGCCCCCGCACGATCAGAGGGCTGCAGGAGTTCCTGGGCATGGTGAACTTTTACCATCGGTTCCTGCCCCGTATCGCCCAGCTCCTGCGCCCCCTGCATGAAGCTCTCCGAGGTAAGCCGGGCAAAGGCGACGTTACCTGGACCGAGCAGATGGACACGGCGTTCACGGGCGCGAAGCTCGCCTTGGCTAACGCCACCATGCTCGCGCACCCGGTGCCCGATGCACCGATCGCCCTCACCACCGATGCCTCGGACTACGCGGTGGGCGCGGTGCACGAGCAATGGGTGCGTGGAGCTTGGCAACCGCTGGCGTTCTTTAGCCGGCAGCTTCGCCCGCCCGAACGCCGTTACAGTACCTTCGACCGCGAGTTGCTCGGACTTCACTTGGCGGTCAGGCACTTCCGCCATCTGCTCGAGGGCCGGGCGTTCACTGCCTTCGTCGACCACAAGCCGCTGATCTTCGCGATGGGCAAGGTCACCGAGCCGTGGTCGGCCCGGCAGCAGCGTCACCTCTCGGCCGTGTCCGAGTACACGACGGACATCCAGCACGTCGCGGGGAAGGACAACCCGGTTGCGGATTGCCTTTCCCGGGCCGTCGCCCACGCAGTCCACCTCGGCATCGACTATGCCCGGATGGCAGCGGACCAGGCCGCTGACCCCGACGTCCAGGCCTTGCGGACCGCCGTCACGGGCCTCCGCGTCACCGAGGTGCCGTTCGACGGCGTGGGCGCGGCCCTCTTGTGCGACGTCTCCCTCGGGTGTCCTCGCCCCATTGTGCCCGCGGGCTGGCAGCGCCAGGTGTTTGACGCCATCCACGGCCTGTCCCACCCGGGCGCGAGGGCCTCCCAAAGGCTGATCGCCGACAAGTTCGTCTGGCATGGCCTCCGGAAGGCCGTCCGCGGCTGGGCCAGGACATGCCTCGCGTGCCAGCGCGCCAAGGTGCACCGGCACACCCAGGCCCCGTTGGCCCCGTTCACGGTGCCGGAACGCCGGTTTGACCACGTCCACGTGGACCTGGTGGGACCTCTGCCCCCCTCGCGGGGTTTCACCCACGTCCTTACCATGGTGGACCGCACCACCCGGTGGCCGGAGGCCGTGCCCTTGGCGTCGACAACGGCGGCCGATGTCGTGCAGGCTTTCATCGCCACCTGGGTCGCCCGGTTCGGCGCCCCCTCAGACATCTCATCCGACCGCGGCCCCCAGTTCACCTCGGAGCTCTGGGGGGCGGTTGCGCAGGGGCTCGGGGTCCGGCTGCACCGAACCACGGCCTACCACCCCCAGGCTAACGGCCTGTGTGAGCGATTTCACCGCTCATTGAAGGCCGCGCTCCGGGCCACCCTCCGCGACGGCGGCTGGGTCGACAGGCTCCCCTGGGTCCTGCTGGGCCTCCGGACGGCGCCCAAGGAGGACCTGCGCACATCCGCGGCGGAGTTGGTCTTCGGGCAACCGCTGCGGGTGCCGGGCGAGTTCCTCCCCGACTCCATGGCACCATGGTCCGCGGCACAGCAGCGCTCCGCTCTGCAAGAGACCGCCCAGAGGTTCGCCCCGGTGCCCACGGCATGCCACGGGCACCCACCGACGCACGTCGCCCCGGAGCTTCGCACGGCGGAGTACGTCTTCGTCCGCCACGATGCCCATCGGACACCACTGCGGCCCCCGTACGACGGGCCTTTCCGCGTGCTGGAGACCGGGGCGAAGCACTTCACCCTGGACATCGGCGGTACTCCTGACTGCGTTTCGGTAGACCGCCTCAAGCCGGCCCACCTCGATGTGGACCATCCACCGCCAGTGGCCCGACCCCCATGTCGGGGCCGCCCTCCTGCGGGCGGACCCCCGGCACCGCCCAGCCCCGCCGCCACGGCGCCCCCCGGTCCTGCACCCATCCCAGGGGCAGCCAGGGGCATCCCACCTGGTATCCCTGCACCCCGGACGCCGCCGATCGCCAGGGGGCGCTTCGGCCGGGTCATTCGTCTGCCCCACAAACTGGCCCTCCAGGTGCGCGGGAATTCTGGGGGGGCGCGTGTGGCGGACACAAAAGCCCACTGGCGTGGTGACATCATTCCACGCACCAAGTGGGCGGTGGCCACGCCCGAGGGGTAGGCGTGGCCTCATGATATACACCGGGCGACCAGCCCGGAGGAGTTCAGTGTTACAGTGTAGTCTTACAATAAAGACGTTTATATGTTACCGCTTGTCCGCTTCCTCCTTGCTCACAAGCAGCGCGCGTAACGCCGCGCTTTAGAACTACCCAGACTCGTCCTAGAGCTGGCCGTCTGACCAAACTGAGCAACGAGACAAGTAGGTCCTTGGTCAGGGAAGTGACCAAGAACCCAATGACGACTCTGACAGAACTACAGAGTTCCTTGCCTGAGATGAGAGAACCTGTCGGAAGGACAACAGTGTCTGCAGCACTTCACAAATCTACGGTTTATGGGAGAGTGGACAAATGGAAGCCACTCCTGAAAAAGGCACATGACAGCACACCTGGAGTTTGCAAAAAGGCACGGGAATGATTGAGAGCATGAGGTAAAATATTCTGTGGTCTGATGAGACGAAAAATGAATTATATGGCCTGAATGCAAAGCGCTAAATCTGGTGGAAACCAAGCACAGCTTATCTCCATCTAACATCATCCCTACCGTGAAGCATGGTGGTGGCAGCATCATGATATGGAGATATTCTGTGTAGATCAGTATTATGTGTAGATCAATGACAAAAAATCTCAATTCAATAATTTCATCAATTTTAAATTCAGGCTGAAACACAACAAAATGTGAAGTCAAGGGGTGTGAATACTTTCCAGAGGCACTGTATGCCATATGACTATATATACAGTGAAAACACCTCACAGTGAGAGAGCCATTGACATTCGTTGAAGATGAACTGATCATAGAAGATAAATGTAAAATAATCATCATTTACTCACTGGATGTCTTTACAACTAACACTCTACCATAAGAGGTGAGTCTGTGTTGTGGTGCCGACTGGAGGGACACCTGCTGGGTACGAGAGAGAACTCGCATTTTCATTACCTTATTCCAGAACTTTCATTCACATTTACGATAATTCCAAATGAATTTTTTGATGAACTTATGGTGTCACATTGTGTAACCTGCTGATGAAAAACACACGCAGGGGTGAACATGGATTGACATGTAGACATACAGTCACGTGAAAAAGTAAGTACACCCCATGTAAAATTTTGACTTTTTCAACATATTTCAACATACAGCTAATTGATCTTCATTTCAACAATATTGATAGATAAAGGTGATATAATATAACAAATATCATGAAACATTTACATTTTGTAGTCCATTGTATAATTTAAATACACATAAATGCAAATTTCGCATGTGGAAAAAGTAAGTACACCCCTACATTTATCACGACTTCAAACACCTAAAATTCGAATCAGGTGCACCAGCTCAGGTGCAAATGATTAGAACATCGTTAGAGAGGATCTTGGAGGAACCTGTCCTATTTAAACCTCAGACATTTAGTTTGGTTTGCTCTTTGATGTTGAAGTGTGCGGCGTCACCATGCCTAGATCAAAAGAGCTCTCTGAGGCCTTCACAAAGAAGGTTAGAGATGCCTACGGGTCTGGGAAGGGATTAAAAAAGATCTCCAAACAATTTGAAATCAATCATTCGACTGTCCGGAAGATCATCTACAAGTGGAGAAGATTCCAAACAACTGCCACCTTGTTCAGGCCAGGCCGCCCCAGAAAGTTCAGCCCGAGAGCAGACCACAAGATGCTGAAAGAAGTCTCGAAGAACCCCAGAATGTCATCATGGGATCTACAGGTAGCTCTTGCCACTGTTGATGTCAAAGTGCACGAGTCTACCATTAGAAAGAGGCTGCACAAATTTGATCTACATGGGAGGTGTGCCAGGAGGAAACCTTTGCTGTCCATAAAGAACATCAGGGCAAGACTAAAGTTTGCCAATGAACACCTCGGCAAAGACCAGCACTTCTGGAACAATGTGCTCTGGACAGATGAGTCAAAGGTAGAGCTATTTGGCCACAATACCAGAAGACATGTTTGGCAACAACCAAAGACAGCATTTGACCAAAAGAACATCATACCAACTGTAAAGCATGGTGGTGGAAATATTATGGTTTGGGGCAGCTTTGCTGCATCTGGGCCTGGGCAGCTCACCATCATAGAATCCACTATTAATTCTTCATTGTACCAGAGGGTGCTTGAGGATAATGTGAGGCCATCTGTCGGAAAGTTGAAGCTCAACTGAAGGTGGACCTTGCAACATGACAATGACCGTAAACGTACCAGTAAATCCACCAAGGAATGGCTGAAAAGAAAGAAATGGAGGGTTCTGGAATGGCCAAGTCAACGCCCGGATCTAAATCCCATCGAGATGTTGTGGGGGGATTTGAAACGAGCTGTGCATGCAAGAAACGCTTTAAGTGCATGCAAGTGCATTGTGCATGCAAGAAATGGTGGTGGGATGAGGCAGTTGGAAAGAGGCTTTTTTTTTTTCTTTTTTTTTGTATACTGAATCGAGGCTCGTGAAAGAGCTAACATTTATTTCACAAACAAATCAACCAGACAAACAAAATATACAAAAAGAGGGAGCGGAAGACAAGATGGGGAGAGAAGGGGAAGCACACAACCACAACATTTGAGAGCAGGGAGAAGTGTGGGAGGGATAGGGCTTGGGGGCAGGAGGCTTGGGAAGGGGGGGGGGTGGGTGGGAGAAGTATAAAACACAAGGGGACCGAAATTAGCGGGGGTAGAAAAGATATCAAGGTTTTGGATGGGGGAGGATAAGAGAAGAGGAAGAGGATTGACAAGAAGAGGAAGAAGTTCAAGGAGTGGCAGAAAGCGAAGAGTACGGGAGCAGAAAAAGCAGAGCATGAAAGTTATAAGGCAACCAAGAAGGCTGCAAAGAAAGAGGTAGCAAAGGCGCAGGAGGCATGTAGGAAAATGTTCGGAGAAAGCTTGGATTCAGAAGAGGGTCAGAGAGTGGTATTCAGGATTGCAAAGCAGATCGCGAAAGAGAGGTGTGGTGTGATGGGGGTGAGTTGCTTGTAGTATGAAGTGGGACAAATCGTTGTGGATCCAGATGGAATTAAAGGAAGATGGAAAAGATATATGGAAATGCTGTTGAATAGAGAGAATGAATGGGATGGCAACATAGACAGTAACCCAGTTTTAGGACAGGTGGAGAAGATAACTGAGAAGGAAGTTGAGGAAGCGATAAAAGCAATGAAGAGTAGAAAAGTGGGAGGGCCGACGGGAGTTGTGGGAGATATGTTGAAGGCAGCAGGAAGTTGGGGTGTGAAGAGAATGACAGAGATCTGTAATCTGGTGGTGAAAGAAGGCCGCATTCCAGTGGGTTGGGAACTGATTACCCTCGTCCCTCGATACAAGGGGAAAGGTGACCCTCTGGAGTGTGGCTCGTACCGAGCAATAAAGTTATTGGAGCATGGAATGAAGGTATTGGAAAGGGTGTTGGAGAGGAGGATAGGAAGAACGTGAAGATCGACGAAATGCAGTTTGGATTTATGCCAGGAAGAAGCACCACAGATGCGCTCTTTATTGTGAGGCAGTTGCAGGAGAAGTACATGGAGAAGAGGAAGAAGTTGTTTCTTGGGTTTGTTGATCTGGAGAAAGCATTCGATAGGGTTACAGGCGAAGTATTGACATGGGCATTGAGGAAGTTAGGAGTGGAGGAATGGTTTATCAGAGTGGTGATGGAAATGTACAAAAGAGCGTGCCCAACTGTAAGGACGAAGGAAGGGAACAGTGGTGAGTTTGAGGTGAAGGTGGGAGTGCATCAGGGGTCCGTACTAAGTCCACTACTATTTGTAGCTGTGATGGAGGTGCTGGCTCAGAACGTAAAGGAGGGTTTACCGTGGGAGTTGTGGTATGCAGATGATCTGGTGTTGATTGCGGAAAGTATGGATGGACTGAAGGAAAAGATGAACAAGTGGAAGGAATGTATGGAGACAAAAGGTCTGAAGGTGAATATCGGAAAGACGAAGGTGATGGCAAGTGGTAAAGCCTGTGGTGAGGTGGAAAGAACTGGGAAGTGGCCATGTGCTGTGTGCAGGAAGGGTGTCGGAGTGAACTCCATTCAATGTACAATGTGCGCTGAGTGGGTTCATCAAAAATGTAGTGGTCTGAGAGGATCATTAACCAGCGTGGCAGCTACATTCAAATGTAAGGTATGCACAGAGCGAGCTGCAGATGGAGGAAATGTTGAGTTGGATCTTGGAGACGGCATGAAGCTGGAAGGTGTGAAAACATTTTCCTACCTCGGAGACATGCTGAATGGAGAAGGTGGATCAGACTCGGCAACGGTTGCAAGAGTGAGATGTGCATGGAAGAAGTTTCGGGAACTGAGTGGCGTGCTGATGAGGAGGGGAGTGTCGTTGAAGCTGAAGGGAAAGGTGTATGCTGCATGTGTGAGAAGTGTTATGATTTATGGGAGCGAGACACGGGTAATGAACGTAGAGCAGCCACGAAGGCTGGAAAGGGTGGAAATGCAAATGGTTCGGTGGATGTGTGGAGTATCGTTGAGAGAGAGGAAGACAAATGCTGAATTGCGAAAGATGATGGGAATAGAGCCTGTGATTGATGCTGTGAAGAGGAACAGGTTGAGATGGTTTGGTCATGTGTTGAGGAAGGATGAAAGTGACTGGTTGAGAAGAGTGATGGAAATGAATGCAGAAAGAAGTAGAGGACGGGGAAGACCGAGAAAGACTTGGCTAAAGATGGTGGAAGGAGAAATGCGGGCAAGGGGTTTAACAAGGAGAGATGCAGAAAATAGGGCAAAATAGAGAAGATTGTCATGGGGGCCGCAAGGCTAACCCCCGCTCTAGCAGGGAAAAGGGCCTTAAAATGCATGTTGTTGTTGTTGTTGTGCATGCAAGAAACCCCTCAAACATCGCATAGCTGAAAGAATTCTGCATGGAGGAGTGGGCAAAATTTTCTCCCCGTCAATGTCAGAGACTGGTAGGCAGTTATAACAAACGCCTACTTGAGGTTGTTTCTGCCAAAGGGGGCAATACCACCTAGAGTAAGGGCATTTTATGAGATATTTCACAAATCTGTTAACTAAATTGTTACCAAAAAATTTCTTCACCAATATGTTTGTAAAGCTGTGTAATAACATGTGTTAAAATGTTGAAGTTCAACTCCCGTGGGAAACCCAGAAAAAAAGCTGTTGAATTCGGGTACCGAAAAATTATTTTCGAGAATTTTTTTTTTTAAATCGGCCCTTAAGTAACTTATGAGGGGTCAAATAAGGGTTTTTCATGATTCTGAGTTGATTGTTAACATTTATATTTTCACTTTTACATTTCCACACAAAGTAGCTTTTATTTCACATACATATATAATACTCAAGAGTTATTTCTCATTCACAATGCCAGAAGTTTCAACAGTCATTGTCTATGTCTTCTTCAGACTCAACAACATCATGACTGCAGTTTCTGCATGTAATGCCATTACAGACTCCACAGGCCGAGATGCACGTGACCCCATTCTTCTTGCAGCTGCATCGCCGGTTGCTGCAATCTCCATGACAATTACAGCTCGTGAACTGCAATAGCTCCTCAGGAGCCGTGGGGTCCAGTGTTGGAACTGGCTCATACCCATGCACACCTATTGTCCATCCATAGTCACTGGGGTTCAGAGATATGCTCTGTAGAAGGATCCAGTCCCGGGTCTGCAGGTAGGCACGGAGTGAATGTTGTGCAGCTGCACCCTCTGTTGGAGGTAGAGTCTCTGGTTTGATCACTCCTGCCGCTGCCTTCCTTGAGAACATGTTGTACCGAATTTCACCCAATGTAGTATCTCGTCCATGGTAAATGTACTTGAAAATCGCAGTACCAGCCTGAATCACTGTTTCCTTGGTGGCTTCTGTGTCAAGGAAGATGTCGATGTACTCAGCCGCGTCCCCTTCGCAAAATCTTTAAAAAAGCACCAGGTCTATGTCAAGTAAAGTATAATGTAAAACAGAAATAAAATAATTATTATTTTTAACATTTATACTATGATGACAATGCTTATAATTATTATTAGTATTAGTATTATTTGCCGACGTAATAGTAGTATTATCATTATTACCTGCCAAATAGAGTTGTTTTCCCATGACCAGCGATTGCAGAAACCATATCACACCCCGTGAAGGCGTGACAGAAGAGCAGGTAGCTCTTCTGTGTTTCGGAGAGAGATTCTTTGATCTTTCGGACGTCATAAGAGCCGTTTGATGTGGTTAAGAAGAGTGGATGGTGGCTGTCTGAGCTATGGTGCACCAGCATTACCAGCACGTCTGCATCTTCTGCCCGCACCTGAAAATATAACAACATGTACAAAGCATAATGAACCGTTCAAGAACAGATTTAACTTTTCAACAGTGTGAATTCTCTTATTTTTAAATTACCCCATCTCTCCCCGGGCTCCATCCAATAGTTATACTAACTGAAGACACAAATGGTACTGACCTCAACAGAGCCATCTGAAGCAGCAGCCAATGCCTCTCTCACAATTGAAGTGTCAGCATCATTGTCACACTGCTCCACAGTGATGTGATGTTTTCGGAAGGTTGAAGAGAGAAGGTGGATGAGCTCACTCTTGTTATGAGTGTTGTCCAGAAACTTTGCTCTTGGGGTCCAGTTGGACATATCCGGTCGAATCTGGAGATTACAGCAGGAATTCTTGGTACGCCGGATGTGGTCGTGATCTTTTGGTGATCTGCTGTAGCCATCAAAGACCACAATGATCTTCTGGGAGCAGCGGCCCAGATACTGCACGTAGCTCAGGTAACTGTTGGCGATCTCCTGCCAGGTCTGACGTTGTTCCCACTTCACCATGTAGACAAGCCATCCGCCATCAATTACGAGGGTGCAGCAGGGTTGGTTAGTCAAGTCAAGTGGATCAGTTAACGCCTTCAGGCTTGTATTTGAAAAGTCTGCCTTGTTTGCCTTGTTCATCTTCTGATCTTTGTTGCTGAACAGGGACAATGGGAAGGGAGTCAGCTCATACTGTAAGCTTGTCTCAACTGTCATATCCCGCTGGGTGAAAATGATCAGTCGGTTGAACAACTTTAGTGAGTCAAGGTGAATCTTTTTCTCGTTGACCAAGGGAAATTTTCTTAGTGATGACAGGGCTTTTATCTTTGACTTGACATCCATGGTCGACGTCACTGACTGTCCATCCAGCTTGATCTGCATCTCCATCCCAACTTCAGCTGCTCTCTCAGCATTGACTGCGTCATCTCCAGTGCTTGTGAATCCTGTTGAGAAAGACACGAGCAACTCTTGTCTCTATCGTTGTCGAATGGCTTGATCTCCTCAAACCATTTTAGGACAAGTTCAACTGCCTCTGCATCTCGCTTCATCTGTGTCTTGGCAAGGTCTCTGTGGACTGGAACATGTTTACTGACGTCCTCCTCCATCCGCCGGTTGACATCAGACAGGTGACTGAGGGTGAGCACCCAGCATTTGTGGCCAGAAAAACTGTTTCTCATTCTTCCTCTGCTCAGTCCACCTTGTGACTTGGCTGCCTTCATTAATGTCTGCTCAATGCAAATGTCACACCATGTGCCGGACCACTCATGACTTGGGTAACGGACAACGTGGTTCCCGTCGGCAGTGAGACGTTCTAAGGTGTCTTTGTAAGCAGGCAAAGTTTCTAGTTCCTTCATGAGTTGACAGTACAGCTGTGCGCCCTTGGCATACTGATGATGGCCTGCAGTGGCAAAGATGTGAAGCATCTTGGTAACAATGCAGGACAGATGCCCATTGTGGTCTGCAAGTCGCTCGGTTCTGATAAAGACCTTGATCACATCTACCATGTGGTGGTACTCCACCCAGAGTGCAGGTGTTCTTCCTCCTTTTGCGAGTCGTTTGAAGGTTTCTTCAAACCTTTGCTCAAACACTGGCACTACTGGGTCTGAGTGTCTGGCTCCCATCTTCCCATCAGCCACCTTCTCCATGAAGGTCTTCATGTCACCACGCTCCTCCTCAGTGAAGGCAAGTTTCATGATGTGTTGATAGATGGCTGCATCGATGAGGAGGTGAACACGGATTGCCTTGTCAAAACATCCTTCATCCATGATGTGGTTGGCTGTCGTACTTCCAGGATAGATCAACTGGATCACATCTAGTAGTCCAGAATCTTCCATGATGTTACCCATTGATCCAAGATAAGACTTCAGCAGGTGAAAACCACCCAACCTTGGAATGACGGGTAGATTTGCCTGCTTTATTATATTCACAGCCTTCAGCCAAATCGGAAGATCAAAGGTCACTATAGCGACCCCAGCGCGCCGTATGCACTCTTTCAGAGTGGTGAAGATGGTGTTGAGGTCATTAGGGTCTCCTTCAATAACTGGGAGGAACTCGATCTGTGTGCTCTGCTTTGCATCATTAGCATGGATTCTCTTCATCCAGCCATTCCAGTTGGAGTGTGGGAACTCAGGATCGTTGGCTTTGATCACCCACCCCGCTGCCCAGAGTGTGTCACCTGGAGTGAGGAGTGGCTGATCATGAGCCAGGGAGGAGGAAAGCTCAGCGAGGGGGAGAAACATGATCGCGTTCGTTCCTATCTGTTTCCTGTTCGTAAATGGAATAATCTTTACTTCAGTTCCTCTCAGGATCTTAGCTTTGTCGAGTGCCTTCAACTTCACCCGGGGGAAAGCTGCTGTTGTCTGTGGATCTGGCAAAGGTGGTGCCGGAGAGGTGACTTCGATCCAACCCATTGAGTGAAAGGGAGTGTTTCCGTGAATAGAGACAATGTTTAAATCTATATTGTCTCCAACAAACTGAGTGACTGCATTGTTTGTTTCCCCAACCTCCATAAAGACCACCTGATCATTACTTGACAATTCACTTTCACTGGCTGGCACTTTGGCTGTCATCACTGATTGATCCTCAAGCGCAGCATCAACCGCAACCACATCATTGATCTGTTCATCGGTTTCCTCCACAATGGTGTCAAGAGTGCCAGAAGTATCTGGAACATCATCTCCACTCCTACTATTAAGGAAGCAGTATTTGTAGTTTTGTATCTCCGTGTAAGACTCAGTGTATCCCAGCCGGTGGAACTTGTTGAGCATCCATTTTGACCCAAATCTATGATCAAGTTGTATGGCAAGCCCCATTTGGTGTGGCAATACTCCAGACCGAGGTCGACAGGCCTTAATAAAATTCTGCCCCCAAACGGCAACTCTTTCGTCTGTCTTGACAATCGGTCTCAAGAACATCTGAAGGCTTGCAGGAACAAGTGTCAGCTGACTATCGATGTCAGTCATACTGTGTGTGGTGGGGTATGACTTTGGACCTAAATCAATCAAGGCAATATAATTGGATATGAACTTGAGTGCCGTCTTTATGATCTGAGTCTTCTCATCTCCATGGTCAAGATTAGCATGATGCTCTCGAAGAATATTGTCGGTGCCATCTTTGAGACAGAGTACATCTGCCCTTCTTTCCTGTGTTGTGAAATACAAGGTGTCTTCGTATTTCTCTAGAAGTTTTATCTTTAGCCAATGCTTTGAATAAGAAAGGCTCTTCTCTGGTGACTGATCAAACTCCTGCAGCTTTTCATGGACTTGGTCCATGTTCATTACCCCATGCTCTAATTCTGAGTCTAACCATTCGCAGAATTCAATAAAAACTGCCTCTCGCTCCTCATCAATACTCCTCTGTCCTCTCTTCCTTTTTCCTTCCTCATCAGTCTTGGACAAACTGTCACCTCTCGCAAGCATAAGTTTGCATCGCAAATGGTACAGTGTTTCTTCTGCTACCAAGTCGTTGATCCCTTCCAGGCGTCCAGTGACTTCAGTGCCCCAGTCATCCCCGCGACTCCGTGCTGTCTTCAGTAAGCTTGCCTTCAGTGTATCTGCAGTCAAATTATCTGGCACTCTGTATTTCTTTCTAGCTTGTGCTGGATTATTTTTGTAGAGCTGGGCTGGTTGGTTGCAAAGAATGCATACATCCTTATACAGGAGGTCAACTGATTGTGATCTTCTAGAACTGCAGCCAGTTGATGAACTGAACTCACAAGTAGTGCGTCTTCTCTTCAACTTTGATGACTCTTTCTCTGCCTTTGATGCTTGAGCTGACTTCTTGGTGGTTGCAACAAAGTTGTTGTACAGATCATTTTTACACTTCTGGTGGTACCTCAGTTTTCCTTCCTTTTGAGCCTCCTTCATACGTTCCACAACAGTAACATTTTCGACAGTTTCTGCTTGTTTCAATAAAGTTGAGTATCCCTTTGGAGTTGCCTGTATGAGCCTTTCAGCTGGTGTATCCGAGCGTGCACAGATGAAGCAATTGAGGACAGGTGGAGTAACGTCTTCATCCATATTGCTAGACTCCATGTCCTGCAAAGTAGAAAATGAGATATATTTAGAAATTATTTTTCCACAAAGGAGTGTCTGTGGTGAAATATAAATGTTAACAATCAACTCAGAATCATGAAAAACCCTTATTTGACCCCTCATAAGTTACTTAAGGGCCGATTAAAAAAAATAAAAATTCTCGAAAATAATTTTTCGGTACCCGAATTCAACAGCTTTTTTTCTGGGTTTCCCACGGGAGTTGACCTTCAACATTTTAACACATGTTATTACACACCTTTACAAACATATTGGTGAAGAAATTTTTTGGTAACAATTTAGTTAACAGATTTTCATATGTTTCCCTTACTACTATTGAAGCCAAGGGTGTACTTACTTTTTCCACATGCGAAATTTGCATTTATGCAATTCAAATTATACAATGGACTACAAAATGTAAATGTTTCATGATATTTGTTGTATTATATCACCTTTATCTATCAATATTGTTGAAATGAAGATCAAATAGCTGTATGTTGAAATATGTTGAAAAAGTCAAAACTTTACATGGGGTGTACTTACTTTTTCACGTGACTGTATATATATACTCGTGTGTGTATATATATTTATATATATATATATATAACTGAAAAACACTGTCTGTGAAGCCGTTCGTCCGTCCATCCGTCCGGCTGGGAAGCCGTGAAGCTGCGTGATTATATGTCTATTAATTACGTACGTACTGTTTGAACGCCAGTTGCATCCTGTCCATGAATTATGTATGTCTCTTAATTACGTACTGTTGGAATATACCTTTTGACCCTTTAGACTGCTGAGACCTCTTAAACTTTGTAAGACCCCGAAGACTCAAAAAACCCCAAAGACACAAAATAACCAAAAGACCCAGAGGACTCAAAAGACCCCAAAGACTCCGTCCGAAAACCGAAAATACCAAAACACCAAAATACCCCAAAGACACCAAAAAGCCCAAATTACCCCGAAGACCCATGAAGACCCAAAAGACCCTGAAGACCCTTAAAGTCCCAAAAGACACAGAAGACCCAAAATACCTAAAATACCCAAAAAGACCATGAAGACCAAAAAGACCACAAAAACCCAAAAGACATTTAAGACCCAAAATACCCAAAAGACCACGAAGACCCAAAAGACCACAAAAACTCAAAAGACAATGAAGACCCAAAAGACCCTTAAAGACCCCGAAGACCCAAAATACTTAGAAGATCCAAAATATGCGGAAGCACCTTAAAAACTCAGAAGACCCAAAAACCCTTAAGACCTGAGCTTGATAGACCTGAGCCTCGTCCTGGTGGTGGGGTGGCTATCTTTATCAAAAACTCTCTTCCTCACTCTGCTTGCACTGCCCTCTCTCCACTCCACCCACAGGAGTACCTCTGGCTATGGCTTCCTCTCCGCTACCACCTTTTGTTCATATGTGTTCTGTACAATCCTCCAAACAGTGATGACTCCATTTACATTTCGCTGTCGGACAACATGGAACAACTTCTATCAGCTCATCCAAACTCTCTCTTCCTCATATGTGGCGACTTCAACTGTCATCATGCCAGCTGGCTGGGTGTGGGTACCTCTCTCACCAGCCATGGCACCTCAGCAAAGGACTTCAGCGACTCATTGGGACTGACACAATCTGTCAATTTCCCGACCCAGATCGCAGTCAATGGAGTATCTTCTCTTCTGGACTTGGTTATGACAAACTTCCCTGCAAATGTCTGCTGCTCTTCTTCTGCTCCAATCGGTTCTTCTGATCATGTGTTTGTTAAAGTGGACATCTCTCTGGCCATTCTCAGAGAGCCTCCTCAGCGCCGACAAGTCTGGCATTTAACTCAGGCCGACTGGCAGGGTCTGCAAGCAGCCATCAATCATCTGGATTGGTCTCCCATCTCTACTGCCTCTGACATCAATTCTTCCTGGGAATTCTTCCAAAGCAAACTGCTCTCTCTCATGTACAGATTTATCCCATCTCATCTTCAGTTGTCTTACCCTTCCTCCCGTCCATGGTACACTGAATATTGTGGTGAGGCAGTTGCCCTGAAACAACTTGCCTTTGCCTCTTGGAAGGCAAATCCAACTGAAGGCAATCTCAGGTCCTTCCACCAAGCTCGGAACACGTGTGTGTCTACCCTCAGGAGTGCCAGGAAGCACTATTTCTCCACACTCAAGACCGAACTCTCTTATCTGTCTCCCTCTTCCAAATCCTGGTGGCATCTGGTCAAATCCGTTTCTGGTGTTTGTTCCCCCTCCATCCCCTCCCTTACCTCAAATGGCTCCACAGTTCACACTGCACGTGACAAAGCCAAATGCCTCAACTCTGTGTTTGCCTCAAAATCTTGTGTCCCAAACCCATCTCTCTCTGTTCCCACCTTTCCCAGTCGAACCCAACTGCTCCTGGACTCTGTGTCCTTCTCTCCTGACAAGGTGAACAAGTTTTTGTCAAACCTCGACTCTGATTCTGCAACTGGACCAGACGGCATCAGCCCGCGGGTCCTAAAATCCTGTTCTGCTGCTCTATCTCACCCTCTCTCTGTTCTTTTCACCCTCTCTTTTGCTCAAGGTCATCTGCCAGCAGCTTGGAAATCAGCAAACATCACCGCTTTACACAAAAAAGGTGCAAAAACAGATCCTTGCAACTACAGACCAATCAGCCTGCTCCCAATTATCAGCAAAGTCATGGAATCCATCATTGCTTCGGATATCACATCCTTCCTCTTCTCCAATGGATTGATCTCTATTCATCAATTTGAATTCAGACCAGGTCATTCTACTCTGGACATGTTGCTTTTGCTGTCTCAACCATGGATGGTGGTCATCAATGCCAAACAGGAAATCAGAGCTGTCTCACTTGACATATCACGTGCCTTTGATACGGTCTGGCACCCAGCTCGGCTCACCAAACTCTCCTCCTATGGTATCCATGGGAATCTCCACTCATGGCTTGCGGACGTCCTCTCTGGTCGTCGGCAACGTGTGGTCCTGAATGGATTTCTCTCATCTCCCCTTCCTGTTCTGGCTGGAGTTCCCCAAGGTAGTGTTCTGGGCCCTGTGCTATTTCTGGACTTCATCAATGATCTCTCCGACTCTGTGGAAAATCCTCTCTATCTCTTTCCTGATGACTCCACTATCTGCCGCTCCATTCCTCATCCCTCAGATCGGGAGTCTGCAGCCGCCTCACTCTCTGCAGACCTGGACAAAATCACAGACTGGTCAAACAAGTGGAACATGTCTTTAAATCCTGACAAATCTCACACTCTTACGATATCTCTCCGAAAAGACCGACTGGAAAACCCTCCCATCTACTTTCTCAACAATCCTCTCCAAAAATTTCTGTCGCTCAAGCTTTTGGGTCTCACTATCTGCCATGATATTTCTTGGGAAAACCACATTTCAAAGCTGGCCTCCAAAGCCAGTCGCCGACTGGGCATTCTCCGTCGTGCGAAGTCCTTCCTTGGCACACCTGAGCTCCTCATAGTAAGGGAAACATATGAAAATCTGTTAACTAAATTGTTACCAAAACCTTTCTTCACCAATATGTTTGTAAAGATGTGTAATAACATGTGTTAAAATGTTGAAGGTCAACTCCCGTGGGAAACCCAGAAAAAAAGCTGTTGAATTCGGGTACCGAAAAATTATTTTCGAGAATTTTTATTTTTTTAAATCGGCCCTTAAGTAACTTATGAGGGGTCAAATAAGGGTTTTTCATGATTCTGAGTTGATTGTTAACATTTATATTTCACCACAGACACTCCTTTGTGGAAAAATAATTTCTAAATATATCTCATTTTCTACTTTGCAGGACATGGAGTCTAGCAATATGGATGAAGACGTTACTCCACCTGTGCTCAATTGCTTCATCTGTGCACGCTCGGATACACCAGCTGAAAGGCTCATACAGGCAACTCCAAAGGGATACTCAACTTTATTGAAACAAGCAGAAACTGTCGAAAATGTTACTGTTGTGGAACGTATGAAGGAGGCTCAAAAGAAAGGAAAACTGAGGTACCACCAGAAGTGTAAAAATGATCTGTACAACAACTTTGTTGCAACCACCAAGAAGTCAGCTCAAGCATCAAAGGCAGAGAAAGAGTCATCAAAGTTGAAGAGAAGACGCACTACTTGTGAGTTCAGTTCATCAACTGGCTGCAGTTCTTGAAGATCACAGTCAGTTGACCTCCTGTATAAGGATGTATGCATTCTTTGCAACCAACCAGCCCAGCTCTACAAAAATAATCCAGCACAAGCTAGAAAGAAATACAGAGTGCCAGATAATTTGACTGCAGATACACTGAAGGCAAGCTTGCTGAAGACAGCACGGAGTCGCGGGGATGACTGGGGCACTGAAGTCACTGGACACCTGGAAGGGATCAACGACTTGGTAGCAGAAGAAACACTGTACCATTTGCGATGCAAACTTATGTTTGCGAGAGGTGACAGTTTGTCCAAGACTGATGAGGAAGGAAAAAGGAAGAGAGGACAGAGGAGTATTGATGAGGAGCGAGAGGCAGTTTTTATTGAATTCTGCGAATGGTTAGACTCAGAATTAGAGCATGGGGTAATGAACATGGACCAAGTCCATGAAAAGCTGCAGGAGTTTGATCAGTCACCAGAGAAGAGCCTTTCTTATTCAAAGCATTGGCTAAAGATAAAACTTCTAGAGAAATACGAAGACACCTTGTATTTCACAACACAGGAAAGAAGGGCAGATGTACTCTGTCTCAAAGATGGCACCGACAATATTCTGCGAGCGCATCATGCTAATCTTGACCATGGAGATGAGAAGACTCAGATCATGAAGACGGCACTCAAGTTCATATCCAATTATATTGCCTTGATTGATTTAGGTCCAAAGTCATACCCCACCACACACAGTATGACTGACATCGATAGTCAGCTGACACTTGTTCCTGCAAGCCTTCAGATGTTCTTGAGACCGATTGTCAAGACAGACGAAAGAGTTGCCGTTTGGGAGGAAAATTTTATTAAGGCCTGTCGACCTCGGTCTGGAGTATTGCCACACCAAATGGGGCTTGCCAGACAACTTGATCATAGATTTGGGTCAAAATGGTTGCTCAACAAGTTCCACTGGCTGGGATACACTGAGTCTTACACGGAGACACAAAACTACAAATACTGCTTCCTTAATAGTAGGAGTGGAGATGATGTTCCAGATACTTCTGGCACTCTTGACACCATTGTGGAGGAAACCGATGAACAGATCAATGATGTGGTTGCGGTTGATGCTGCGCTTGAGGATCAATCAGTGATGACAGCCAAAGTGCCAGCCAGTGAAAGTGAATTGTCAAGTAATGATCAGGTGGTCTTTATGGAGGTTGGGGAAACAAACAATGCAGTCACTCAGTTTGTTGGAGACAATATAGATTTAAACATTGTCTCTATTCACGGAAACACTCCCTTTCACTCAATGGGTTGGATCGAAGTCACCTCTCCGGCACCACCTTTGCCAGATCCACAGACAACAGCAGCTTTCCCCCGGGTGAAGTTGAAGGCACTCGACAAAGCTAAGATCCTGAGAGGAACTGAAGTAAAGATTATTCCATTTACGAACAGGAAACAGATAGGAACGAACGCGATCATGTTTCTCCCCCTCGCTGAGCTTTCCTCCTCCCTGGCTCATGATCAGCCACTCCTCACTCCAGGTGACACACTCTGGGCAGCGGGGTGGGTGATCAAAGCCAACGATCCTGAGTTCCCACACTCCAACTGGAATGGCTGGATGAAGAGAATCCATGCTAATGATGCAAAGCAGAGCACACAGATCGAGTTCCTCCCAGTTATTGAAGGAGACCCTAATGACCTCAACACCATCTTCACCACTCTGAAAGAGTGCATATGGCGCGCTGGGGTTGCTATAGTGACCGTTGATCTTCCGATTTGGCTGAAGGCTGTGAATATAATAAAGCAGGCAAATCTACCCGTCATTCCAAGGTTGGGTGGTTTTCATCTGCTGAAGTCTTATCTTGGATCAATGGGTAACATCATGGAAGATTCTGGACTACTAGATGTGATCCAGTTGATCTATCCTGGAAGTACGACAGCCAACCACATCATGGATGGAGGATGTTTTGACAAGGCAATCCGTGTTCACCTCCTCATCGATGCAGCCATCTATCAACACATCATGAAACTTGCCTTCACTGAGGAGGAGCGTGGTGACATGAAGACCTTCATGGAGAAGGTGGCTGATGGGAAGATGGGAGCCAGACACTCAGACCCAGTAGTGCCAGTGTTTGAGCAAAGGTTTGAAGAAACCTTCAAACGACTCGCAAAAGGAGGAAGAATACCTGCACTCTGGGTGGAGTACCACCACATGGTAGATGTGATCAAGGTCTTTATCAGAACCGAGCGACTTGCAGACCACAATGGGCATCTGTCCTGCATTGTTACCAGGATGCTTCACATCTTTGCCGCTGCAGGCCATCATCAGTATGCCAAGGGCGCACGGCTGTACTGTCAACTCATGAAGGAACTAGAAACTTTGCCTGCTTACAAAGACACCTTAGAACGTCTCACTGCCCACGGGAACCACGTTGTCCGTTACTCAAGTCATGAGTGGTCCGGCACATGGTGTGACATTTGCATTGAGCAGACATTAATGAAGGCAGCCAAGTCACAAGGTGGACTGAGCAGAGGAAGAATGAGAAACAGTTTTTCTGGCCACAAATGCTGGGTGCTCTCCCTCAGTCACCTGTCTGATGTCAACCGGCGGATGGAGGAGGACGTCAGTAAACATGTTCCAGTCCACAGAGACCTTGCCAAGACACAGATGAAGCGAGATGCAGAGGCAGTTGAACTTGTCCTAAAATGGTTTGAGGAGATCAAGCCATTCGACAACGATAGAGACAAGGAGTTGCTCGTGTCTTTCTCAACAGGATTCACAAGCACTGGAGATGACGCAGTCAATGCTGAGAGAGCAGCTGAAGTTGGGATGGAGATGCAGATCAAGCTGGATGGACAGTCAGTGACGTCGACCATGGATGTCAAGTCAAAGATAAAAGCCCTGTCATCACTAAGAAAATTTCCCTTAGTCAACGAGAAAAAGATTCACCTTGACTCACTAAAGTTGTTCAACCGACTGATCATTTTCGCCCAGCGGGATATGACAGTTGAGACAAGCTTACAGTATGAGCTGACTCCCTTCCCATTGTCCCTGTTCAGCAACAAAGATGAACAAGGCAAACAAGGCAGACTTTTCAAATACATGCCTGAAGGCGTTAACTGATCCACTTGACTTGACTAACCAACCCTGCTGCACCCTCGTAATTGATGGCGGATGGCTTGTCTACATGGTGAAGTGGGAACAACGTCAGACCTGGCAGGAGATCGCCAACAGTTACCTGAGCTACGTGCAGTATCTGGGCCGCTGCTCCCAGAAGATCATTGTGGTCTTTGATGGCTACAGCAGATCACCAAAAGATCACGACCACATCCGGCGTACCAAGAATTCCTGCTGTAATCTCCAGATTCGACCGGATATGTCCAACTGGACCCCAAGAGCAAAGTTTCTGGACAACACTCATAACAAGAGTGAGCTCATCCACCTTCTCTCTTCAACCTTCCGAAAACATCACATCGCTGTGGAGCAGTGTGACAATGATGCTGACACTTCAATTGTGAGAGAGGCATTGGCTGCTGCTTCAGATGGCTCTGTTAAGGTCAGTACCATTTGTGTCTTCAGTTAGTATAACTATTGGATGGAGCCCGGGGGGAGATGGGGTAATTTAAAAATAAGAGAATTCACACTGTTGAAAAGTTAAATCTGTTCTTGAACGGTTCATTATGCTTTGTACATGTTGTTATATTTTCAGGTGCGGGCAGAAGATGCAGACGTGCTGGTAATGCTGGTGCACCATAGCTCAGACAGCCACCATCCACTCTTCTTAACCACATCAAACGGCTCTTATGACGTCCGAAAGATCAAAGAATCTCTCTCCGAAACACAGAAGAGCTACCTGCTCTTCTGTCACGCCTTCACGGGGTGTGATACGGCTTCTGCAATCGCTGGTCATGGGAAAACAACTCTATTTGCCAGGTAATTTTTATTTTTATTTTTTTATTTTTTTGTATACAAGATCGAGGCTCGTGAAAGAGCTAACACTAATCACACAAAAAGACAAACCGACACACAAAACACAAAAAACATGGGGAGCGGCAGACAAGATGGGGAGAGAGGGGGAAGGACACAAAAGAGAGGGGGAAGAGGGGGAAGGACACAAACACAACACCCGAGAGCAGGGACATCGGGAGGACTTGGGGGGAGGTGGGAGAGGATTAAAACATATGAACACTGCAAGGACTCTGGGGTGAATTACCGGGGGTAGAAAAGATCAAGGTTTTCGATGGGGGAAGATAAGAGATGGTGGTGAACAGCTGTTTTAAAGACCTGGAGGGAGGAGTGGGATTGAAGGGAGTGGGGGAGTTTGTTCCAGAGGCGGGAGAAAAGGGGAATGAAAGAGTGAAGGTTAGCAGAGAGCCTAGACTTTGGCAGTTTAACCATAAGAGGGTTGCAGGCAGATCTTGTGCGACCTGAAGGAATATTGGGGGGACAGAGCACAGAGAGAGCTGGGGGAGCAAGGCCGGAGAAGAGTCGGTAGAAGACAGAAAGACCACCAACCTGCCTGCGGTGAGTGAGTGAAAGGCCCTCGGCGTTGACTACATCGCAGGAGATTCCAATGATTCTGAAAGCTTTGGCCTCAACAGCGTGAAGCCGAGCAAGGTGTGAGGCAGGAGCACCAGCCCAGAGGGGGGAACAGTATTCCATTGAGCTGCGGATGAAAGCCTTGTATGTGGTGAGGAGCTCAGGTGTGCCAAGGAAGGACTTCGCACGACGGAGGATGCCCAGTCGGCGACTGGCTTTGGAGGCCAGCTTGGAAATGTGGTTTTCCCAAGAAAGATCATGGCAGATAGTGAGACCCAAAAGCTTGAGCGACAGAACTTCTTGGAGAGGATTGTTGAGAAAGTAGATGGGAGGGTTGTCCAGTCGGTCCTTTCGGAGAGACATTGTAAGAGTGTGAGATTTGTCAGGATTGAAAGACATGTTCCACTTGTTTGACCAGTCTGTGATTTTGTCCAGGTCTGCAGAGAGTGAGGAGGCTGCAGACTGCCGATCTGAGGGATGAGGAATGGAGCAACAGAGAGTAGAGTCGTCAGCAAAGAGATAGAGAGGATTTTCAAGAGAGTCAGAGAGATCATTGATGAAGACCAGAAAAAGCACAGGGCCCAGAACACTACCTTGGAAAGGCCTGAACTCCAGCCTGAACAGGAAGAGGAGATGAGAGAAACCCATTCAGGGCCACACGTTGACTACGACCAGAGAGGAAGTCCGCCAGCCATGCGTGGAGATTTCCATGGATACCAAAGGAGGAGAGTTTGGAGAGCAGAGCAGGGTGCCAGACCGTATCGAAGGCACGTGAAATGTCAAGGGAGACAGCTCTAATTTCCTGTTTGGTGTTGAGGACCTCCATCCATTGTTGAGAAAGCAGAAGCAGCATGTCCAGAGTAGAGTGACCAGGTCTGAAACCAAATTGATGATCAGAGATCAAGCCATTGGAGAAGAGGAAAGATTTAATATCTGAAGCAATGATGGATTCCATGACTTTGCTGATAATTGGGAGAAGGCTGATTGGTCTGTAGTTGCTGGGATCTGTTTTTGCACCTTTTTTGTGCAAAGCGGTGATGTTGGCTGATTTCCAAGCAGATGGCAGATGACCTTGAGCAAAAGAGAGGGTGAAGAGAACAGAAAGAGGGAGTGAAAGAGCAGAAGAACATGATTTTAGGACCCGTGGGCTGATGCCGTCAGGACCAGTTGCAGAATCAGAGTCGAGGGTTGACAGAAACTTTTCCACCTTGTCAGGAGGAAAGGACACAGAGTCCAGGAGCAGCTGGGTACGACTGGGTACGACTGGGTATGGTGGGTAGTGGGTACAGAGAGGGATGGGTTTGGGACACAAGATTTAGAGGCAAACACAGGGTTGAGGCATTCAGCTTTTTCACGTGCGGAGTCAGCCGTTAAGCCGTTTGAGGTGAGGGAGGGGATGGAGGGGGAACAAACACCAGAAACAGATTTGACCAGACGCCACCAGGATTTGGAAGAGGGAGACAGATAAGAGAGTTCGGTCTTGAGAATGGTGAGATATTGTTTCCTGGCTCTCCTGAGGGTGGACACACACTTGTTTCGGGCTTTGTGAAAGGAAATGAGATTTCCTTCCATTGGATTTGCTTTCCAGGAGACGAAAGCAAGTTGTTTCAGGGCAACAGCCTCACCACAAGATTCCGTGTACCATGGACGGGAGGAAGGGTATGACAACTGAAGACGAGATGGTATAAATCTGTGCATGAGAGAGAGCAATTTACTTTGAAAGAATTCCCAGGATGAGTTGATGTCAGAGGCGGTAGAGATGGGAGACCAGTCCAGATGATTGATGGCTGCTTGAAGACCGTGCCAGTTGGCCTGAGTGAAATGCCAGACTCGTCGACGCTGAGGAGGCTCTCTGAGAATGGTCAGAGAGATGTCCACTTTGACAAGCACATGATCAGATGAGCCGATTGGAGCAGAAGAAGAGCAGCAGACATTTTCAGGGAAGTTTGTCATAACCAAATCCAGAAGAGAAGATGCTCCGTTGACTGAGATCCGGGTCGGGAAATTGACAGATTGTGTCAGTCCCAGTGAGTCGCAGAAGTCCTTTGCTGAAGAGCCATGGCTGGTGAGAGAGGTACCCACACCCAGCCAACTGGCATGGTGACAATTGAAATCACCACATATGAGGAAGAGAGAGTTGGGATGGGTAGATAGAAGTTGGTCCATATTATCAGACAGTGAGATGTAGATGGAGTCATCGCTGATTGGTGGACGGTACAACACACATATGAACAAAAGGTGGGAGCGAAGGGGAAGCCGTAGCCAAAGGTATTCCTGGGGGTGAGGTGGAGAGAGGGCAGTGGAGGGCGAGTGAGGAAGAGAGTTTTTTATAAAGATAGCAACCCCACCTCCAGGACGAGGAGTTTTTTATAAAGAAAAAAGAGTTTTTTAGAGTTAGAGTTTTTAGAGTTAGGTAAGTTAGGAAAGTTTTTAGAGTTAGGAAAAAAAGAGTTAGAGTTTTTTATAAAGATAGCAACCCCACCTCAATCCCCGTAATAATGATAATACTACTATTACGTCGGTAAATAATACTAATACTAATAATAATAATAATTATAATCATTGTCATCATAGTATAAATGTTAAAAATAATAATAATTTTATTTCTGTTTTACATTATACTTTACTTGACATAGACCTGGTGCTTTTTTTTAGGTTTTGCGAAGGGGACGTGGCTGAGTACATCGACATCTTCCTTGACACAGAAGCCACCAAGGAAACAGTGATTCAGGCTGGTACTGCGATTTTCAAGTACATTTACCATGGACGAGATACTACATTGGGTGAAATTCGGTACAACATGTTCTCAAGGAAGGCAGCGGCAGGAGTGATCAAACCAGAGACTCTACCTCCAGAGGGTGCAGCTGCACAACATTCACTCCGTGCCTACCTGCAGACCCGGGACTGGATCCTTCTACAGAGCATGTCTCTGAACCCCAGTGACTATGGATGGACAATAGGTGTGCATGGGTATGAGCCAGTTCCAACACTGGACCCCACGGCTCCTGAGGAGCTATTGCAGTTCACGAGCTGTAATTGTCATGGAGATTGCAGCAACCGGCGATGCAGCTGCAAGAAGAATGGGGTCACGTGCATCTCGGCCTGTGGAGTCTGTAATGGCATTACATGCAGAAACTGCAGTCATGATGTTGTTGAGTCTGAAGAAGACATAGACAATGACTGTTGAAACTTCTGACATTGTGAATGAGAAATAACTCTTGAGTATTATATATGTATGTGAAATAAAAGCTACTTTGTGTGTAAATGTAAAAGTGAAAATATAAATGTTAACAATCAACTCAGAATCATGAAAAACCCTTATTTGACCCCTCATAAGTTACTTAAGGGCCGATTTAAAAAAATAAAAATTCTCGAAAATAATTTTTCGGTACCCGAATTCAATAGCTTTTTTTCTGGGTTTCCCACGGGAATTGAACTTCAACATTTTAACACATGTTATTACACACCTTTACAAACATATTGGTGAAGAAATTTTTTGGTAACAATTTAGTTAACAGATTTGTGAAATATCTCAAAGAATTCCCTTACTATCACCACATACAAGGCTTTCATCCGCAGCTCAATGGAATACTGTTCTCCCCTATGGGCTGGTGCTCCTGCCTCACACTGAGCTCGGCTTCACGCTGTTGAAACCAAAGCTTTCAGAATCGTTGGAATCTCCTGCGATGAAGCTAACTCTGAGGGCCTTTCACTCACTCACCGCAGGCAGGTTGGTGGTCTTTCTGTCTTCTACCGACTCCTCTCCGGCCTTGCTCCCCCAGATCTCTCTGTGCTCTGTCCCCACAATATTCCTTCAGGTCGCACAAGATCTGCCTGCAACCCTCTTATGGTTAAACTGCCAAAATCTAGGCTCGCTGCTCACCTTCACTCTTTCACTCCCCTTTTCTACCGCCTGTAGAACAAACTCCCCCACTCCCTTCAATCCCACTCCTCCCTCCAGGTCTTTAAAACAGCTGTTGACCACCATCTCTTATCTTTCCCCATCCAAAACCTTGATCTTTTCAATCCCCGCTAATTCACCCCAGATACTATTTTTTTTGAAATTCCAACTTCTTTCCTGGAAGTCCTTGCAGTGTTCATATGTTTTTTACCTCTCCCACCTCTCACCAAGCCCTCCCTCTCCCACATTTCTCCCGATGTCCATGCTCTCAAATGTTGTGTTTTTGTCCTTCCCCCTCTCTCCCCATCTTGTCTACCGCTCCCCTTATTTTTTTTGTGTTTTATGTGTCGGTTTGACTTTTTGTGTGATTAATGTTCACTCTTTCACGAGCCTCGATCTTGTATACAAAAAAAAAAAGACCCGTCAGACCCTTTAGACCCATTAGACCCCAATATCCTGAAGACCTCCAAGACCCCTAAGACCACTTTTACCTTTAAGACCCTTTCAATACTTTGACACCTTTAGGTCCTTTCACCCTTCCAACCTTTTATACCTGATAAACTTTTGCACCCCTTAAGTCCCTTTCGACCACTTACACCCTTCAGCCCGATTAGACAGCTTCGACCTTTGACCATTTGGAGCTTTACACCACTTGGACCTTTTTTGGTTACAAATAAATTACAAATAAATAATATCACCAATATTACAAATAAATTTGTACAAAACAAATGCTTGTATTATGATTGATTGGTGTAAATCATGAAAACACAGCAACTCATATTCAGTCAGGTCATTATCCTCAGTTAAAACAAGTGTTACGCCTCGGTCCCCCGTCGGTGAAGTGATGTGAGTTGACAAAGTGGAAGACGCAAGGCGGCCATCTTGTATTTTGACGTGGCGACCCAATTTTCAATAGCGTTCTTCCTTATGCGTAGATACACCCACACACCAGATTAGAAGTTAGTACTACGCTTATTTTTCAAGATATTTCGCTCACAAGGTTCAGACATACATGGTGGCGGTCATCTTGGATTTTGACGTGGCGACCCAATTTTCAATAGCGTTCTTCCTTATGCCTAGTTCTCTCGTTTGCTTTCGTTAGCATCTTACCTCCACCTTAAACTAATGCTCTTCTTCTTCACTCCAGGACTTGGGCTGGCTCTGAAGGTAGGATTGACGGGTCAGCACACAACTGAGTCGACCAATTACGGGTTTAGTCGCATATTAGCAGAGCAACACACCAGCACCAAGTAGTGTCCAACACTAACACCGACTCTCCACCTCCCTTTCAAATTCCTTCCCAATGCCAAAGACGAATGCTCGCACTTCAATGAGCGCCATGAGAGACTAACATGTGCTTTTCCCTGGCTCTGCAACCTAAACCCCAATGGTGCAAAATGTACTTCATTTTACAATGGGGCCTGCAGGGGGGCAAAACGGATGTGTTACAATGGTTGCGTTATTTCACGGCAATGATGACACTTCATCAGTCCCAGTGAACTTGCTCTCACACTACAAAACAAGAGATGAATCATAGAGTGGAGATCTAATACCACTACCACTACTACTTCTACTGCTGCTACTACTAGTATTACTACTACTACTACTACTACCACTACTACTACTCCTGCTACTACTACTACTACTACTGCTTCTGCTACTACTTCTACTGTTACTACTGCTGCGGCTACTGCTTCTACTTTTACTACTACTACTACTACTACTACTACTACTATTACTACTACTATTATTACTGCTGCTGCGGCTACTGCTATACTACTATTACTACTACTGCTACTGCTATTGCTATTACTACTGCTTCTGCTACTACTTCTACCACTGCTACTACTAATATTACTACTACTACTGCTACTACTACTACTACTACTACTACTACTACTACTACTCCTGCTACTACTACTACTACTACTACTACTATGATTACTACTGCTGTGGCTACTGCTATACTACTATTACTACTACTGAAACTGCTGCGACTACTGCTACTACTACAATAACTACTACTACCACTACTATTATCACTACTACTGCTACTACCACTACTACACGTTTGTGCCCTTCCAGTTGCTGCATTATTCATTGTTATTCCTTATCCTCCTTTGGTTCTTTTAACATTTCTTTGTTTTGCTTTGGGTTTCTGGACCGAGTTGGTTGAAATGTTTCCCTTTTTATTTGATGTTTTGTTGAACTAAATTGGTGGTTTGTTTCCAGGTCTATGCCCGGCTTGCAGAACATCTGCGGACTAGTTGCCACACCTGGCTGTGGCTTTATCCCCAACGCACCGTTCGAGCTCCCATTATTTTGATTAATCACCCTCCCTGTGCTAGTTCAGCACACATTGATTAGTGAGTAAGAATTGTTTGCTCAAACGTTAATTTTTGAATGGCGTGTTTTTTTGAATGGCGTGTTATTTTTTTGAACGGCGTGTTTTTTTGAATGGCGTGTTTTTTTTGGAATGGCGTGTTGTTTTTAAATGGCGTTTTTTTTTTGAATGGCGTGTTCTTTTTGAATGGCTTGGTTATTTTTTGAATGGCGTGTTTTTTTTTAATGGCATGGTTTTTTCGAATGGCGTTTTTTTTTTTGAATGGCGTGTTTTTTTGAATGCCGTGTTTTTTTTAATAGCGTGTTTTTTTTGGAATGGCGTGTTTGTTTTTGGAATGGCGTGTTTGTTTTTGGAATGGCATGTTTTTTTTGAATGGCTTTTTTTTTTTAATTGCGTGTTTTTTTGGAATGGTGTGTTTTTTTGAATGGCGTGCTTTTTTTGAATGGCGTGCTTTTTTTGAATGGCGTGTTGTTTTTGAATGGCGTGTTTTTTTGAATGGCATGGTTTTTTTTGATTGGCGTGTTGTTGTTTTTGAATGGCGTGTTTTTTTTTGGAATAGCATGTTTTTTTTTGAATGGCGTGCTTTTTTTTGGAATGGCGTGTTTTTTTTGAATGGCGTGTTGTTTTTGATTGGCGTGTTTTTTTTGGAATGGCCTGTTTTGTTTTTTAATAGCATGTTTTTTTTTTGGAATGGCGTGTTTTTTTTGAATGCCGTGTTTTTGAATGGCGTGTTTTTCCTTTGAATGGCGTGTTTTTCAACTTTTGTTAAACATCAGTAATTATCAACGGACCAGGGACCATATACCTCTGACTCGGAACGATCATTGAGAATTTACCAAAGTCATTGCTGCTTACCTGTAGCAAACGCGACTCCAACCTGTACATCCGTTCCGATCCTGGACGAGAAAAATTGGTGTGAGATGTGATGATGGACAATCTGGTGAGATGGAATTAATACGTGTGTGTTGTAGTTGCAGCTTCGAATATGGATGGAATGGAATATCTGAGTATGCAGGTAACAAGGTCATTGAGAAGAGTAAGGTTGGAGTGGGGTGTGTTGTCCAAATGGAGACACTCTAGTCTCAGAACTCAGTTTATTACCTGCGTGACCAAAGGTGGATGGACACAGGTTGTGTTTTCTTTTCACCCATGTCTGTCTATCTGTTGTCTGTCTGTGAGCAGGATATCTCAAAAGGTTATGGACGGATTCAGATGAAATTTGGTGGATGAGTTGGGTAGGTGGCAATAACTTGCTGATTCGATTTTGGTTAAGGTCCAGATGCAGATCTGGCCCATCAGTGGACACCCCTCACTGGCTTTGCTTGTGGGGAAAGTGACTGTAACACCCTGCCAGGACTAAAAAAAAACACCTGACAAAGGGGGGATGAGCTACCGAAGGGAGCCAATGGCGATTCAGGAAGGAGATGATGTCTCCTAAAAAACACCTATTTGGTTTGGACAGGTTTGAGTCATACCAAAGACTTTAAAAATAGTACGTGCTGCTTCCTTGCTTGACGCTGAGTGTTTGAAAGGATAGAGCACCAACTAACAATAAAGTTAAGGAATAAGAAGAAAGCACAGAAGAGGAAGTCAGGCTTCACAGATAAGGGGCCCATTGGTCAAGATCGTACTTTTGAGGTTACAACTGTCCAGGATTTGGCAAAGTTATCTACAATGCCAGGTGGTCTGAACAAGGGAAATGTTAATCAATTTGAGCAAATTCTAGAAGAAGAGGTCCCTGTTTTAGACCATGACCGTTTTCAGCTGTAAGATGCATCCAGAGGTCTGGCCAGGGATGAACAGGGAATTAATTTGTCGATTAACAAACCCAGCATAGCAATGGTAAATGACTCTGAGGCCTCTCTTGATGTGTAAGTGTCAACTGTAGCTGAGATATCTGCAGTGAAGGCAGTAGATGTCGATTCACCAATATCATCTCAGGCGCGCATGTTCATAATAAAATTGTTTACTTGTACACCCGCTCACTTTGGGAGTGGCAGGAGGTCCTGTTATTATCATTATTTTTACCAATTATTATTACTAATACTTATGTTAGATCAGGTCATTGAAAAGATCAGACCGTGCCTCGCCATTCTAAATTCCCAATAATAAACATTACTTCCGTAAGGGTGTCGGGATGAGGACCAGGGGGGGGGGGGGGGGCAATATCGCAAGTCACAAAATCCCTTGGGGAGTGGGGATATGGTTTCGTAATATCATTAATATTGTGGTATTATCACAAATGTTGTTATTACTTTTGTAATGAGAAGTGGCTTTGGAAAAACGCCACGATAAACGCCTTGGAAGAACTCCATGGAAGCGGCAGGAAGGATCGTGTTATAAACCCTTGTGGGGTATATAGACTACAGTAGATCTACGATCAGGTACGTTCGTCGACGTGATAAGCATAGACTGATGACCGGATTCCTCCAAATTTCTTTCAGTTTAGTGTTAAACAGCATTAATGACTGTTGTGTTTGCGGTTTATAATATTTTTACTTCTGGTAGTGGCCATTGCTCCCACAAAACACCACAATAAGCTATTTATACACATTAACACGGATTTTGTTCAAGGAAGAAACACCTCTTTGGGAGGTGGGATATTGTTATTATTATTAATATTGTTTTGTAATAGCCGGCGACGCCGGTGTTGTGAATAAACGCGTACGTATTATGTTGAAAAGCCAGATTTTGCTGGATCCCTTGAGAATTTCGAAGCTTTGACGCACCAAATCGCTCAATCGAGGCCGCCATCTTGCGGATGCGGAAGTATGCATAACAAATTGAAAAAAGTTCAATAGGAGTTTGTTTCACCAGTCTTTTTTTGAATCACAATCTTATGCACCTCTAATTTGTAATTAAAATACTTTAAGACCAACCTCGGCCCGCACGGGCCTGGTTATCTTCAACGAAAATCGACACCAAACACCGGAACCAATGAGATTCGAGCATTTGAAAAAAATATTTCAAAAACCAAATCACTCAATGGAGGCCGCCATCTTCCGGATGCGGAAGTATGCATAAAAAATTGCGAAAAAGTTCAATAGGAGTTTGTTTCACCTGTCTTTGTTTGATTCACAATCTTATGCACCTCTAATTTGTAATTAAAATACTTTAAGACCAACCTCGTTCCCCGGGCCCACACGGGCCCTGGTTATCTTCAACGAAAATCGTCACCAATTACCGGAACCAATGAGATTCGAGCATTTGAAAAAATATTTCAAAAAAGCTTTTTACCACATTTCGGATGCTGAAAACGGCGTCAAATATTCTAAAATTGATGAAGAATTATTTTTTTTAGAAATATCGCGGCCGTCGGGGATAGTTTTTCACGGCCGGAAATATCCAAAGTTGAGACGGAATTGACCGAATTAATCAAGAAGGAGATTTTATAAATTTTAATCTCATCCAGAATGCAAATGGTGTCATTTTGACCTTGGTACGGTACCTACTATACCTACCTACTACCAACTACCTAACCTACTGATGCCATAGTGATGGGTAAAATAGTGGCAAGAGGCTTTGGCTTCGCCGGCTCATTGTGGCTTTACAGTCGGGTACTAGTATTAATATTATCCTATTATCATTCGTTTTGGTATTAGAAGCGTCCTTGGAAAACGCCACGATAAAGCTAGCTTAACATGGATATACACCTCAAAACGCATCCCCCATGGTGGGAAAAACCCCCTTGGTGGAGAGAACTCCCTTCGGAAGGGGGGCAAATGAATGTGCTACAACCTTCATTGTGTGACCCTTAGTCCTCCTGTCAAGTTTGGTTGAAATTGGATAAGTAACGACCGAATGTATCGTGGTCAAAAATAGTCAGACAGACAGACAGACAGGGACCACATTGCGTATTTTAGTATGATGATGATGATGAAGAAGAAGACTTCTGTGATCGCAGTTTTGATTAAACCTGCACAGTCATTAACTATAAGGACATGGCACCTGTCATAGAAAGAATTGTGGCACGATCTGCATTGGCTGAGGTCGTGAGTGATTCTTCTATGCCCAACACGTACTCAATAAGTGCAGTTGACAAGGACTTTCCCCTGGAGCACATTTATTCGATGTTGTTGTGGTTTTATCAATACCTTTAGCTCTACCGAGTTGTGAAGCTATGGCTGAATCCTAAACGCTGGTGCAGTGTTCTTCTGTGATGCCAGGTGATTGGTCTGGATCTGCATTTATTGATGACAAGAAGATAGAACAATGATTGAACAACTACATAGTTTATGAGGAAGATATAGTGCCTTCAGAAAGTATTCACCCACCTTGACTTTTCACACTTTGTTGGGTTACAGCCTGAATTGAAAAAGCTGAAATGTCTTGAGTCAATACGTATTCAACCCCTATGCTATAGCACCGCCTTTAGAGGCCATTTTTCCCCGTGGAGTGGGGGTTGGAGCCTTTACAAAACAATAAATAAAGGTTGGAGCCTTTACAAACTTAACCATCTTTAACCACTGTCCACTCCAGTTCCCTTTTTGGGGAGCCGTGGTCCCCTTTTTGAGGGGATGTTTTATGGCCAGATACCCTTCCTGCTGCCAACCCTGTTAGTCACCTCTTGCGACATGCTGCCAACCCTGTTAGTCACCTCTTGCGACATGCAGGGAATTATTAGTGAACTGGTACTCAATTTGCCGACCTTGGAAGGATGACAGGCTGGGTCAACCCCCCTGGCGTTGGTTCAGCAATCGACAGGGATTTGAACCCAGGATCCTAGGATCCCAAGCGGCACCCTAACCGCTAAGCCAACACCAGGCTTATTCAACCCCTGTGCTATGACACTCCAAATTGAGGTCAGATGCATCCAATTTCCTTTGGTCATCCATGAGATGTCTCTACAACTTGATTGGAGTCCATCTGTAGCCAATTCAATTGATTGGACATGATTTGGAAAGAAACACTTCTTTGTATATAAGGTCCCACAGTTGACAGAGCATGTCAGAGCAGAAACTCCACCATTAAGTCCAAGGAACTGTCCACTCCATTATTAGGAAATGGAAAGAATATGGATCTATCCAGACTCTTCCTAGAGTTGGCTGTCCAAACAAACACTGTCGACGACAAAGGATATTGGTGTATAACCAGGCAAGAAGGACCTTGGTCAGGAATTTGACCATTAACCAAATGACAACTCTGAAAGCACTACTTGACTGCAGAGTTCCTTGGGTGAGATGCTTGACCCTGCAGGAAGGACAATATTCTCTGCATCACTTCACAAATCTCGGCTTTATGGGGAGTGGCCAGATGGAAGTCACTTATGAGAAAAAGGCACATAATAATACACCTTGTATTTGCAAAAAGGTACGTGAAAGACTGAGAGCATGAGCCAAAATATCCTGTGGTCTGATGAAACGAAAATTGAACTCTTTGACCTGAATGCAAAGCACTATGTCTGGCGAAAACCGAGCACAGCTCATCACCCATCTAACACCTTCCCTACTGTGAAACATGGTGGTGGCAGCATCATGATACGAGGATGCTTTTCAGTGGCAGGAACTAGGAGACTTGTAAGGATAGAGGGAACAATGAATGGAACCAAATGCAGGCAAATCCTTGAGGAGAACCTGCTATAGAATGCAAAAGTCCATAACTGCAGCGAAGATTTACATTCCAACAGGACAATAACCCCAAGCATACAACCAAAGCAACACTGGAATGGCTTCAGAACAAGAACGCGAAAGTCCTTTAGTGGCCTCGCCAAAGCCCAGACCTGAATCCCATTGAGAATCTGTGGAAAGACTTGAAGATTGCTGTTCACCGTCACCCCCCATCAAACTTGACAGAGCTTGAGCGAATCTGCAGGGAAGAATGGGAGAAACTCCCCAAATCCAGATGTGCAAAGCTGGTACAGACATACCCAAGAAGATTTGAAGCTGTAATCACTGCCAAAGGCGTTTGTACGAAGTATTGACTCGGGGAGTTGAATACTTATGTAAATTAGATATACTTTTATTTCATTTCCAATAATTTTGTAAAAATTTCCATAAAAAAACTATTCCACTTTGACATTATGGGATATTATGTGTAGATCAGTGACAAAACATCTCAATTTAATCTATTTTAAATTCCAGCTGTAACACAACAAAATGTGAAAAAGTCAAGGGGAGTGAATACTTACTTAAGGCACTGTATACATTGTAAGTTTAAGGACTATAAGCTGTGTAAGTTAACAGGTAGAGAGATAGACTAGGTTTGGAAAGATTAGGGCGAAGCCAGCTGTCTTGCCTGCTTTCCAGTCCCTACCGGCCAGCCATATAATTAACCTTTCAGCCATGTCATCAGCCTGCCGGCTTGCGTCACCTCCATGCCGATCCCTGCCTCAGATCTCTTTTAACATTCAGATTAATACTACTAGTGTGGCTCCGCGTGCCTCACCACACGTCACTTCAGAGGGATAGGCATCTTTAACCATGCCTGCTTTCTTAGGGAGTGAGGGATGTTGGAAATGGTGAATGGGGGGATGTAGTGCATGGTGCTGGTGGGGAAAGGCAGGATGGTGGAGGAGGTCGGACAAATATATTTTGTGCTCTGATTAAATATATTGAAGTGCGCGGTGCTACGCGCGCGACTTGCTACCAAGGAGGAAGCGGACAACGCGGTAAGTTTAATGTTCTTTATTCAAAGAGGTCACTGTAGCACTGGCGCGCTCTGGGCTGCGCGCCCAGTGTATATCCTGAGGCCACGCCTACCCCTCGGTGTGGCCGCCGCCCACTTGGTGCGCGGAATGATGTCACCACGCCAGTGAGCTTCCGTGTCTGCCACACGCGCCCCCCCAGAATTCCCGTGCACCTGGAGGGCCAGTTTGCGGGGCAAACGGATGACCCGGCCGAAGCGCCCTCTGGCGACCGGCGGCGTCTGGGGTGCAGGGATGCCAGGTGGGATGCCCCCGGCTGTACCTGAGCACAAATTTATATTTATTTTAAATTATCAGTTAGAGCTGGAAGGGAAGGTCAATACAAATTTATCAAAAACTGGATCGGAAAGTTAAACTACCAGCCTCACAGAGCAGACGTGCCTCCAATACACCACCTCCCCTTAGACTTCCAGGGGGTTTTTACGACGTATATTTTCTTTTGCCCATATCACGATCTACATCTCGATTAGTCGTCAAAGTAACAAAAGAGTAGCGCTGATGAATACAGGTGAGTCACAAAGAATATTTGAAGAAGACGTTTTGGTCACAAATGTACATACATACATAACCACATACGTTTGCCCCCATTTTAATTTTTTTTTAAAGATATCATTGAAACTTGCATATGTCTATTAATTACATACTATTGAAACATGACTACGTTGATTAATTGCGTCCATTTAAAACCAGAGTACATCTATTAATTACGTGGTATTGAAACATGAGTACATCTATTAATTACATACCATTGAAACCTGACTGACTACGTCTATTAAATACATACTATTGGAAACTGAGTACAGTACGTCCATTAATTACATGCTATTGAAACATGATTACATTGGTCGTCTGAGTCTTTTAGGTCCTCTGTGTCTTTAAGGGTCTTTTGGGTCTTCGGGGTCTTTTGAGTCTTGAGGGTGTTTTGGGTTTTCGGGGTATTTAGGTCGTTGGTGTCCTTTGGGTCTTCAGGGCCTTTTGGGTCATCTGTGTCTTTAAAGGTATTTTGAGTATTTGTGGTCTTTAAGGGTCTTCAGGGTATTTTGGGTCTTTGGAGTCTTTAAGGGGATTTTGGGTCCTTAAGGGTCTTGGTGGTCTTGAGGGTCTTGGGAGACTTAAAGGGTCATCGAAGGTCTTAAGGGTCTCAGCAGTCTAAAGGGTCAAAAGGTATATTCCAACAGTATGTAATTAAGTCTGGACTGTGTTTGGACTGTGTTTGGACACAGTTTGGACATGGACTGTGTTTTTGGGTGTTATTTTCATTTGAATAAGAAGACGTTTTGGTCACAAATATACAAACAAACAAACATAACCATATATGTTTGCTCGATTATAATAAGATTTCATATTGCATTCATGATCATAATCATATCTCTGGTGATTCTGTGAAGCCTTAATAACGAAGGAACTTTATGATGGATTTGTCTGCTTTTGCAAAAAATCAGGTTGTGGATTTATTTGCGCAAAACGCAAATCAAATTGAAAGGTGTCAAATTGTAATATTTTTATTCAAATTAGATTTGTGAAATTCTGGCCTTGTGTTAGTTTACTTGCATCAATTTTGGAACACCCTTTTTGGAATCGATATGTTATACCAAGAAAGCACATTTTAAAAATGTTGATTTACCGAAAATTGAAAAATTTATTTATCTGTATATATATATACACAGTATATTGGTGCTGCTTTACTTTACCGCCGGAAGCAATGGCAGTATTTTACCGCTGGAATATATTGGTACTGGAAGTTTAACGCTGTTGATGCACAACCTAATTTACCATACACCACCTTATTTAACATAAACCACCTTATTTAACATGTACCACCTTATTTTTGTGTCTTAAAAACCACCTTATTTAACATACATCACCTTATTTATGTGTATTATGCACCAAGTTATGTATGTGTCTTATACACCACCTTATTTAACACTAGCAAGAGTACCCGGCGTTGCCGGGGGAGGATGGGTTGGGAAGGGGAGGAAGGAAGCAGGAGAGGGAAGGGTGAGGAAGGGAGAGGTGAGAAGAGAGATATACTACATATACAACTTTGGGGGGGGGGGGTGGGGGGGAGTGGCGGCTTTGACAGGCCTCCGTTTTGGGGGAGGGGAGGGCGGAAAGGGAAGGAGGAAAGATTTACCCGTGGAAAGAGTGCTTTAACCTCAGTGTTGCTCAGGTAAAAAAGGAAATTGTAATACACTCTGCCACCAACAGCAGGTGACACTGCGCTACACATATACATTGGGATCTTGTCCACAAAAACACATTTACATAGAAAATTTCCGCCCCTCTCCCAGTCCCCCACATCCCCGAATGAGGCTGTGGCCACATAGCCTATGTTACCCCCCAGACAAAGTTGTATTTGTATTTGTACCCCGAGTAAAGTATAAAAACGTTTATAGCTGGAGTACCCGGTGTTGCTCGAGCAAAAATAAACATTAACAAAAAGAAAGAAACATTATTTGAAATGAGGGCAAATATAATGGAAAAGCAATTACATCCAAGTCAGAATCCATCACAAATGTCAAATCATCATTTTACTTTTCGGTGAATATATCCTGGTGAATGTACGGTTCATCACGTATCTGAGTTAAGTATGATGACGTTCAGGAAGAAGAAGAAGAAGCCTTACCACCAACTTTGACCACTTCCCATATTGTTTGATTATTCTTCGACCGCTTCCGGAATTGTTTGATTATTTGTATTCAAATGTCTGGTAATTGTTTTGTATTTATTTATGCGAATGTGTACTTGTATATATTAAACTGTCATTAATCAAAAAGGCTCAGGCACTATAGAGCGATTTTAAAGAAATCCAAAAAAATTGATCTTTTTTTTTTTTTTCAAATATATTTTGTTTTGGCCTAAAACACTCCTATACACTCACTGATGAACTTTTGAAAGTTTGACGAAGATTATTTCAGCCATCTCTGAGAAAAATGGCGACACAGACCAACAGCTCTCTTATATAGTAGACGAGCAGAAGTACCCGGCGTTGCCGGGCGGGGGAGGGGAGGGAAGGGGGAAGGGGAGGGGAGGGGAACGGTGGGGAGACGAGGAGAGGGGGGAGGGGGAAGGGGAGGGATGGGAGGGGGAGAGGGGTGGGAGGGGGAGGGGGAGGGAGGGGAGAAGAGGGGAGAAGGGAGGTGAGGGAGGAGGGAGGGGAGGGGGAAAGGGAGGGGGGGTAGGGTGGAGGGGTAGGGTGGAGGGGGAGGGGGAGGGGAGGGGGAGGAGGAAGGGGGAGGGAAGGGGAGGGCCAGTCAACAATGATGTTGCAGTTCTCATGGTCAGAGAGCAGCACAACAATCGTGACATCGTCCTGCATCTTTGCAACAGCATGAAGCGGATTTTGGAGACTCACCCATCCTGTGACGCCCTCCAGTACCGGCGTTTCCGGGCGGGGGAAGGGAGACCCATACATTCGCAACCCGTACATTCGCCCTCTTGACTCAAGCTCACTCAGACAAAAGCCTCGCACAAATTACACCGTGAAGGCCCAATGGCCATGTCTATGCCACAAATCAAGTACGTGAGCGAGTCGGGCGCACTGAATTGAAAATATATAGAACGCTCATACTCCGCGAAAAGTGAAGCCGCCGTGTCGCCATCTTGTTTAGCACGACTCGACCAACTCGCTTCGCGGATCTCGTTTGTTTTGAACGTGTGAATTACCTGCGAACGCGTAACTGTGAGTTTATGGCGGCAAGGAACATCACGTGATCGCTCTGAGCGAATCAGCGCGCTGCTCTGCCACCTGCTCAGATTCCGTGTATAATATTCCTCGCTGAAATGCGCTGAGGTAAATATGAATAAAAAAATATGGATCTCGTAAAGATGAAAGAAAAAAAAACCTATGTGGTGTGAATGGCAATGTTCCTCGCTGAAATGTGAAAAAACGCAATCGCTTTTCGCTCTGAAATATGTGCGAACACGTAACTGAGTTTATGGCGGCAAGGAACATCACGTGATCGCTCTGAGCGAATCAGCGCGCTGCTCTGCCACCGCCTCAGATTCCGTACATAATATTCCTCGCTGAAATGCGCTGAGGTAAACATATGGTAAAAAAAATAATGGAATTTTTTTTTTTAGGTCGGCCGTGTTCTTCCCAGGCTCAATGGCCATGTCTATGCCAAATATCAGGCACGTGAGCCTCTCCGTTTAGGAGTCTATCGGTAACATTACACACACACACACAAACTGTGTTTTATATATATATAGATGCACCACCTTCTTTTTATGTCTTATAAACCGCTTTATTTAACATGCACCACCTTATGTATATGTCTTACACACCACCTTATTTAACATACACCACCTTGAAGGAGCTGCGCTCCAACGCGAGGCGAAAGAAGTGACGCGACCAAAGACGGAATTCGGCCGAGTTGCTTTATTGAAACAAAACAGCTCAGGTATTCTGACAAAAGCCCGTTTATCGGGCAGCAATATATATACACATTTATGTCAGGAAGTTTGCCCGGCAAAAGCTATACCGGGCATGCCCGGGTGTCAAGGGCGAGCCTTGGAAAGGCGAGTCTGTACCTGCCCGGGCGTGTTTGGCTGCGGCCTGGCAAGTCGAGGCTGGGCGTGCCCGGGCGCTCTGGACGAGCACTGGAAAGGCGAGAGCGGGCATGCCCGGACGCTCTGGGCGAGCCCTGGAAAGGCGATAGCGGGCATGCCCGGACGCTCTGGGCGAGCCCTGGAAAGGCGATAGCGGGCATGTCCGGACGCTCTGGGCGAGCCCTGGAAAGGCGATAGCGGGCATGCCCGGACGCTCTGGGCGAGCCCTGGAAAGGCGAGAGCGGGCATGCCCGGGAAAGACGAGACCGGGCATGCCCGGGAGGTTCGGGCGTGCCCGGGAACAGTGAGTCCGGGCATGCCCGGGAGAGGCGCGTCTGGCCGTGTTCTGGCCGGTGCAAGGCGATTGTGTGCATCCAGCGGTAACCGCTACACACGCCCCTCCAGAATCGACCTGCACTGGCAGGGTCAATTTAAGGGGGGTCCGGATGACCCGGCCGAAGCGAGCCCTGGAGGATCCTGGGGAGGGGTCCGACGTGGTGGTGGGTGGTCGAGCGGGGGGAACTGTGGACGAGGGGCGGCCTCGCCGCGGAGGAAGGGCCAACCGTGGTGGTCGGTCGACGTCCATGTGCGCCGGTTTGAGGCGGTCCACAGAGATCCGGTCCGACCGGCCGCCAACGTCGACGACAAAGGACTTGTCGCCCCGTCACAGGACCCGGAAGGGCCCGTCGTATGGCGGCCGGAGTGGCCCCCGGTGCGCGTCATGATGCACAAAGACGTACTCCGCTGTGCGAAGCGCCGGGGGGACGTAGGACTGGGGGCCACCGTGGCGGGACGTTGGCACGGGGGCAAATCGACGGGCGGCCTCCTGGAGGTCTGAGCGCTGGTGTGCGGCGGACCAGGGACTGGTAGCGTCGGGCACGAACTCGCCCGGGACGCGGAGTGGCTGGCCGTAGACGAGCTCGGCGGTGGACGCCCGGAGGTCCTCCTTGGGGGCCGTGCGGAGGCCCAAAAGGACCCACGGCAGCCGGTCAGTCCAACCGTCGTCCTGATGGCCGGCCATGAGTGCGGCCTTCATGGAGCGGTGAAACCGCTCGCACAACCCGTTGGCTTGGGGGTGGTAGGCCGTGGTGCATTGCAGCGTGACCCCCAATGAGCGGGCGACCACGCCCCAAAGTTCGGACGTGAACTGTGGGCCGCGGTCGGACAAGATGTCCGCCGGTGCGCCGAAGCGCGCGACCCAGGTGGCGATGAACGCATGCGCCACGTCGGCGGTGGTGGTGGAGGTAATGGGGCACGGCCTCCGGCCACCTGGTGGTCCTGTCCACCATGGTGATCAGGTGGGTGAACCCCCGCGATGGGGGCAGGGGACCCACCAGGTCCACGTGGACGTGGTCGAAACGCCGTGCAGGCACGGTGAAAGGTGCCAGCGGGGCCTGGGTGTGGCGGTGGACCTTGGCCCGCTGGCAGGCCGTGCAGGCGTTGGCCCAGTCGCGGACGTTCCGTCGAAGGCCATGCCAGATGAAACGCGCCGACACCAGCTTCTGAGAAGCTTTCCGGCCCGGGTGAGAAAGGCCGTGGATGGAGGCGAAGATGCGGCGCTGCCAGGAAACGGGCACGATGGGGCGAGGCTGGCCCTGGGAGACGTCGCAGAGCAGGACGGTGCCCGCGAAGGGGATGTCGGCCAGGCGGAGGCCCGTGTCCGCCGCCCGGAGGGCCTGCACCGAGGTGTCGGTGATCTGGTCGACCGCCATGAGCGCGAAGTCCACGCCGAGGTGGACCGCGTTCGCGCTGGCCCGAGAAAGACAGTCGGCCACAGCGTTGTCTTTGCCGGCGACGTGCCGGATGTCCGTGGTGAATTCCGACACGGCGGAGAGGTGGCGCTGCTGGCGGGCCGACCACGGCTCCGTGACTTTGGCCATTGCGTAGACCAATGGCTTGTGGTCGACGAAAGCCGTGAACAGGCGGCCCTCCAGGAGGTGTCGGAAATGGCGAACAGCCAGGAATAGACCGAGCAGCTCGCGGTCGAACGTGCTGTATTTTAACTCGTTCGGCCGGAGCTGCCAGCTGAAAAAAGCGAGTGGCTGCCAAACCCCGTCCACCCATTGTTCATGGACGGCGCCCACCGCGTAGTTGGAGGCGTCCGTAGTGAGGGCGATGGGCGCGTTGAGCACCGGGTGAGCCAGCAGCGTTGCGTCGGCGAGGGCCCGTTTTGCGCTCGCGAAGGCCGCGTCCATGGCCGCGGACCAAACGATGTCATGCTTGGCCGGCTTGCCCCGGAGGGCCTCGTAAAGGGGCCGCATGAGCTGAGCAGCGTGGGGCATGAATCGGTGATAAAAATTCACCATGCCGAGGAACTCTTGTAGGGCCTTGATGGAACGGGGATGCGGGAACGTGGTGATGGCCTCGACCTAGGTCGGCAGCGGCACGGCCCCGGTCTTGGTGATGCGGTGGCCCAAAAGGTCAACGGTCGTCGTGCCGAAGTGGCATTTGGCCGGGTTGACAATTAAGCCGTGCTCGCTGAGGCGCCCGAACAGTGTTCGGAGGTGGAGGAGGTGCACGGCGCGGGACGTGCTGGCGACGAGGATGTCGTCCAGATAGACGAAAAGAAATGGCAGGTCGCGCAGCACGCCGTCCATTAAGCGCTGGAATGCCTGGGCCGCGTTCTTGAGGCCAAACGGCATCCTCAAAAATTCGAACAGGCCGAACGGCGTGATGACGGCCATCTTCGGGACGTCGGCCGCCCGGACAGGTACCTGGTGGTATCCCCGTATCAGGTCAATTTTGGAAAATATGACCCGTCCCGCCAAACGGGCGGAAAAGTCCTGGATGTGCGGGATCGGGTACCTGTCGGGGGTGGTAGCGTCGTTGAGGCGGTGGTAGTCGCCACACGGGCGCCATCCGCCCCCCGGCTTTGGCACGATGTGCAGTGGTGAGGCCCACGCGCTATTGGAGCGCCGCACGATGCCGAGGTGCTCCATCGCGTCGAACTCGGCCTTTGCCACGGCGAGCTTGGCCGGGTCGAGGCGGCAGGCCCTGGCGTAGACCGGCGGGCCCGTAGTGGGTATGTGGTGCTCGATCCCATGCCGCACTGCGACGGCCGAAAACGTCGGCCGTGTGAGGGCCGGGAATTCCGCGAGCAGGCGAGCGAACTCGTTCGCCGTCGGGAGGGCGCACGCCAGTTCGGTCGGCGCAGAGCTGCTCATCGTGCACGCCAGGGAGCTGAAGGTCTCGGCGTTGACAAGGCCACGACGTTTGACGTCGACCAGCAGCCCGTGCACGCAGAGGAAGTCGGCGCCCAGCAAAGCCATGGGGACGCAGGCAGTCACAAAGGTCCACTGAAAGCGCTGGCTGCCGAAGCAGAGGGTGACGTTGCGCGGGCCGAAAGTGCGTATGGCCGAGCCATTAGCAGCGACCAAAGAGGGGCCGCAAACGGCGTCCCGCCTGTCCTGCTCGGAGGCGGGTATGACGCTCAGTTGGGCGCCGGTGTCACAAAGGAAATGCTGCCCAGACGCTTTGTCCCGAATAAAAAGCAAGTTGCCCGAGTGGCCGGCGCTCATGGCTGGGAATGAACACCGGCCCGGCCGTTTCCCGACTTGCCGAAAGTGCACGGGGGTCGGCACGTCCGAGCCTTGTGTCCGAACCTGGCGTGGTAATAACACCACGCCTGGTCAGGTGGAGGCCCCGGCCGTCGTGTCGGAAGTGGTCGGTGCGGCGCGGCGGCCGCCAGTTTCACCGGCAGTTCGGCCTCCAACCGCGCAGGGCGCTCGGGCGTCGTGGGCATCGCCTCGGACGGCGGCAGGCTCCAGGTAGCCGTGCCGATGTGTTGGCCCGCCGAGGAGATCTTATCGGCTTCCCTGGCGAGGGCGCGGGGATCGGTGATCGACGTGCCAGCCAGGGCGAGGCGTACCGGGTGAGGCAGCTGGCGAAGGAACAACTCGCAGAACAGAAAATCCGGAGAGTGCTCACCGAGCAACGAGAGCATATAGTCCATGCGCTCGGACGGGCGCCTGTCGCCGAGCTCGGGCAGGTCGAGCAGGCGCCGTGTGCGTGCCACCGGTGAGAGGGCGAAAGCATCGAGGAGGAGCGTCTTCAGCGCGTCATACTTGTCGGCAGCCTGCGGTGGCTCGAGGAGGCTCAGGGCGCGGGCCGCGGTGGCGGAACCGAGCGCTGCCACGACGTGGTGGAAGCGGGTGTCGTCCGCGGTGATGCCTCGCAGGGCGAACTGGGAGTCCGCCTGGGCGAACCAAACAGCCGCGTGAGCCTCCCAGAAGGTAGGCAGTTTAAGAGTCACTGCCCTGTCCATGTCGGTAGGTCACCAGTGAAGGAGCTGCGCTCCAACGCGAGTCGAAAGAGTTGACGCGACCAAAGACGGAATTCGTCCGAGTTGCTTTATTGAAACAAAACAGCTCAGGTATTCTGACAAAAGCCCGTTTATCGGGCAGCAATATATATACACATTTATGTCGGGAAGTTTGCCCGGCAAAAGCTATACCGGGCATGCCCGGGTGTCAAGGGCGAGCCTTGGAAAGGCGAGTCTGGACCTGCCCGGGCGTGTTTGGCTGAGGCCTGGCAAGTCGAGGCTGGGCGTGCCCGGGCGCTCTGGGCGAGCACTGGAAAGGCGAGAGCGGGCATGCCGGACGCTCTGGGCGAGCCCTGGAAAGGCGATAGCGGGCATGCCCGGACGCTCTGGGCGAGCCCTGGAAAGGCGATAGCGGGCATGCCCGGACGCTCTGGGCGAGCCCTGGAAAGGCGATAGCGGGCATGCCCGGACGCTCTGGGCGAGCCCTGGAAAGGCGATAGGGGGCATGCCCGGACGCTCTGGGCGAGCCCTGGAAAGGCGATAGCGGGCATGCCCGGACGCTCTGGGCGAGCCCTGGAAAGGCGAGAGCGGGCATGCCCGGGAAAGACGAGACCGGGCGTGCCCGGGAGGTTCGGGCGTGCCCGGGAACAGTGAGTCCGGGCATGCCCGGGAGAGGCGCGTCTGCCCGTGTTCTGGCCGGTGCAAGGCGATTGTGTGCATCCAGCGGTAACCGCTACAACCTCATGTATGTGTCTTCTACACCACCTTATTTAACACAAACCACCTTATGTTTGTGTCATATACACCACCGTATGTATGTGTCTTATACACCACCTTATTTGACACGTCCTCTTTTACACAAACCAACTTTTGTATTATTTAGCTCACATCTGCAAATATGACACAATCATATTGTAATGGTCGCAGGTCTTCAACGACCGATGCACCTGCTAGGCAGGGAAAAGATGAGAGGTCTTCGCGTCCACCAATTAATTTGTGCGCATATCAGCATCTCACACGATCGTGGCGAATCAGCCTGTCAGAATTGGCCGAGCAAACAGTTACAGGTGATTCACTGTTTATAATGCCATAATTGCATGGATCCCAAACAGCACCCAGATCTTGGCACCTTTCGAATATGACCTAAATCCCTTGCTATGTGTCCTACCTGAATGCATTGATGACACTGCATCTCAGCAGCTATATGTTGCTCTTAAGTCGGATCTTACAAGACACGGCTCTGTGGTCATAACTTTTACATGCAAAACACTGCATCTTATCCTGGAATGTGAATAATCCTTCTGTATTTTGGAATAATCTTCAAAACTGGCATTCACCTTTAATGGCGGATATGCCAGTGGTGAATGAATCTTCATCAGTGGCATCCTTCACCACTGATATCCATCCGCCACATTCTCCTCTCCTTTCAGAATAACAGGTTCATTATAATTTTCTTGCCATAGCATTGACACACTGAACACCAGTTCACAGATGTCTGCCATGAGCCTATCAGGAAAAGATCTGCATCTCTGGCTAGCTCTTTAAGATTCTCTGGTGTCCTCTCACGAAAGTGAACAGATAAATCTTCCGGGCATGCAGCAACACATAGTTGCTTCACGAACAAGTCATGGAGGTCATAAAACATCTGGTCAGTATATGAGAGTTCAACCCACTTCGTCAAGTAATTTGTAATTTGTCACCAAACTATAAACTTCCAGGGGTAGTACCTCCTATCTCTGGGCTGACATTGCTGAACTTGGTCCTATAGATCATTCTAGGTTAGGTCACACCACTTCCAAAACAATTCTATCATATCAAGGGTTATTCATCAATAGCTTCCTGGAATACATATCAAGTGCTTTTCTGGTTAACAAAGCACTGAGCGGGGTGCTCATCCTGCACTGTCCCACCTGCTGCACCACCTCCTGAGCCTAGAGGTATGCACACTTGCCTCTGACCTCTCTAGCCTGGGTTCAAATCTCAGCCCAGCTATAAACTGTCATCCAAAGACTGCCAAAATCAAGACACTCTGCTCACCTTCACTCTTTCATTCCCCTTTTCTCCCGCCTCTGGAACAAACTCCCTCACTCTCTTCAATCCCACTCCTCCCTCCAGGTCTTTAAAACAGCTGTTCACCACCATCTCTTATCTTCCCCCATCCAAAACCTTGATCTTTTCTACCCCCGTTAATTCACCCCAGATGCACTTTTTGAAATACCAACTTCTTTTCTGGAAGTCCAAGCTCTGTCCATGTGTTTTTTCTTTTTACCTCTCCCACCCCCACACCCCCCCCCCCCCCTTCCCATGCCTCCTCCCCCAAGCCCTCTCCCTCCCACAGATCTCCCGATGTCCCTGCTCTCAAATGTTGTGCTTGTGTGCTTCCCCCTCTCTCCCCATCTTGTCTACCGCTTCCCTTATTATATGTTTCATGTGTCCGTTATTTTTTTGTGTGTGATTAATGTTAGCTCTTTCATGAGCCTCGATCTTATATTAAAAAAGAAAAAAGAAAAAAAAACCTCAGCACTCATTCTATACAGGTCAAAGGCGAACCCCATCATTGTAACCTTTTCCTCTTTTACACAAAACAACTTTTGGAATACATGGCTCACCTCTGCAAGCATTACGCAATCATGTTTTACAACCAGTACTTTATGTATAAGGTCCTCAGCATACAAGCTTTAACCACCCACTGTATCGACACAACGGCCAACAGAAATGCAAAAAATGTGCGACACTCAGTAAAACATGGAGGGCAGCAGTACTATATTTATCATAGATAGAAGCAAATAGCAGTCAGACAATGTCAGCCAGCTTCGTACAACAGAACTAAAGATTTGTATCTCCCCTCTCCTATAAACCCCGATAGATAAACTGGGCCATGCAAGCCTGCACTTGCATTCATTGGGTACAGGCATGGATGGATGTTTTAATATGCCATCACATCATGCAGTGACTTCACCAAACAATGGGCAGATTATAATTTAGCGATTGATAAACACCTGTTTTCCATTGAAAAACCATTCCCACAGAAACATTTTTCCTCTCTTGTTTGTAGTCAGTGGTTTTGAAATATCTCTAATGTTTCAAATTTTTACTCCTTAGATTTCACCAAAATCACTTTAACAGATCTGTAAACGTTCTTGAAAAGTGACCCCGGGCTCCCTAATGATTTGAAAGGAACTAAGCTGGTCGACGTTGATGATAATGATACCATAATGAAGTCCCGTGAGGCAGGGCTTGATGATGTGGTTTGTGGGAAATGATCCACAAGGCCCCTGGTGGACGTGATCAGTATAACAGAAAAGACTAAGCACCCCACCCATCGTCTGGGTCTGCGCAACAGAGCTGTGAGGGCTGTAATTAATATATTTTTGTTTGGTTCGGGAATCACAAAAGAAACAAGAAAGAGCAATCAGAGATTGCAAACCCTTGCCAGGATGTATTTTCAGTGTTTTTTAAAGGCTTTTGTGTTAAAACAAATATGGGGGCCCAACCACGTGGCCGATGACGTCGTCATTATATATTTTTCTCCACCAATTTATCCCTAGATGACGCTCAAGAAATTTCATCTTGATCGGATGAAGTTCTATACTTGTCGAATTATGACGTCATAATAGAGGCACCTATGACATCCTCATTAACATATTTTATTCCCCATGGAGAGTTATTTACAATGAGCCATGTCTCAATTTTTTCTATGCAGTGCTTTGGGAGATATAGAGGTGCCACCTTTTTTGGTTTCTTCCAGGATGGCGGCCGAACCACGTGACCGATGACATCATCGTTATTATTTTTTCTCCAACAATTTATGGCTACATGACGCTCAGGAAATTTCATGTTGATCGGATGAAGTTCTATACTTGTCGAATGATGACGTCATAATGGAGGAACCTATGACATCATCATTAACATATTTTATTCCCCGTGGAAAGCTCTTTACAATGAGCCATTTCTCAATTTTTTATATTTAGCGCTTTCCGGGATATAGAGGTGCAAAATTTTTCGGTTTTTCCAAGATGGCGCCGAAGCACGTGACCTATGACGTCATAATTATCATTAAAAAATTCTACTGGTGGAGTTGCACTTATTGTGAAAATGTCCTGTCTATCGGACCAATGGTTGCAGAGAAAATCATATTTATTCTGTGCGGACATCCAAAGACAGACAGACAGACAAACGGACTCAAATGCAATACCCTTTCCTCAGGCGATGGTAATTATACTAGATTTTTGCATCTATCGCTAAAAGGAGAAGCGTCCATCCATTTATGTGTCTGGGTGCCGCCGCACGCTTGCATAAACAGGAAATGGTAAGACCTCGACGCCTCGCGTCATTTGCCCCCCTCCCCATGAGGTTTTTTTCCCCCGAGTGGGTTTTCCCCGCCATTGCCGTCAATGGGGTTGCGTGTTGAGGTGTATAGCCGTATTAAGTTAGCTTTATCGTGGCGTTTTTCCAAGGCCGCTTCGAATAACAAAACTAACGATAATAGCCGGCGAAGCCGCCGTTGTCAATAAACGCGTACGTATTATGTCGAAAACCAGATTATGCCTTGGCTTGAGAATTCCGAAGCACAATGGAGGCCGCCATCTTGCGGATGCGGAAGTATGCATAACAAATTGAAAAACGTTCAATAGGAGTTTCTTTCACCCGTCTTTGTTTGATTCACAATCTTATGCACCTCCAATTTATTATTAAAATACTTTAAGACCAACCTCGGCCCGCACCGGCCTGGTTATCTTCAACGAAAAGCGTCACCAAACACTGGAACCAATGAGATTCGAGCATTTGAAAAAATATTTTTTTAAAGCTTATTACGCATTTCGGAGGGTGAAAACGGCGTCAAATATTCTAAAATTGACGAAGAATTATTTTTTAGAAATAACGGCGCGATCATCTGATCTGTCGGCACTGATCTTACTGCAAGCTAACTTCTTCTGGTGGAGGAAGAGGCAGTGCCCGGAGAGAACCAGCCCTGACAGCGACTGAAGTTAGAAGACGACACACATACTGTGAAAACGTATGTTAAGCCCAGTTAAATTTTCTTAAAATAGGCCCTGAGCTAGCACATCATATAGTTACTTCCTTAAGCTTCTTGTGACATTTATTGTATGTAGGTATTGGGGAGGACTGCCTGCTCTTCTCTTTTACCAAGTCTTACCAGGTACGGTACCTACTACACCTACCTACTACCAAACCTACTGATGCCATAGTGATGGGTAAAATAGTGGCAAGAGGCTTTGGCTTCGCCGGCTCATTGCGGCTTTGCAGTCGGGTACTAGTAGCCGGCGAAGCCGGTGTTGTCAATAAACGCGTACGTATTATGTCGAAAACCAGATTATGCCTTGGCTTGAGAATTCTGAAGCACAATGGAGGCCGCCATCTTGCGGATGCGGAAGTATGCATAACAAATTGAAAAACGTTCAATAGGAGTTTCTTTCACCCGTCTTTGTTTGATTCACAATCTTATGCACCTCTAATTTGTAATTTAAATACTTTAAGACCAACCTCGGCCCGCACGGGCCTGGTTATCTTAAACGAAAATCGTCATGAAACACCGGAACCAATGAGATTCGAGCATTTGAAAGAATATTTCAAAAACCAAATCACTCAATGGAGGCCGCCATCTTCCGGATGCGGAGGTATGCATAACAAAATTGCGAAAAAGTTCAATAGGAGTTTATTTCACCCGTCTTTGTTTGATTCACAATCCTATGCACCTCTAATTTGTAACTAAAATACTTTAAGACCAACCTCGTTATCTTCAACGAAAATCTTCACCAAACACCGGAACCAATGAGATTCGAGCATTTGAAAAAATACTTCAAAAAAGCTTATTTCGCATTTCGGAGGCTGAAAACGGCGTCAACTATTCTAAAATTGACGAAGAATTGTTTTTTAGAAATCTCGTGGCCGAAGGGGATAGTTTTTCACGGCCGGAAATATCCGAAGTTGTGACGGAATTCACCGAATTAATCAAGAAGTAAATTTTATCAATTTAATCTCATCCAGAATGCAAATGGTGTCATTTTAGGTCTGAATTTGCGAAATTTTGTGAGCTGACCAATCAGCGATCAGCTTAGATCAGCCAATCAGCGCCATCGACACGGTTTGATTAACGACAGTCACACATTGCCGATGATACGGCGCTATCGTCTGATCTGTCGGCACTGGTATTACTGCAAGCTAACTTCTTCTGGTGGAGGAAGCCGCAGTGCCCGGAGAGAACCAGTCCTGACAGCGACTGAAGTTAGAAGACTACATACATACTGTGAAAACGTATATTAAGCCCAGTTAAAATTTCTTAAAATAGGCCCTAAGCTAGCACATCGTATAGTTACTTCCTTAAGCTTCTTGTGACATTTATTGTATGTAGGTATTGGGGAGGACTGTCTGCTCTTCTCTTTTACCAAGTCTAACCAGGTATGGTACCTACTACACCTACCTACTACCAACTACCTAACCCACTGATGGCATCGTGATGGGTAAAATAGTGGCAAGAGGCTTTGGCTTCGCCGGCTCATTGCGGCTTTGCAGTCGGGTACTAGTAGCCGGCGGAGCCGGTGTTGTCAATAAACACGTACGTATTATGTCGAAAAGCAGATTATGCCTTGGCTTGAGAATTCCGAAGCACAATGGAGGCCGCCATCTTGCGGATGCGGAAGTATGCATAACAAATTGAAAAACGTTCAAAAGGAGTTTCTTTCACCCGTCTTTGTTTGATTCACAATCGTATGCACCTCCAATTTATTATGTAAATACTTTAAGACCAACCTCGGCCCGCACGGGCCTGGTTATCTTCAACGAAAAGCGTCACCAAACACCGAAACCAATGAGATTCGAGCATTTGAAAAAATATTTCTGAAACCAAATCACGCAATGGAGGCCGCCATCGACCGGATGCAGAAGTTTGCATAAAACAATTGCGAATAAATTCAATAGGAGTTTGTTTCACCCGTCTTTCTTTGATTCACAATCTAATGCACCTCTAATTTGTAATTAAAATACGTTAAGACCAACCTCGTTATCTTCAACGAAAATCGTCACCAAACACCGGAACCAATGAGATTCGAGCATTTGAAAAATATTTTTTAAAAGCTTATTATGCGTTTTGGACGCTGAAAACGGCATCAAATATTCTAAAATTGACGAAGAATTATTTTTTAGAAATCTCGCGGCCGTAGGGGATAGTTTTTCACGGCCAGAAATATGGTACAAGTGGTTTACATAAAGAAAGAAAGCTCGGTTTGATTAACGACAGTCACACATTACCGTTGCAACGGCGCTATCATCTGATCTGTCGGCACTGATCTTACTGCAAGCTAACTTCTTCTGGTGGAGGAAGCCGCAGTGCCTGGAGAGAACCAGCCCTGACAGCGACTGAAGTTAGAAGACTACACACATACTGTGAAAACGTATGTTAAGCCCAGTTAAAATTTCTTAAAATAGGCCCTAAGCTAGCACATCGTATTGTTACTTCCTTAAGCTTCTTGTGACATTTATTGTATGTAGGTATTGGGGAGGACTGTCTGCTCTTCTCTTTTACCAAGTCTTACCAGGTACGGTACCTACACCGACCTACTATCAACTACCTAACCTACTGATGCCATAGTGATGGGTAAAATAGTGGCAAGAGGCTTTGGCTTCGCCGGCTCATTGCGGCTTTGCAGTTGGGTACTAGTAGCCGGCGAAGCCAGTGTTGTGAATGCACGCGTACATATTATGTTGAAAAGCCAGATTTTTCTGGATCCCTTGAGAATTTCGAAGCTTTGACGCACCAAATCGCTCCATGGAGGCCGCCATCTTGCGGATGCGGAAGTATGCATGAACAATTGCGAAAAAGTTAAATCGAGGCTTTGGCTTCGCCGGCTCATTGCGGCTTTGCAGTAGGGTCATATTCGTATAATATTAATGTTATTACAAAACAATATTAATACCAATGATATCCCACCTCCGCAAGGAGTTTTTCTGGCGAGTCAACGTATATAAATAGCTTACCATGGCGTTTTTGTGGGAGCAACTGCCCCTACCAGAAGTCATGAACATTAATGAATATTATGAACCACAAACACGTATGATTCGCTTTTTAAACAGTCGTTAATGCTGTTTATAACACTAAATGAAGAAATTTGGAGGAACCCAGACATTCGTGAGGTAAGTTTTACTTACAGAACTGAGCGAAGATCTACTGTACTCTATATACCCCACAATTGTTGGGTTAACACCATGACCCTTCCTGGCGCTACCGTGGCGTTTTTCGTGGTGAACTTTTGGAACAGCTGTTTCATACGAAATTGAAAGGGAGGAAGCCCGGATTGTGTTCATTTACCAAGCAGCTGGCTAGCGCTTGCCAAGCCAGCCGTTCCTTAACGGTTTTGAATGCAGTGCTTGCTCGAATGCTTAAACCACTTGGTGATCTCTCCACAAGCAACTTGGTAAATGAACACACACCCAATGTTCTTGAGACCCGCCCATAGATCGACTGTAATCTATATACCCCAAAGAGGAATGACCCTTCCTGCCCCTCCCATCGTGAGCGGGTGTACAAGTAGAAGCAAAACCGGCAAAATTGAGACAATTCTTAGTGAGATTTCATCCGTGACATGTCGTTTTTCTCTTGTTATGGTACTATGCTTTTGGCGTGTGCTCTGTACTTTTGACGCATGCTAAAGGAACCGATAGTTGATCGCCATCTTGGTTTTCACAGCACATGCAGTAGGTATGGCAACTTTTCATGACTCCCTAAAATTACCCCACGGCCGTCTAGTTGTGTTACGTTGGAGGAAATCGGTTGGTGTGGCCTTAGATCAACATTACAAATTTAAAACTACCTACGTCACTAGTCCATCCGATGTCAATAGAGATTGACGTGTTTTGCAACCTGAACAATTGATCTCAGGATTGTAACTATAGCCGCTGTCACACCTTGACGTTTTAGCCAGCGTATGCCGACGTATGAAAAATTTGGCGAATACGCTGGCACACGTCGAATACGTTATGGGTAAGTTTTGTATACGTTAAGAGCGCGCTGAAGCACGCTGGCATACGTCGTAGTACGCCGAGCTCGTCGACAAATTTTGTGCATGCACAAAATTTGTCGACGTATGCCAGCGTATGACTCACACCAGCACTCAATTTTGATACGTCGGCATACGCTGGCTAAATCGTCAAGGTGTGACAGGGGCTTAAAGCTCCTACTTTTCAGTTTGTACATAAACCACAAGCAGAACAAATACATGAGAGATCAGTGTATTTTTACATGAATTACAAGGACATTAGTAAACAATGGAGAAACACAGAAGATGGGACTACTGCTACACTACTAGTACTACTACTACGACAGTTACTACTACTTTAATGGTCCACAATTATTCCCAGTTTTTTGAGGAGTTGGCCAGGGAACATCTTTGACATAAGTGTTTCACGAACCCGATGTCCAGGCCTAAAGTTTGATTTTCCTTTCTTATACAGCACACGGTTGGTTGCATCATTTACTGGGTCGCTGAACTATACGGTGCCCCCTGTAGGTTGGAGCAGGACTTTGACATTTTGGACAGGGTGCTTGTCGGCGATATGTTGCGTACTCTTTGCAATGGACGCCGAGGGATCTTTATCGTGCACCAACTGATGCTGTTTCCTTAAGAACAAAAAAAGACCATTCACCTTAAGTTTTACATTTGTCTTTATTTATACCTCAGCCACCAAAGGTGGATGGAGGTTATGTTTTCACCCCTGTCTGTCTGTCCATTTGTCTCTCTGTCCGTTTGTGATCAAAATATCTCAAAAATTTGTGGACGGATTCGGAGGAAATTTGGCAGAGATGTGGCGAATGTGACAAGGACGAAATGATTAGATTTTGGTGAATATCCGGAATCGGATCCGGCTACTAGAATTTTTAAGTGATTCTTCACCATTGGGATTTAGGGCCAAAAACTATACGTAGCAGGATCTCTCAAAAAGTTGTGGATGGATTTGGACGAAACTTGGTGGACCGGTTGGATGTCGGACAAAGACGAATCGATTAGATTTTCGTGAAGATTTGAATATGGATTCGGATATGAGAGTTATTTAATTTTTTTAATGATTCTTCACCATTGGGAGATAGGGCCAAAACCGAGACATAGCGGATATCTCAAAAAGTTGTGGATGGATTTGGACGAAACTTGTTGGACAGGTTGGATGTCCGACAAGGACGAATCGATTAGATTTTGGTGAAGATCCGGATCCGGATCCAGCTAGTGGAATTTTTTAAGTGATTTTTCACCATTGAGTGATATGGCTAACCAGGTGGAGGTGTGCTCTCTACTGAGTGCCGTTCTAGTTTTGTTTCTTTTTCAAAGTCCACAATGATTACTGTCAGTGAACATGAATATCTAAATAGTTCTACTTCTTAGGTCAACAATGTTCTTGGTTCTTTCCCCAAGATGTGAATACATTTAGCTAGTTTTCCGAATCGGCGTCTGATGTATACAACATCCTGTTTCGGCACTAGAAGTGAGTAGCAATCGTGACCGATACCTCACCTCATGCAACGTTACTTCACGCTCACATTTGCAATCTGCGTAGCAGACAGTCATCTTCATCGAGGTCAAAATTAACTTTCGTGTTTGCAGCTAATTGTGGCAGACAAAATATCTCTCATACTTGGCAAAGTTTTGACAACATCAGGAATTTGTATATCCTTAGATATGATCAGAATCTGGTTTGTATCGTAAACTCTGCACAATGTCGCTGCGTCGTGCTTCAAACCTCCTCTTTTGGTTCTGTACCTTGTATACCAATGTTTCTTCTTCAGGCCTGTGCTACTTGAGGAGCTCGTGGTAATGGTGCAGTCGGCTATGAATGGCCAATGCTTTTCCTTTATCAATGTCTTCTGCAAAATGGCCAAAGTTCTGCAAACGCGACATCTTGGCCATTTCCCTCTTAATTATCTTCTTCTTCCAAAGCAATAAGCTCACTGAAGTCTCCACCAGCTCATGCGCCATGTCCACATCCTTCTTTTCCTCAACCTGTTTTTGGAATGTCTGGCCAAAGTCAAATGTTCAAACTCGTATAAGCACTCTGCCTCTTTTGTATGATTTCATGCCACAGAAAAAGCAAAGTTCTTTAAAGTGAAATGCTGTTCTTTGGATTCTGTTCCTTGAAGTACAAGGTTGATCTTCTGTGGGCATGGTTTTTGCAGTGTAGCTCGATTTATGGTAGCGGTGAGTAGGTAGATTTTATGGTAGAGGTGAGTACCTAGATTTATAGTAGAGGTGAGTAGCTAGATTTATGGTAGAGGTGAGTAGCTAGATTTATGGTAGCGGTGAGTAGCTAAATTTATGGTAGCGGTGAGTAGATACATTTATGGTAGCGGTGAGTAGCTAGATTTATGGTAAAGGTGAGTAGTTCGATTTATGGTAGAGGTGAGTAGCTAGATTTATTGTGGAGGTGAGTAGCTAGATATATGGTAGAGGTGAGTAGCTAGATTTAAGGTAGCGGTGAGTAGCTAGATTTATGGTAAAGGTGAGTAGCGAGATTTATGGTAGGGGTGAGAATCTAGATTTATGGTAGGGTTGAGTAGCTAGATTTATGGTAGAGGTGAGTAGCTAGATTTATGGTATGGGTGAGTAGCTAGATTTATGGTACAGGTGAGTAGCTAGATTTATGGTAGAGGTGAGTAACTAGATTTATAGTAGTGGTGAGTAGCTAGATTTAAGGTAGAGGTGAGTAGGTCGATTTATGGTAGAGGTGAGTAGCTAGATTTATGGTAGGGGTGAGTAGCGAGATTTATGGTAGAGGTGAGTAGCTAGATTTATGGTAGAGGTGAGTAGCTAGATTTATTTTTAGAGGTGAGTAGCTAGATTTATGGTAGAGGTGAGTAGCTAGATTTATGGTAGAGGTGAGTAGCTAGATTTATGGTAGGGGTGAGTAGCTCGATTTATGGTAGGGGTGAGTAGCTAGATTTACTGTAGAGGTAAGTAGCTAGATTTATAGTAGAGGTGAGTAGCTAGATTTAAGGTAGAGTTGAGTAGCTAGATTTATGGTAAAGGTGAGTAGCTCGATTTATGGTAGCGGTGAGTAGCGAGATTTATGGTAGAGGTGAGTAGGTGAATTTTTGGTAGAGGTTACTAGCTAGATTAATGGTAGAGGTGAGTAGCTAGATTTATGGTAGCGGTGAGTAGCTAGATTTATGGCAGAGGTGAGTAGCTAGATTTATTGTGGAGGTGAGTAGCTAGATATATGGTAGAGGTGAGTTGCTAGATTTAAGGTAGCGGTAAGTAGCTAGATTTATGGTAGGGGTGAGTATCTAGATTTATGGTAGGGATGAGTAGCTAGATTTATGGTAGAGGTGAGTAGCTAGATTTATGGTATGGGTGAGTAGCTAGATTTATGGTAGGGGTGAGTAGCTAGATTTATGGTAGAGGTGAGTAACTAGATTTATAGTAGTGGTGAGTAGCTAGATTTAAGGTAGAGGTGAGTAGGTCGATTTATGGTAGAGGTGAGTAGCTAGATTTATGGTAGAGGTGAGTAGCGAGATTTATGGTACAGGTGAGTAGCTAGATTTATAGTAGCGGTGAGTAGCTAGATTAATGGTAGAGGTGAGTAGCTAGATTTATAGTAGAGGGTGAGTAGCTACATTAATTGTAGAGGTGAGTAGCTAGATTTATGGTAGAGGTGAGTAGCTAGATTTATGGTAGGGGTGAGTAGCTAGATTTATGGTAGAGGTGAGTAGCTAGATTTATGGTAGAGGTGAGTAGCTAGATTTATGGTAGGGGTGAGTAGCTAGATTTATGGTAGAGGTGAGTAGCTAGATTTATGGTAGAGGGTGAGTAGCTCGATTTATGGTAGGGGTGAGTAGCTAGATTTATGGTAGAGGTGAGTAGCTAGATTTATGGTAGAGGTGAGTAGCTAGATTTATGGTAGAGGTGAGTAGCTAGATTTATGGTAGAGGTGAGTAGCCAGATTAATAGTAGTGGTGAGTAGCTAGATTTAAGGTAGGGGTGAGTAGCTAGATTTATGGTAAAGGTGAGTAACTCGATTTATGGTAGAGGTGAGTAGCGAGATTTATGGTAGAGGTGAGTAGATAGATTTATGGTAGTGGTGAGTAGCTAGATTAATGGTAGGGGTGAGTAGCTAGATTTATAGTAGAGGTGAGTAGCTAGATTTATTGTAGAGGTGAGTAGCTAGATTTATGGTAGAGGTGAGTAGCTAGATTTATGGTAGTGGTGAGTAGCTAGATTTATGGAAGTGGTGAGTAGCTCGATTTATGGTAGGGGTGAGTAGATAGATTTAAGGTAGAGTTGAGTAGCTAGATTTATGGGAAAGGTGAGTAGCTCGATTTATGGTAGAGGTGAGTAGAGAGATTTATGGTAGGGGTGAGTAGCTAGATTTATGGTAGAGGTTACTAGCTAGATTAATGGTAGGGGTGAGTAGCTCGATTTATGGTAGAGGTGAGTAGCTAGATTTATGGTAAAGGTGAGTAGCTAGATTTATGGTAGGGATGAGTAGCTAGATTTATGGTAGAGGTGAGTAGCTAGATTTATTTTTAGAGGTGAGTAGCTAGATTTATGGTAGGGGTGAGTAGCTAGATTTATGGTAGAGGTGAGTAGCTAGATTTATGGTAGAGGTGAGTAGCTAGATTTATGGTAGAGGTGAGTAGCTAGATTTATGGTAGGGGTGAGTAGCTAGATTTATGGTAGAGGTGAGTAGCTAGATTTATGGTAGAGGTGAGTAGCTAGATTTATGGTAGTGGTAAGTAGCTAGATTTATGGTAGGGGTGAGTAGCTCGATTTATGGTAGGGATGAGTAGCTAGATTTATTGTAGTGGTGAGTAGCTCGATTTATGGTAGAGGTGAGTACCTCGATTTATGGTAGAGGTGAGTAGTTAGATTTATGGTAGTGGTGAGTAGCTGGATTTATGGTAGAGGTGAGTAGCTAGATTTATGGTAGAGGTGAGTAGCTAGATTTATGGTAGAGGTGAGTAGCTCGATTTTTGGTAGAGGTGAGTAGCTAGATTTATGGTAGAGGTGAGTATCTAGATTTATGGTAGAGGGTGAGTAGCTGGATTTATGGTAGAAGTGAGTAGCTAGATTTATGGTAGAGGTGAGTAGCTAAATTTATGGTGGAGGTGAGTAGCTCGATTTATGGTAGAGTTGAGTAGCTAGATTTATGGTAGAGGTGAGCAGCTAGATTTATGGTATAGGTGAGTATCTAGATTTATGGTAGCGGTGAGTAGCTGGATTTATGGTGGAGGTGAGTAGCTCGATTTATGGTAGCGGTGAGTAGCTGGATTTATGGTAGAGGTGAGTAGCTAGATTTATGGTAGAGGTGAGTAGCTAGATTTATGGTAGCGGTGAGTAGCTAGATTTATGGTAGTGGTGAGTAGCTAGATTTATGGTAGCGGTGAGTAGCTCGATTTATGGTAGGGGTGAGTAGATAGATTTAAGGTAGAGTTGAGTAGCTAGATTTATGGGAAAGGTGAGTAGCTCGATTTATGGTAGAGGTGAGTAGCGAGATTTATGGTAGGGGTGAGTAGCTAGATTTATGGTAGAGGTTACTAGCTAGATTAATGGTAGGGGTGAGTAGCTCGATTTATGGTAGAGGTGAGTAGCTAGATTTATGGTAAAGGTGAGTAGCTAGATTTATGGTAGGGATGAGTAGCTAGATTTATGGTAGAGGTGAGTAGTGTGGAAGTGTAACTCAGTGTAACTTATTAATTGGCACTGGTAACTTATTAATTAACACTGGTAACGAAGCAGATACATTTTACCTGCAAACTCTGTGAAAGACGGGTTCGTAAATGAGTGTCAGGAATGTGCCCGAAGATGATAATCTCTTGTCCACCTGGTCACAGCCCCTGGCTGGAACACCCCCCTATCGTTTGGTAAACGGAACTCACAGCAGGAGGGGAGCGAGCTGATGCCAGGACTTGGTACATGCATGACCTCGGGGCATTAGCGGAGAAAGGATTAACGTTCAGCGGACAGGGGATTAAGTCCAGTTTGTCCATATAAACGAGAGCAAACTTTGAGTCGACAGGACTTGTCACCAGGACCTCTGCCGGACGGGAGTGGCGGAGGAACATCGGCCGAACGAGAAGGACCATGCGAAAAGAGTTAACCTGGTCCATTGAATTAAGCGGTATCATTTGGTAATTGGAATGAAGTGAATAACCAGTTAATAAACCAGACCTTTTGTAAAACCTGTGTCCGGTCATTGGAGTCTTGAGTCTCCCCCAATACTTCCCCTACAATTTGGAGGCACCGCTGACATCAATTGTACAAACAAGTCTTTAAAAAAGGTGAGTGTGGCTTGTTTTTGTCCAATATGATTTACGAATTTGTAAATAGTTTTGTACATACATGGGGAAGGAGGTGGTTCTGGGGGTTCCGTGCGCACCGATGCCGCGATAGGTGGCGTGACCCATCACGAATGGTACTTCGATAAACGAATGTAGCTATTATTCGTGTTTTCCTAAATGATTTCTGTAAATACGTATTTTTGCGCTGTCTAAATAAAATGCACAAGGTCGGCGCTGGTCATTAAAGGCCTTACTGTGACCTGGGAGCAAACGGAGCATGCGTGCACCATGCGACCATTTGCTTCCAGGACGTGTAAGGCCGGTAAATATAGTTGTTTTTTTTTGGGTTTTTTTGCACTTGTTCAAAGCACTCGACTTGCTCGGCGTGCGACAGGGAACCGGGAAATGGAATTATATTTATATATATATTTTTTTTACCTCATTCCAATTTATGGTATTGCGACAAAACGGCTTATATCTTTGGAACGACTGGTCGGATTTAGACAAATTAAAACTCGTTCGATCAACAAATAAATTCATGACAGACAATCCCACCTCATGCCGGTCCAGAATTATTGTGAAAGATGGCGATTGGATAAAAATTGCATACCAACACTCCCTCACTGTCCCTCATTGTCCCTCATGTCCATTCCGGCACCCTGTCTCTTGCTCCCGCTCCTTCTCCCTCCCTTTACTTCCCATTGGCGGACGTTTTGCGAGAAGCAAAGCGTTTTGCAGGAAGCTTCCAGGAAACAAAACCAGTGCTGTTGTTTTTTTTTGACGAAATTTGCCAGATAGATAGCATGGGTGACACGGACGAAATGATTGGATTTTGGTGAAGACCCAGGTGCGAATCCAGCTACGAGAATTGTTTAAAGTGATTCTTCACCATCAAGAGATCGGGTGAAAAGCGATATACATTATATTTAACATAATATACTTATTAATGTTATTATTTTAATATTATTCATATATTAAAAAAAGTTATGGATGAGTGAATGAACCTGGTGGATGAGTTGGGGAGGTGACAAAAACACGCCGATTCCATTTCGGTTCAGGTCCGAATCCAGATCCGGCCTATCAGTGGGATACAAAACATAAACTGTTCACCAAGGCGGAGATATGCTCTCTACTGAGCGTCGTTCTAGTTGTGTGTGTGTCGGTCTGTCTGTATGCGACCGCTGTTTCTCGACAACTACCGGTCCGATATACTTGAAACTTGCCAGGTATATTGCTGGGGACCCGAGGATGTGCCTTTTCAAGGTTTGAAATTAATCGGACAAGTGGGTCCCAAGGTATGGTCACCGTACTCGCAAGCCGTTCGCTTTGGCTTTGCGAATGGACCAAACCATTTCATGTAAATAGAGGGGGGGGGGTTCTGTGGTCGTTCGCTTTGGCTTTGCGAATGGACCAAACCATTTCATGTAAATAGAGGGGGGGGGGTTCTGTGGTCGTTACTGCCACGTGGTTTCAAAGAAAATTTGTTGTTGTTGTTTGCACGCATGTTTTTTGCAAGCACGTACGGGCAAGCACGTACGTGCGGGCACGCCCTAGTATATATAAATTGAGGTAATATTGAGTTATGGAATTAATTGCTTTCAACAATGCAAAGGGTGACAAGATATGGGATTTAATGGGATTTTAATGGGATTTTAATGGGATATTGGTTTAGGAATGTTTAGAGGTCATTGCAATGTGATAATTACTTGTGATCATTTGTTGTTGCAACGTTTTGCTCCAACGTTTTGTGAACATTTAAATGTTGGGATGTGCTAACGTTTCCACAACGTCGCTACAACGTTTCACTTTCGTTGTTGCAACGTTTTGCTCCAACGTTTTGTGAACATTTAAATGTTGGGTTTTGCTGACGTTTCCACAACGTCGCCACAACGTTTCACTTTCGTTGTTGCAACGTTTTGCTCCAACGTTTTGTGAACATTTAAATGTTGGGTTTTGCTGACGTTTCCACAACGTCGCCACAACGTTTCACTTTCGTTGTTGCAACGTTTTGCTCCAACGTTTTGTGAACATTTAAATGTTGGGTTTTGCTGACATTTCCACAACGTCGCTACAACGTTTCACTTTCGTTGTTGCAACGTTTTGCTCCAACGTTTTGGGGACACTCAAATGTTAAGTAAATCGGATAAGAATTCACGAGTTATTTAATTATTAGCGATTAAGGAAGTACTTATTTAATTAATTACATTTCGTATTACATTACAGTAATTACATTACAGTAATTACCTGAGGTAATTACAGTAATTACAATTCCGGTAATTACAGTAATTACAGTAATCATTACAGTATTACATTACATTAACTCAGGCACCTTTTGAGTAAGGAAGCTGATATTTGGACATGACACTGACGAAGTGATGTGGCTGTCAAGAAAAAATTTTGATTTATTGATTAATCATTTAATAAATTAACTCGTTGATTTATAAATGACTTATTTAATTAAAATTCCTCAGAGATACATCTTCGGATGAAATACTTGCAGATTGGTTATGCTATGAGCCAATTGATTAAGGAAAATATTTTGTGATGGCCATATTGGCAATTTCGTGGCCATATTCGTGGCAACTCAGTTAGTGCCACTGCACCTTTAAATGCATCCCTGCGTTCATTTTTCGATCGATTGAGTTGAAATTTTGAACAATCGGATCTGGACTGTCGTTGTTAACGACTCTAGCACGCACTCGTCCAATCAGGATGGAGCGGTATGGTCCCCGGATCATCACTGCCCGCAGTTTTTAATTAATTTTACTTTTCTCTTGGTCATATAATTTTGAAGACATGCATGTCATGATAGAGGAAATGTTTGTTCTGTTGAACGGAATAAATGTTGTTTATTTGTGTGGGTGTGTATTTCTTGTGTATTTTGGATATATTTTCACGACTAATTCCAGTTAACATCCTGCAAAATTTGCTCGTTTGCTGGCCGAGTCGAAATTGCATTGAGTTTCTATGGCATGCGCCATTAAAAGCGCTGTGTAATGGTTGAGCTCCCTTTATTTCGTTTTGGTCATGCGGATGAGCAAACAAAGTGACAAATGCTGCGGCTGGAGCAGTAGAAGCGATGTTTTTTAATGGAAACGATGTAATGAGTAATTAAAAGTGGGAGGGGGCAACACCACGCATACCTCTTTTAAGGTGTGTATAAACCCTGGAATAAACGTGGGAGGGGGCAACACCACACATACCTCTTTTAAGGTGTGTATAAACCCTGGAATATTTCAGCAATCAATACAATGCTGAAACTATGTAAGTTAAGTTAATGAGTAATTTAATGAGTAACTTAATGAGTAATTTAATAAGTAATTTAATGAGTAATTTAATAAGTAATTTAATAAGTAATTTAATAAGTAATTTAATGAGTAATTTAATGAGTAATTTAATGAGTAATTTAATTAGTAATTTAATGAGTAATTTAATGAGTAATTTAATGAGTAATTTAATGAGTAATTTAATGAGTAATTTAATAAGTAATTTAATAAGTAATTTAATGAGGAATTTAATGAGGAATTTAATGAGGAATTAAAAGTGGGAGGGGGCAACACCACGCATACCTCTTTTAAGGTGTGTATAAACCCTGGAATAAACGTGGGAGGGGGCAACACCACGCATACCTCTTTTAAGGTGTGTATAAACCCTGGAATATTTCAGCAATCAATACGATGCTGAAATGATGTAATTTACTGTGTAAGAGGGTCGACCTTGGGTTTGTTTGGGTTTGTTGTTTATTTTTGTGGGTGTGTATTTTTTGTGTATTTTGGATATATTTTCACGACTAATTCCAGTTAACATCCTGCAAAATTTGCTCGTTTTCTGGCTGAGTCGAAATTGCGTTGAGGTCCTATGGCATGCGCCATTAAAAGCGCTGTGTAATGGTTGAGCTCCCTTATTTCGTTTTGGTCATGCGGACGAGCAGACAAAATGACGAATGCTGCGGCTGGAGCAGTGGAAGCGATTTTTGAATTGTTCAATGATTTATTCGATATTGTTATGACTTATTGTCAATAGGTATAGTAAGTGGCCATGAGGTAGCCTGTTGCTATGTACAGTTTTATTCTATTGTTGATTATACCACATAGCTGTGGTGATAAAGGAAATGTTCGTTTTAAATAGATGATTATGATATGACCATGACTATAAAATCATGATGATTATTATGAATGATATCATAGGGTTCAAATGCAGAATGATTGCATGAACTTGGGAAAGAACTTTCAAGCCCTATGGGATAAATTGGGTGTTACAAGTGATGGAGTTTCAAAATTTAGCATGATTGAAGGAATTTTAAAGTCTTATTTCAGGAGTTTTACGAAATTTAAATTGCCAAGAGATTTTGGGTACTATTAAAGGAAAAAATGATGAGATATTTTTTCCAATGAACTTTAATATCTGCCATCCATTTTGGCTGTCTCACGAATAAAGGATGAGTTGCCTTTAGTGGTTGCAAAGAAAATTTGTGGAGACCAGGCAAAATGGGGAAATATGTCAGATATGACCCTAGGACAGGACGGTGATTCATCAATTGACATGAGGTACGAACCAGAGGTGACGACCGATGAGAGTCGATCTCAGTCAATGGATGGACCTGTCCTGACATCATTGGGGAAAGGGCTTATGCAAGGAGTCATTCAAAATGATTAATTTGATTTATTGATGAATATTGATGAATTAATTGAAATTGAATAAATTTAACTGAATAAATTGAACTGAATAAATTGAATTGAATATTGATTGTTTGATTGATGAAAATGCGGTCTCAAGAAAGAAGCTTTGATATCTTTGCGAGATATTATCAATGTGGAGACAACCTGGGAAAATTGAGCAAGGTGGTGAGTTTATATACAGATATATATGTGCGGTTACCATTGTGTGATTTCCCCGTCAAACAGAGCGGACACCTGAGGATTCACCCATTTCATACTGACCCTCCGGCTCATCTGCAAATACTGATCTGTGAGATTGGATTGTGCAAAAGCCACAGCTGAGGGAGATTCTCTGGAAATCACCGTGTGAACAGGTGGAGAGATCCTTCCTGGAGGTACGAGTGAAGCTTTAGAGGAACCTGGAACAAGCTACAACACATCCAACGCTACTTTGATAAAAGGCAGAATGGGAAATGGAGCCTGCAAGAATACACAAGGACAACCAGAAATTCCACAAAAAGGTACTTGTACACATCATATGTACGACCATTATGGTGCCGAAGCTATAAGGCAGGTCGAGAATTGGTATTTGTGGACAAAGGGACATGATGAGGAGTTTCCAAGAGATGGTACATTTGAGCGAAGTCGATTGGAAAGATTGGAACAAAGATTGAAAGCCAGGAAGAGACAGAATCTAACGGTAGACTGGCTTGCATTCCATCTTTGGGATGGTGAATCCAGACAATGGGAACAGCAAGAACGGATAACGGATCTAGAATTTAAAATAAAAAGGATACAGGATACAGTGGAGGAGACAAATGCACAACTGCCCTCGAAATTAGGAATGAAAGTGACAGTTGTCCCATCAGATTTCCAGTTGTCTCCCCAAAAAGGACGGTACAGAGAATTTTTTCGTGTTTCAGGAGATAACGAGAGATTGCAGTGGCAACTCAGGGATGTAGAGATGCAGCCCAGCAATACAAGTGCACAGGTGCACAGATCAGACAACGACAGAAACCGGTGTTTCAAGTGTGGACGGATGGGACATTGGAAAAGAGGATGTCCGTATACCAAAAGGAAGACAAGTTAATAGGGTAAACCAAGATCAAGGGTACCAGTGCTGACCGATACCTCAGACAATGATTAGGCCTTCATTGCGACAAATCCCAAATGACGATTGGCCTCAACAAATTAGATTACTGGACAAACATGAATAACTGTCGATGATTCTTGGGTCTGAAAAGTTTTCGGAGCAAGAATTATTCATTTTTTCTTTTGCTTGTAAGCAAATTAGTAATTAATTGATCACATGCCGAAATTGGATCTTTTATGTTGGGCACACAATTTTAAATTTACAAAGTTGGAACAATTGCTTTGCAAATTTTTGAAACCAAGTGACAAGGGTCACATCATGATCAGGTGGGAATTTCGGACTAGTGTTCCGCATGATTGATAAGTCAGTGGTCGACTGACATGTAAAGGGGTGTGTAGTCAAATTTGGATAAATTATTGTGGGAACTGAAAGGGTAATTTCAATGTGACATCATAGGGGTTTTCTAAGAATAAACTTTTTGGTCCATTTGTGTATTAGCATTTCTAAAATTGAAGGACAAATTTTATGAAATTGAAATAAAATTGACACCCATCTTGATCTGTAAATAATAGTTCCAATGCAAACAAATACGCATAATGCATGTGTGTGTGTATTTTTGTGTGTCAATGTTAGTGTTTGTTATTGTTTTGTGTATCAATCTTACAAGATTGTTGACACCGACAGTGTGCCTGTCTGGAAACGGATAGTTTTATGTGGATGGGATTGAATATGCAGAGAATCCGTAAAATAAAATAGAAATATAATTTGATTATGAACATCATCTCTTTTGTCAAGGGAGATGGAATATAAAGATTTGATGTGCTGGGTTATGAGCAGCCATTAATTAATAGTAAAATTGTGAGTAATTTGGGGATTCCATTTTGATAGAATTTATATGAGAATAACAGCTATTTATGGATATGAGCTTCATAAAAAAGAAATGAGGGAGTACAAAATTAGCCAAATTTGGGAGAGGTCTTACACTGACTTCCCAGAATACTCTGCTCACGGATTTATATATATATATATATATATATATATAAACTTGAATTTTATCAGCATATAAATTGTGTTGTATGTATGGATGTGTATTAGGCATAGATGATATGGGAAAATAGTAAAGAAAATCTTGCTGATTTGAACTATTGTGAGTTTTAAAACGGAATGCATTGTGAATCTTAAACCAAGGGGCAGACATGAACGCGCTGTTACGTTATTTATACTCAGAACGCGATGTCACGTGTACCTGCAACATATTTGTTAAACTCGCACACCTATATTGGCATACTGGTGTCAGTAGTACTCACTGGGTGCATAGAAATGGATGAGCAACAGTTAAGGGGGTTTAAAATAAAAACACTGACTTGGATATTTTCTACAAAAGTATGGGTTTCAATAAGTGGTAGCTGTACACATGGGATTCATCAAATTAAGTTTTGGAGTTCAAACAAAGTCACTGGTTAACAGATGGGAATGGATAGTAAATAAATTCTTCGATGCTGGGTAAATGAAGTGAGATATTACAAAGACTTATTAGAGCTATTGTTCTTCCCCACAGCAGTGGGAGAAAATTTAGATCCAACATAATGAATCTATAAATGAATGTGATAGGGATAATATCCTCAATTTGTACTAATTATTTGATTGTGGGTAAAGGAATTAATTTATCGTAGTGGATTGTTAACAAGCAGCCTGAAATGTCCTGAGAGTGTGCATCCATGTAATCAGAAATCCCAGATTTGTTTTTTACAAACAACATTTTGGTAGAGATCTTATGTGGACGAATACTTGCTTGGTAGATAAAAACGGTACTGCATGTTGGCAGCCACTTCGGTGGCCATTTAGGCCGAACAAATAGGGAGAAACTGTAATTGGATATGTAATTTACAGATGAGTATTTGGGAAGTAAAAAGGGAATTTATTGATTTAGGAGACATTTTTCGAAGGTTTATTAAAGTGTTGCAATATGACATTTGGCAAGGAAAATTATTGGATGGGAAAATTAGATCTGTTTATAAAATGAGTTTGTTGACTCATTGAAGTTAATTCTTTGAATTGTTGTTTAATTAGCATTTTGAGTTCAAATTGGAAATAGTTTGGTAGAGCTTTGGTTAAAACCTTTGGTTGCAGTGTTTTGGAACAAATTGATAAACCGTAGGAGATTGATAAGAATAGAAACAAATATGGACCTAAAATAGAAAGATTGTTATGATGATATGAATAATACCGAGATTAAAAGAATGAATCAAGTGATGTTGCAAATGAATAGTGAATACAGTAGAATTAAGATAATGGCATAACGACAATGTTATGAGTTGTGTCAATTACAATATCAGTGAACTCATATCACCACGAGTGACACACTGTTAGGAAAAAAGAGGGAAAAGAAAAAGTGGAGAGGAATTATGGTAATAATACATTATGCTTAATTTGTTGGTTTGAAAAAATTGTTGTTGGGAATTAGGTATTCCCGTTTGTGATTGTAATCATATACAATTTATTTTCTTAGAGTAGTGCTAAAATACCTGCATGAGTTAATTTTTGAACTATATTAACCTGAAAGCAATTGTGGATGCTATTCTTAGTTTAGTAATAAAATACATACCTGATTAAATATTATTTGTGTGACGCATATAAATGAATATAACTTTTGTGTTAAGGAAAAACAACAAATTGTTGAATGTGAAACTGTCGGAAGATATACATGATTATGCTGATTTCATGGTAAGATGTACCCTATCTGATTCAGTGTGTGCGGAAAGCAGATTCAGATGTGACTGAGCATAAGGATAAGACGAGATCACATTTTGGAGGGATTGCTAACGGAATTGGGAAGAAGTTCGAGAAAGAAAATTTGTGGCTAAAAAATGAAGTTAATCATGGCATACACCCTCTTTCTCAAAGAATGATGAAGACATTCCTCCCGTGTAACTTGGAGATGAATGCTTACCTTCACCAAGGAAATTTATGTGACCATTTGCCTGGATCACACTGCAACATATGAAAGAAAGGCGATCACTTACTCTTGTTCGAAGGCTTCGAACATTCACCACATCAGAAGCTGCAGGACAACGACATTTTACCTGCAACCTCTGTGAAATGCGGGGACATATGTTATTACTTCACCAACGTCCGGGGAACCAGCATGGAGCTGCAAAAAACGGCTGTGCCCTTGTCACAACAGCTGTGCACGATTCTGCTGGTTGCTCCTGGTAAGGACCATGAATGACCTGAACACCATTGTCCCAACATCATTGTGGATGCATCCGGCATCCCTGTTCCACATCTTGCTGGCCAATCAACATCACACCAATACTTGCTGCCCACTCACAATGAGGGAGGAGGCAAGTCGACTACAACTGGGTGAAGGCCTTGTTCAGGAATTACTATGGTTTACAGCAAAAAGTGGCAAGAATGCTACAAGGAGAGCAGGGTCAGTCTATGACTCCGCAATGTTACCACAACAGCGAAATCCTACACGAAGTAGTGCAGGAGCTATGAAGACATTAGGAGAAAATGTTTCATACCAGGATTCAAACACAAGTGATCAGCCCTTCCTTTCAAACAAAGTCAACATTTGTGTGGAGGCAAACGTTTTTGCCAGATGGTGCAGATGCTTTACAAAACTTGAAAATGAAGTGAAATTGTTGTATCTTGGTGATGGTGAAGTGTTGTTTTGAAAATATATTTGTGATGCAAATGCAATAGATTGAACGATATGGAAGGAGTCAATGACCAACGAAATGTTTTGTGATTCTTGCAGGATGACGGTGTATGCCCAAGGGAATTTGATTACCAAAGTGATTGATTATTTACTTATACTTGTGATGATGTTTACTTGTAGTGATTGATTGTTTACTTATATTGATGTTTAGATTAATGGTTAATATAAACAAAAACAAAAAGATGAGGGAATTGTGGAAGTGTAACTCAGTGTAACTTATTAATTGGCACTGGTAACTTATTAATTAACACTGGTAACGAAGCAGATACATTTTACCTGCAAACTCTGTGAAAGACGGGTTCGTAAATGAGTGTCAGGAATGTGCCCGAACATGATAATCTCTTGTCCACCTGGTCACAGCCCCTGGCTGGAACACCCCCCTATCGTTTGGTAAACGGAACTCACAGCAGGAGGGGAGCGAGCTGATGCCAGGACTTGGTACATGCATGACCTCGGGGCATTAGCGGAGAAAGGATTAACGTTCAGCGGACAGGGGATTAAGTCCAGTTTGTCCATATAAACGAGAGCAAACGTTGAGTCGACAGGACTTGTCACCAGGACCTCTGCCGGACGGGAGTGGCGGAGGAACATCGGCCGAACGAGAAGGACCATGCGAAAAGAGTTAACCTGGTCCATTGAATTAAGCGGTATCATTTGGTAATTGGAATGAAGTGAATAACCAGTTAATAAACCAGACCTTTTGTAAAACCTGTGTCCGGTCATTGGAGTCTTGAGTCTCCCCCAATACTTCCCCTACAATTGCTAGATTTATTTTTAGAGGTGAGTAGCTAGATTTATGGTAGCGGTGAGTAGCTAGATTTATGGTAGAGGTGAGTAGCTAGATTTATGGTAGAGGTGAGTAGCTAGATTTATGGTAGAGGTGAGTAGCTAGATTTATGGTAGGGGTGAGTAGCTAGATTTATGGTAGAGGTGAGTAGCTAGATTTATGGTAGAGGTGAGTAGCTAGATTTATGGTAGAGGTGAGTAGCTAGATTTATGGTAGGGGTGAGTAGCTAGATGTATGTTAGAGGTGAGTAGCTCGATTTATGGTAGGGGTGAGTAGCTAGATTTATGGTAGAGGTGAGTAGCTAGATTTACGGTAGGGGTGAGTAGCTAGATTTATGGTAGCGGTGAGTAGCTCGATTTATGGTAGAGGTGAGTAGCTAGATTTATGGTAGGGGTGAGTAGCTAGATTTATGGTAGGGGTGAGTAGCTAGATTTATGGTAGAGGTGAGTAGCTAGATTTATGGTAGAGGTGAGTAGCTAGATTTATGGTAGAGGTGAGTAACTAGATTTATTGTAGCGGTGAGTAGCTAGATGTATGGTAGAGGTGAGTAGCTCGATTTATGGTAGGGGTGAGTAGCTAGATTTATGGTCGAGGTGAGTAGCTAGATTTACGGTAGGGGTGAGTAGCTAGATTTATGGTAGTGGTGAGTAGTTCGATTTATGGTAGCGGTGAGTAGCTAGATTTATGGTAGAGGTGAGTTGCTAGATTTATGGTAGAGGTGAGTTGCTAGATTTATGGTAGGGGTGAGTAGCTAGATTTATGGTAGTGGTGAGTAGCTCGATTTATGGTAGGGGTGAGTAGCTAGATTTATGGTAGCGGTGAGTAGCTAGATTTACGGTAGAGGTGAGTAGCTACATTTATGGTAGAGGTGAGTAGCTAGATTTATGGTAGTGGTGAGTAGATAGATTTATGGTATGGATGAGTAGCTAGATTTATGGTAGAGGTGAGTAGCTAGATTTATGGTAGCGGTGAGTAGCTCCATTTATGGTAGAGGTGAGTAGCTAGATTTATGGTAGAGGTATGTAGCTAGATTTATGGTAGAGGTGAGTAGCTAGATTTATGGTAGTGGTGAGTAGCTCGGTTTATGGTAGAGGTGAGTAGCTCGATTTATGGTAGTGATGAGTAGCTCGATTTATGGTAGAGGTGAGTAGCTAGATTTATGGTAGAGGTAAGTAGCTAGATTTATGGTAGGGGTGAGTAGCTCGATTTATGGTAGGGATGAGTAGCTATATTTATTGTAGAGGTGAGTAGCTCGATTTATGGTAGAGGTGAGTACCTCGATTTATGGTAGAGGTGAGTATTTAGATTTATGGTAGTGGTGAGTAGCTGGATTTATGGTAGAGGTGAGTAGCTAGATTTATGGTAGCGGTGAGTAGCTAGATTTATGGTAGAGGTGAGTAGCTCGATTTTTGGTAGAGGTGAGTAGCTAGATTTATGGTAGAGGTGAGTATCTAGATTTATGGTAGAGGGTGAGTAGCTGGATTTATGGTAGAGTTGAGTAGCTAGATTTATGGTAGAGGTGAGTAGCTAAATTTATGGTGGAGGTGAGTAGCTCGATTTATGGTAGAGGTGAGTAGCTAGATTTATGGTAGAGGTGAGCAGCTAGATTTATGGTATAGGTGAGTATCTAGATTTATGGTAGAGGTGAGTAGCTGGATTTATGGTGGAGGTGAGTAGCTCGATTTATGGTAGAGGTGAGTATCTAGATTTATGGTAGAGGTGAGTAGCTGGATTTATGGTAGCGGTGAGTAGCTCGATTTATGGTAGAGGTGAGTAGCTAGATTTATTGTAGAGGGTGAGTAGCTGGATTTATGGTAGTGGTGAGTAGCTAGATTTATGGTAGCGGTGAGTAGCTAAATTTATGGTGGAGGTGAGTAGCTCGATTTATGGTAGAGGTGAGTAGCTAGATTTATGGTAGAGGTGAGTAGCTGGATTTATGGTAGCGGTGAGTAGCTCGATTTATGGTAGAGGTGAGTAGCTAGATTTATGGTGGAGGTGAGTAGCTCGATTTATGGTAGAGGTGAATAGCTCGATTTATGGTAGTGGTGAGTAAATATATTTATGGTAGAGGTGAGTAGCTAGATTTATGGTAGAGGTGAGTAGCTAGATTTATGGTAGAGGTGAGTAGCTAGATTTATGGTAGGGGTGAGTATCTAGATTTATGGTAGAAGTGAGTAACTGGATTTATGGTAGTGGTGAGTAGCTCGATTTATGGTGGAGGTGAGTAGCTCGATTTATGGTAGAGGTGAATAGCTCGATTTATGGTAGAAGTGAATAGCTAGATTTATGGTAGCGGTGAGTAGCTCGATTTATGGTAGAGGTGAGTCGCTAGATTTATTGTAGAGGGTGAGTAGCTGGATTTATGGTAGTGGTGAGTAGCTAGATTTATGGTAGAGGTGAGTAGCTAAATTTATGGTGGAGGTGAGTAGCTAAATTTATGGTGGAGGTGAGTAGCTCGATTTATGGTAGGGGTGAGTAGCTAGATTTATGGTAGAGGTGAGTAGCTAGATTTATGGTAGAGGTGAGTATCTAGATTTATGGTAGAGGTGAGTAGCTGGATTTATGGTAGCGGTGAGTAGCTCGATTTATGGTAGATGTGAGTAGCTAGATTTATGGTGGAGGTGAGTAGCTCGATTTATGGTAGCGGTGAATAGCTCGATTTATGGTAGAGGTGAATAGCTAGATTTATGGTAGTGGTGAGTAAATAGATTTATGGTAGAGGTGAGTAGCTAGATTTATGGTAGAGGTGAGTAGCTAGATTTATGGTAGAGGTGAGCAGCTAGATTTATGGTAGGGGTGAGTATCTAGATTTATGGTAGAAGTGAGTAACTGGATTTATGGTAGCGGTGAGTAGCTCGATTTATGGTGGAGGTGAGTAGCTCGATTTATGGTAGAGGTGAATAGCTCGATTTATGGTTGAAGTGAATAGCTAGATTTATGGTAGCGGTGAGTAGCTCGTTTTATGGTAGAGGTGAGTATCTAGATTTATGGTATGGTAGAAGTGTCACAAGTGTGACACAACTTTCCCAAGTGTGACACAACTTTCTCAAGTGTGACACAACTTTCACAAGTGTGACACAACTTTCCCAAGTGTGACACAACTTTCTCAAGTGTGACACAACTTTTACAAGTGTGACACAACTTTCCCAAGTGTGACACAACTTTCCCAAGTGTGACACAACTTTCTCAAGTGTGACACAACTTTACCAAGTGTGACACAACTTCCCAAGTGTGACACAACTTTCCCAAGTGTGACACAACTTTCTCAAGTGTGACACAACTTTACCAAGTGTGACACAACTTCCCAAGTGTGACACAACTGTCCCAAGTGTGACACAACTTTCTCAAGTGTGACACAACTTTTACAAGTGTGACACAACTTTCCCAAGTGTGACACAACTTTCCCAAGTGTGACACAACTTTCTCAAGTGTGACACAACTTTACCAAGTGTGACACAACTTCCCAAGTGTGACACAACTTTCCCAAGTGTGACACAACTTTCTCAAGTGTGACACAACTTTTACAAGTGTGACACAACTTTCCCAAGTGTGACACAACTTTCCCAAGTGTGACACAACTTTCCCAAATGTGACACATCTTTCCCTAGTGTGACACAACTTTCTAAAGTGTGACAACTTTCCCAAGTGTGACAACTTTCCCAAGTGTGACACAACTTTCCCAAGTGTGACACAACTTCCCAAGTGTGACACAACTTTCCCAAGTGTGACACAACTTTCCCAAGAGTGACACAACTTTCTCAAGTGTGACACAACTTTCCCAAGTGTGACACAACTTTCCAAGTGTGACACAACTTTCCCAAGTGTGACACAACTTTCCCAAGTGTGACACAACTTTCCCAAATTTGACACAACTTTCCCAAGTGTGACACAACTTTCCCAAGTGTGAGACAACTTTCCCAAATGTGACACATCTTTCCCAAGTGTGACACAACTTTCTCAAGTGTGACAACTTTCCCAAGTGTGACAACTTTCCCAAGTGTGACACAACTTTCCCAAGTGTGACAACTTCCCAAGTGTGACACAACTTTCCCAAGTGTGAGACAACTTTCCCAAATTTGACACAACTTTCCCAAGTGTGACACAACTTTCCCAAGTGTGAGACAAATTTCCCAAATGTGACACATCTTTCCCAAGTGTGACACAACTTTCTCAAGTGTGACAACTTTCCCAAGTGTGACAACTTTCCCAAGTGTGACACAACTTTCCCAAGTGTGACACAACTTCCCAAGTGTGACACAACTTTCCCAAGTGTGACACAACTTTCCCAAGTGTGACACAACTTTCCCAAGTGTGACACAACTTTCCCAAGTGTGACACAACTTTCCCAAGTGTGACACAACTTCCCAAGTGTGACACAACTTTCCCAAGTGTGACACAACTTCCCAAGTGTGACACAACTTTCCCAAGTGTGACACAACTTTCCCAAAAGTGACAACTTTATGTCGTTTGGGTCGCTGTGAAATTTTTCACGGACTTCCCTCCACGCTAATTCCAGTAGGGCATTAAATCACAATACTATGACCTATGTCTAAATCTTGAAAAAAACAGGTCACAAAACAATGTCTAGATTTATGGTAGTGGTATTTACTAAAACCTCTACCATCACTAAATATTTACGATTGATCAATACCATGTTGATACATATAGTCATTCCTGTAGATTTATATGTATACGCCACGGTAGTCAATATCCTGTGGACGTGTTTTTTTTATCTCCATCACCAAAGGTGGACGGAGGTTATGTTTTCACCCTTGTGTGTCTGTCTGTCTGACTGTGAGCAGGGTATCTCAAAAAGTTCTGGACAGATTCGGACAAAACTTGGTGGACAGCTTTGGTGGGTGACAAGGACAAATTGATTCGATTTCGATGAAGATCTGGATCGTGTAATATTTCAAGTGTTTCTTCACCATTGAGAGGAAGGACCAAACACGATACGTAGCATGATGTTTCAAAAAGTTGTGAACGGATTCGGCCGAAACTTGATCGATGAATTGTTTGGGGGACGAGACCAAGCAGATTCGATTTTGGTTCAGGTCCAGATCCAGATCCGGCCTATCAGTGAGAAAGAAAATGTAAATTGATCAGCCTGGTGGAGGTATGCGCTCCACTGAGTGCCCTTCTACATTTCCTGTATTAATGGCAAGACACCAACATGCAACATTTTATAAAGTTTTTAAGACGTTACTAGTTAACATATCTACACATATTGCTGATTATATTGATTTGATGTCTTTTTACCAATTGCAGAGTTATTGTTTTTCGTTGTTAGTGGTAATTAAGCAAGAGGAAGAGAAAAAAAGACCATTCATCTTAAGTTTTACATTTTTCTTTATTTTTACCTCCGCCACCAAAGGTCGATGGGGGTTATGTTTTCACCCCTGTCTGTCTGCCCATTTGTCTGTCTGTCCGTTTGTGAACAAAATATCTCAACAAGATGTGGACGAATTCTGACGAAATTTGGCAGAGATGTAGCTTATGTGAAAAGGACGAAATTATTAGATTTTGATGAAGATCATATGTGACAAGGATGATGATCAATACATGGAAAAAAACACTTCAAAATCAATAGCTTTTCATCTAATCTGCAACTGTTATTTCAGAAAACTTTGCATGACTACAAGTACAGATTTGTCTTGTGATATTGGGGCTTGTGTCCCAGTGCGATAATATTCCTTCGAGATCTCCGTACTTTCATTTCATTCATTCTTATTTTCCAGGTACATCAAGACATACAGGATTGCTTGAACTTGAACTGCATCACTATTGAGTTGCTCTCCACTTTGTTGGAATTAGAAGAAGAATATATTCAGTGTGGATCCTTTAAGACCATGTCGACACTCAGTAGCCTACTATATAAATGGTTACGGCTTAAACATATAAACAAAGACTCATCTCACAAAACAATCACAAGTTTGTGCTTACTTTCATCCTTAACATGAAGTGCAGGAGCTCCTTTTGTTGACACAAGTGGGCAGATTGGTCTGATAACATGATAAGAGGGACGTGTGTTTTCTATAACATAATGGTATAAATCTCTCTGGAGGGATACAGCATTGTTCTGGACTTCATCAAACGGTTTTTATTGGTCGAAATTTCTCCAAAAAACGTAAAATAAATAAATAAATAACATAGAGGTCAATGCGTGTTTTAGAAACCATTTGGTGCAATAAAAACAAAATTGCAACACTTTTTTAAAAATCCTATATCCACCCAGGTGATAGTGTATCCCCATAGGCATAACAACTGGACTGCCCAAAATCAGATCTGGCCCCTCTAATAATATGCTATCCTGGCTTGCCTTGACGTTCGACTGAATGCGGCAGGAATTTATCATTTGTTCGGGGTGCCTGGCGATAACTCGCCTGCTCTTTGCGATAAGATACCGAGGGCTCTTTAACGTACACCAACGATCAGTCTCGGCAGATGGGTCTTCCAGCTTAACGTTCATGCAGATGGGTTTTCAGCAGATGGGCAGATGGGTCTTTCCTTCCCGTGCCTCCTCCCCCCCCCCCCACAGATCTCCTGATGTCCCTGTTCTCTACTGTTGTACTTGTGTGCTTCCCTCTCTCTCCCCAGCTTGTCTTCCACTCCCTTTATCTCATGTTTTATGTGTCAGTTTGTCTTTTTGTGATCAATGTTAGCTCTTACACGAGCCTCGATCTTGTATACAAAAAAAAAAAGACCAAAAAAAAAAAAACTAAGGAAAAAAAAGACGAAGAAAATAAAAAAAGACTAAGCTGTGTGCCAGACATGTAATTATTGAGCCTTCTTCGCTCATATGCAGCAGAAGGCTGTGGGGTAGCATCATTGGCTGAAGGTGTGGCTGTGCCGCTGATGCAGTGCCCCCCACCCCCTATTAGTAAGATAGACAGGAGCAAGAATTTGGAATTTATCCAGGGTGCCGGCGATAGCTCGCCGACTCTCCGCGAAGCACACCGTGGGATCTTTAATGTGCACCAAGGAATGCCCACAGATGGGAAGCCAAATGACGTCCATCCGAGGGACCTTACACATATTGTTGATGACGTCATGACCAGAACCACAAAACTTAGAGGGGTGGATTCAAATTAACAGGAAGTGCGACGTGAGATTTATCTCAGAAGAGTTTAGAAAATAAAATATTCACAAAGGAATAAGATGACAAATGTGCTTCAAAAGTTACAAGTTTGATTGTTTGTACTTAAAGGAATTTTATCTAGACATGGTACATCTTTTTCAAACCTCATGAGTCGGTTCATGAACATCGCCCAGTTTAAAAGTATGTCCAGACTGGATGTGAGAAACAAGTGGGTTTTTTTTTCAGAAAAATTTTCAGAATCATTGGAATCTCCTGCGATGAAGCTAACTCCTAACTAACTAACTAAGCTAACTCCGAGGGCCTTTCACTCACTCACCGCAGGCAGGATCGTGGTCTTTTTGCCTTCTACCGACTCCTCTCCGGCCTGCTCCCCCAGCTCTCTCTGGGCTCTGTCCCCCAAATATTCCTACAGGTCGCACAAGATCTGCCTGCAACCCTCTTATGGTTAAACTGCCAAAGTCAAGACTCTCTGCTCACCTTCACTCCTTCAATCCTCTTTTCTCCTGCCTCTGGAACAAACTCCCCCACTCTCTTCAATCCCACTCCACCCTCCAGGTCTTTAAAACAGTTGTTCACCACCATCTCTTTTCTTCCCCCATCCAAAACCTTGATCTTTTCTTCCCCCGTTAATTCACCCCAGATCCACTTTTTTGAAATACCGACTTCTTTCCTGGAAGTCCTTGCAGTGTCCATGTGTTTTATACCTCTACCACCCCTCCCCCCCTTCCCGTGCCTCCTCCCCCCAAGCCCTCTCCGAACCACAGATCTCCCGATGTCCCTGCTCTCGAATGTTGTACTTGTGTGCTTCACTCTCTCTCCCAATCTTGTCTCCCGCTCTCTTTATCTTATGTTTTATGTGTCAGTTTGTGTTTTTGTGATTAATGTTAGCTCTTACACGAGCCTCGATCTTGTATACAAAAAAAAATAAGAAAAAAGTGTTCAACCAAAGAGTCATATAAATGGATGGAATGGACTTCCACAAAAAGCTGTTGATGCTGGAAGTGTTACTTCCTTCAAATATAGAGCTCATAGAACACCTTACCCAGTGCGGTCTTCAGAAAAAAGGACATGAGAAGGGTCTTTTCGACTCTTGCTTTGTGTTTCCGACCACAATCTATATTAGCTTTATACATGGACTTTGAATAACAGGAGTGATGGCAGCCATTACAGGGGAAAATCGGAATGGATCAAACGGAACAGTCCAGAGCTGAACCCTCTGCCAACTCTTCTCTGAGAAACTGACGATTTTGCAACGATCTTTGAAAAAACGATGCACAAAACAAACAGATCTTTTGGACGAAGTTAGCTCTGTTGTTGCGTGGCTCGACGCCGCCATTTTTTTCCGAATCTCGCTGTTAATCTGCCCTCAGAGCGTGCAGCAAATTTCATTGGTCAGACAGCTTCAGTTTCGCAGTACTTGGGGAAATTGTATGGTTTTTGGAAGCGCAAACAAGGCGATTTGTGTTCCACAGTGTTCAAATATATAATTTAATCGAAATTAAATAAAAGTTTTAAAGTCTGGAGCAAAAAACAATGAAATATATACCATTGAATCAGAAGTTTACCACCGTCGATGCAGTGTCTTTCACGCCACATTATCTAACGCGCGTTGAATTAGTTATGCATGCCTGTTGTTTGTGTCTTTTATGAAGTCTCTAAAAACAGTAAGTTCCTGTTCGGAATGATTTTCAGATTTATTACCCTCGCCTGAGGAGAGGGTATTGCATTTGTGCCCGTTTGTTACTTGCTGGAAAAGATTCTGGCAGGTATGTTGATCGGTTGGTTTGTCTGTCTGTCTGCTTGTTACTTGCCGGAAAAGATTCCAGCAAGTATGTTGATCTGTTCGTTTGTCTGTTTGTCTGTTTGTCTGTCTGTCTGTCTGTTTGTTTGTCTGTCTGTCTGTCTGTTTGTTTGTCTGTCTGGTTGCAGCACTACGTCTACACCGTTGCACATAGAATCGCCAAACTTTGCACACGTATTTGTCTTGCCCTGGAATAGACTGTGCCCAATTGATGACGTCATCGGTGACGTGGTTCGGTCGCCATCTTGGAAAAACCGAAAAAATGTGCACCTCTATATCTCCGAAAGTGCTGAACAGACAAAATTAAGACATGGCTCATTGTAAAGAACTCTCCATGGGGAATAAAATATGTTAATGATGACGTCATCGGTCACCTGGTTCGGCCGCCATATTTGTCCTAAATGGCCGATAAAAAAGTAAATTCCGGCAAGTTCTCGGTCTCTGACCGATTTTTCATCTGTCTGTTCGCAGTACTACATCTACACCGTTGCACGTATAATCGTCAAACTTTACACACATATTTGTCTTGCCCTGGAATAGACTGTGCCCAATTTTTAACTCTCTCGGCCCAAGGCCTCCATTATGATGTCATAATTTGATAATTCGACAAGTACAAAACTTCATCCAATCAAGATGCAATTTTTAGAGCGACATGACGGCATAAACTGGTGGAGAAAAAAAAAATAACGATGACGTCATTGGTCACGTGGTTCGGCCGCCATCTTGGAAAAACCGAAAAACTTTGCAGCTCTATATCTCCGAAAGTGCTGAATAGAAAAAATTGAGACATGGCTCTTTGTAAAGAATTCCCCATGGGGAATAAAATATGTTAATGATGATGTCATTGGTCCCTCCATTATGACGTTATAATTCGACAAGTACAAAACTTCATCCGATCAAGATGCAATTTCTTGAGCATAATCTAGGAATAAATTAGTTTAGAAAACAAATAATGATGACGTCATCGGTCACGTGGTTCGGCCGCCATATTTGCCCAAAATGGCCAATAAAAAAAGTACATTCTGGCAAGTCCTCGGTCTCTGACCGATTTTTCATCTGTCTGTTTGTCCGCACAGAAAAAATATGATTTTCTCTGCAACCGTTGTTCTGATTGACAGGAAATTTGCACCAAAGGTGCAACTCCAAGTGTATAATTTTATAATGATAATTATGACGTCATAGCTCACGTGGTTCGGCCGCCATCTTGGAAAAACCGACAAACTTTGCACCTCTATATCTCTGAAAGCACTGAATAGAAAAAAATTGAGACATGGCTCATTGTAAAGAACTCTCCATGGGGAATAAAATATGTTAATGATGATGTCATAGGTGCCTCCATTATGACGTCATAATTTGACAGGTGCAAAACTTCATCCGATCAAGATGAAATTCCTTGAGCATAATCTAGGAATAAATTAGTGGGGGGAAAAATAATGATGACGTCATCGGTCACGTGGTTCGGTCGCCATATTTGCTTTAACACAAAAGCCTCAAAAACCACTGAAAATACATCCTGGCGAGGGTTTGCAATCTCTGATTCTTGTTTTATTGGCAGACAGACTGAGGCAATTGCTTAACCCGGAATACGCATGGGCGCTCAGTATGAGATTCCATACAATTTGCGAAATTCAGAGCCTAAGTACTGGTAAACCGGTGCAGGTTCATGTTCTACTGTCCAAAATATAAAATTCAACTGAAAATAAGTAGTTCCTCGATCATATAAATATACTGATAGATAGACAGTGAACCCAATTGTTTAACCCAGCTTTGCGCTGCGTGCACTGGTCGTGGGGATGGTAGGGTGGCCTTGATCTGCAGTGGTGGAACAGACATTTCACACCGGTAGTCCTTAGCACACATGCAGTGCAGTCGTTAAAATGTATACCACACAGGTGTGTCGACTGGGATGATCACAGGACGACACCAACTTTCCAGTACCCGATGTGAAGTGACGTGGTGTGACGATGTGGTGTGAACTGTGAACGATTGGTTCAGATCCCTGAAAGAATTACTCTCGAGTGAATAAATGATGTCGAAATGATCAGGAAAATTCCAAGATTGTTTTGTCGACGCTCCGACTTCCATGTAGCGCGTCGGGCGAGGTCCGTTCGAAAGCGCCGCCCGTTTCGGTTGCTCAGTAACGTCTTGTCATCGCAGATAAATACAGTTCAGCGAATTGGCTTTCAGCCCGGAAATTTATCGGCAGCTTCAACAACTTTAACTCTGCAAATTGATTGACATTGACGCCGAACGCGCAATGGCCTCACTTTATTAACGAGAACGGCACTCAGTAGAGAGCACACCTCCACCTGGTTGGCCATATCACTCAATGGTGAAGAATCACTTAAAAAATTATACTCGCTGGATCCGAATCCGGATCTTCACCAGAATTGAATCGATTCTTCCTTGTCACACACACAGCATGTCCAACAAGTTTCGTCCAAATCCGTACACAACTTTTTGAGATATACTGCTATGTATCGTTTTTGGCCCCATCCCCCAATGGTGAAGAATCATTAAAAAATTAAATAACTCTCATATCCGGATCCGGATCTTCACCAAAATCTAATCATTTCGTCCTTTTCACATACGCTACATCCCTGCCAAATTTCGTCCGAATCTGTCCACAACTTTTTGAGATATCCTACTATGTATCGTTTTTGGCCATATCTCCCAATGGTGAAGAATACTTTTTAAAATTATAGTAGCCGGATCCGAATCCGGATCTTCACCAAAATTGAATCATTTCGGCCTTTTCACATACGCTACATCTCTGCCAAATTTCGTCCGAATCTGTCCACAACTTTTTGAGATATCCTGCTATGTATCGTTTTTGGCCCCATCTCCCAATGGTGATGGATCATTAAAAAAATTAAATAATCCATATATCTGAATCCATATTCAGATCTTCACCAAAATCGAATCGAATTGTCCTTGTTAGACACCCAACCGGTCTCCCAAGTTTTGTCCAAATCCATCAACAACCTTTTGAGATATCCTGCTGTGTATGGTTTTTGGCCCTATCTCCCATGGGTGAAGAATCACTTTAAAAATTCCAGTAGCCGGATCCGAATCCGGATCTTCACCAAAATCTAATCATTTCGTCCTTTTCACATATGCTACATCCCTGCCAATTTTCGTCAGAATCTGTCCACAACTTTTTGAGATATACTGCTATGTATTGTTTTTGGCCCCATCTCCCAATGGTGAAGGATCATTTAAAAAATTAAATAATCCACATTTCTGAATCCATATTCAGATCTTCACCAAAATCGAATCGAATTGTCCTTGTTAGACACCCAACCGGTCTACCAAGTTTTGTCCAAATCCATTAACAACCTTTTGAGATATCCTGCTGTGTATAGTTTTTGGCCCGATCTCCCAGTGGTGAAGAATCACTTTAAAAATTCAAGTAGCCGGATCCGAATCCGGATCTTCACCAAAATCTAATCATTTCGTCCTTGTGACATACGCTACATCTCTGCGAAATTTCGTCCGAATCCGTCCACAACATTTTGAGATATTTTGTTCACAAACAAACCGACAGACAGACAGACAAACAGACAGACAGGGGTGAAAACATAACCTCCATCCACCTTTGTTGGCGCAGGTAACAAGCAGGTCTCCCTGAGATCGCAATGCATTATGAATCCTTACAAAACGATTCAGGATTCAGCTATATATAAATACAATATGATGAAACGCTGACGCAATATATTTACTCACTTTCCCGTCTTGCTCAGATGGTAGCCACATGAGTCTGAACGATTACCCGCCCACCCTCTCCTCCCCACCGGCCATTTCCCTAATCCACCCCAACCCTAAACGACTCCATACATTTCCCTAAAAGTATCCGCTCAGCAGTACTACGGTATACACAGACGTGGAGCCACACTCCCGCCAACTGTGAGTACCGTATAATGTATTCTAGGCCGACTAGCCGCCGCACCGGGCGACATTAAAGGTGTTGGCCAGGTACGACACGGAAACGAGTCTGTCCGACGTCTGTCCCTTTGCAGGGAGCCTTTGGCTGTGCGAGGGGTTGCTGCCAGTTTGCCTGTAGAAAAGCCATTGTGACGTAAGTTCCTCACGTCCCCTCAGGCTTTTCTGCGCTCAGCTAAGAAAACAAACAGCGGCCCTTTAAGATAGTGCTGAAACATGTCCTTGGCAGCAGAGCTGGACGCAATCGACATTTTCTCGCTAAGAAAAACACGGAGCGGTTTTGAGGTAGGTGGTCTCTCTGCAAACACAAGCCATTACGGGAGATTGATACCAGTTCCTTATTCAGACCCTCCCGAGTTTCCTGCTCAGTCTTTCTTGTGACTTCCCACCGTCCGCCCCCCTCCCCTCCTCCTTTTCTACTCCTGCGATGGGCAATCATTTAATTACGCAGAATTCCAGTGGCTTTTCCTGGTTTTTAACGCGATGCTTTCTGCTTTCCCAGCTTTCTGGCTGGAGCAAAAAAGAAACTTTCCAAAAACATATACTTTTCAGCAAAACGTGCTGTCACTGCACTGCTCCACAGCCAGCACACAGGAGTAAGAATTTACCAAAAAAAGAGAAAAAGAGAAAGCCTCTAATGAGCTTTGTCAAAAGGAAAATCTCCTGATGTTGGTACCTCCCTTAATAGCTAGCACATGCATAATTATATAATACTTTGTACGATGCCTGTAGAAATCATCTGCGCTCTCCGTATATGCATCAAATGTTTGGGAAGCTGAGCTCAGCAAGCCCTCCTCTGCAGACTCCCCATTCACAAGGCTCATCATCGGTTCGTGGAGCGACCAGATGGAGGAGCCAGCAAAATACATCTCCATCAGCGGTTCTGTGCACCGGGCCAAAGGCATGCTGGTGCTGTTTTCCTGAGCCTGCACGTATAAGGAGACGTTTCTAGAGCGGAAGCAGTGCTGCAGCCTTTAAATACTCCTCGAGCAAGTGCAGATCGTTACATCCTCCACCAAAGGGGGATGGAGGTTATGTTTTCACCCCTGTCTGTCTGTTTGTCTGTCCGTTTGTTTGTGAACAAAATATCTCAGAAAGTTGTGCACGGATTCGGACGAAATTTGGCACAGATGTAGCGTGTGTGACAAGTATGAAATGATTCGATTTTGGTGAAGATCCGGATTCGGATCCGGCTACAATAATTTTTTAAGTGATTCTTCACCATTGGGAGATCGGGACAAAAACGATACATAGCAGGATATCTCAAAAGATTGTGGATGGATTTGGACGAAACTTGTTGGACAGGTCGTATGTTTGACAAGGAAGAATCGATTCGATTTTGGTGAAGATCTGATTTTGGATTCGGATATGATAATTATTTAATTTTTTAAGTGATTCTTCACCATTGGGAGATCGGGACAAAAACGATACATAGCAAGATATCTCAAAAAGTTGTGGATGGATTTGGGCGAAACTTGTTGGACAGGTCTTATGTGTGACAAGGAAGAATCGATTCAATTTTGGTGAAGATCCAGATCCGGATCCAGCTAGTGGATTTTTTTAAGTGATTCTTCACCATTGAGTGACATGGCCAACCAGGCGGAGGTATGTTCTCTACTGAGTGCCGTTCTAGTTTTACCTGTATTCAAAAACGTATGACATGAAACTGCTAGCATTTAAAGATGCAGAGCCTCTCTGGGGTATATCGATCTATGTTAAAGTAGATCTGCATGTGGACTCACTCACTCACTCTCTGACTCAGACCGCTTACAATAACCTCTCTCTCCCATCAGACGAACGAGGCTAACTTCAATAAGCGACTTTTGAAATGACATAGAATGATAAATGAGGCCTTGTGCGCATGTGCTGTACTTCCTTTTTCAGTGACTCTCATCTGCTCGACGGCCATTCTTAACCTGTCGTTGTTTGCGCAAAATCTGTACTTCAAATAATCTTTTTCACATAACTTTCAGCATTTATACAAGAATGGCAATTTTAAAATGATTAACTATAATTGTTGTGTTCCTAAATTCAAATCAGACTCACGGAAATAAAAGATATACGATAAATATCCGTGAATGAGAGGAGTCACGTTCATATAATTTCCTGTTAATGCAATTACCATATTTTCAGCCAACAAGTCAATGTGATGCAGAAATCGGATCAGGTCATCTTTTCATCATAATATATATCCTTGTACTAAGTACTAAGTTTGGTCGAAATCCCATCACTGGTTCACAAGTTAGCACAGTAACAGAATTTTTACCGAACGGGACTTCTGACCTTTGACCTCGTGACCGCAAATTCTAATGAGTTCATATTTACGTCATTATGCAGAGCTGCACCAAGCTTGACTTAGTTCCCTTTAGCCGTTCTTAAGTTATCGTGATAACGAAAACCTATTTCAGCCTCTGACCTTTGACCTCTTGACCCCAAAATTAAATCAGTTTATCTTTGCATCATAATACATACTTGTACCAACTTTGGTCAAAATCCAATCACTGGTTCACAAGTTATTGCGGTAACAGCATTTTTACCCAACATGACCTCTGACCTTTGACCTCGTGACCTCAAAATCTAATCAGTTCATCTTTGCATCATTATACATACCTGTACCAAGTTTAACTTGCATTTCCTCAGCCGTTCTCAAGTTATAGTGGTAACGAAAACCTATCACGGATGGACGGACAGAAGGACAGCCGGACGGACAACCTCAAGTCCCTGGAGGCATAAAAAATGAACACATGACACATTGTAATACAAGCACTCAATGTTTGTCCATCCAGATTTGCAGCCGCGATTAGCCTTTTTGGTTTTCTCAACACAAAATTAACCTTTGTACAACTATTCGCATTTCCCCAGTGCTTTAATCCCACAAGCTCATGGCACCACGGTGACAACTTCTCCGCTCCGGATTCGCCGTGTGGCCCCTTGGATAACTCAATCAGAGATTTCTTGATTCCAGATTTGTCGCACGACTCACCGAAAGCGCAATTAGGGCGAAGGGAGCGCCAGGCTTACCTCCCCTTTGAGCTTACCTCTCCTTTCCCAGCCCACAATTTATTCAAGCACTCCATTCGATATGTCAATACCATAAGACACGAGATCCTCCCTGTAACAAACTCCACTCCACACCCTCCTCTCTCCCTTCCTGGCAAGCAATCTCGGCCCTATATTTTGGGGAGTATCCCCTGCGAAGGGTTCATTTAATGCCCAATTCTGAATTTCATCTGTGTTCTTTATTGATTTGTTTAATACTTGTCACTAATATGTAGATAAGTGAGGTTATAGTTATGTTAGGGTGACCAATAATATGCCCGAGGAACGCATAACCCCATTACAACACAACATCAATGGGAATGTCTGACATCTGCTGAAGGTCATTTTGCTTAACGTCACACTTTCTAGAAACACATCCATGACATGAAGTGGAAACTTGCTGTAGTGCATTTAGAATTAAAAATTATACAGTTGTACCAGTATTGTACAAATTATTTCAGAAAATATCACACTTTGTAAAAAAAAAAACATTATGCATGCAATTCAAAGTCTTAAACCATAGATAAGTCGATTCTCTTTCTCTTTGTACTGGTGAGCAAAAACCTGTTGTACTTGCAAAATAAACCTAAAAAATGAGGTTTCTTTCACAAGTAAAACAAGAAAGAGCAATCAGAAATTGCAGACCCTCGCCAGGATGTGTTTTCAGTGGTTTTTAAGGCTTTTGTGTTAAAACAAATATGGCGGCCGAACCATGTGATCGATGACGTCATAATTATATTTTTTCTCCAACAGTTTATCCCTAGATTATGCTCAAGAAATTTCATCTTGATCGGATGAAGTTTTGTACTTGTCGAATTATGATGTCATAATGGAGGCACCTTTGACATCATCATTAACAGATGTTATTCCACATGGAGAGTTCTTTACAATGAGCCATGTCTCATTTTATTCTATGCAGCGCTTTCAGAGATATGGAGGTGCAAAGTTTTTAGGGTTTTCCAAGATGGCGACCGAACCACGTGACCTATTACATCATCATTATCATTAAAACATTCTCCAGGTGGAGTTGCACCTATCGTGAAAATTCCCTGTCAATCGGACCAACGGTTGCAAAGAAAATCATATTTATTCTGTGCGGACAAACAAACAAACAGACAGACAGACAAACGGACTCAAATGCAACACCCTCTCCTCAGGCGAGGGTAATAAGTCGAGGCCCGGAGTTCCGGGGAAATAATGTATCGATTTATACGCCAAAGAATACCATAGCTATTGGCGACAGCGGCTATAACACACATACATGCACACACACAAATGGACGCTTCACCTTTCACCAATGAATGCAAAAATGTAGCATACGTTTTATAGTGGTCCCGGAAGAAAAAATATATATATATGTATTGTTGCGGATCTCAACGCCGGCCTTCTCGCCTTACCAAGGGGGGATTAGTCCCCTTGTCTTTGACTGGCCGACGGGACCCGGGACCTATGACGTCCTTCCCGGACAGCGGGAAATAGGGTCGTAGGACTAGAATCACTATTACCTAATTACTCGCGCTGCCCAGAAATGAGGAAATAATCCCCGCACGAATCACGCATGCTGAGACGCCGAGCGGTGCGTACATGCGATCCGTGTCGTTTAGTTGGTGAACCCGGTTCTAGCGATCTCGTTCATACCACGCTTAGCTAAATGGATAAATCACAAAAGCGGTCGAATTGGGAAGAAAGGAATAAAATGATTTATTTACACTATTTACAATGATTCCAGAAAAGAGGACACAGTGCAGCCTTAAAAACAGTGTTAACTTAATCCCCAGGACAAACGGGCCCGTCTCACACACAGACACACTCACACGGGGTTTGCAGCTGCAGGATGATGTTCACCACGTCCAGGGATGGCTCTCGTGCAGCTCCCTCCGGCCTCCGGTTTGTCCTGGGCAGATGGTAAGTAGAGGGGCAGGAGCTCTCCGCGTGTCGTTTGGCACACACACACGGGATAATACGGAGCGAACGGTAGGGTCTGGGCTCTGGCGGTTGGCGGTTAATCACTCGCGTTATTACTGCGTTCACTCGCGTGGCTGAATAGGTGATATTCGCCACCGGCGTGTCTTGCTGCCTTTCCTTCGGCGCGTATGTACTACTGAGATATAGCGCAATGCCTCCAAAGCGAGCGCTGCCAATCAAGCTCTTCCACGTCCTCTCCCCTTGTGAGTTCTCTCGTGCAAATCAGTCCTCCTCGTTCTCTCTTGTGCTCTCTGTTCGTCTCTCAAGCCCTGGCAAGTCCTGCTGGTAAGTCCTCCTGGTAAGCCCTGTTCACCACTGCTCTTCAAGTCCTTTGTGCAGTGACTTTTATAGGCACGCCCCGCGAACCTTCTAGCACTTACCAGACACACCTTACCACGCCCTGTCACGCCATGCCGTTAGAGCCCTGGTTGGCTGGTGGCCCTTACCGTCATCACCTCTGACGCGCTGCCTTGACGCCGCCCCACTCCGACCCCGTGCTCCTCCCTCTTAGGCCTACCTCGTATTACTCGACTTGTGAGCGAGCAAAGGGCAGCGAACGCTGCTGGCAGCCAAAGCATAATAAATGCTGCGGGTAACCAAAACGTAACAAACTGAGGGATCAGCCAAATGGGGCGCGGGATCAATTATGCCCATAGAGATGGAATTGGAGGGTGGATGCAAAAATGAAGGGGACCGAAACTCATGTCTTTACACAACGCAGATATTACTAGGGGAAATGGCCTATACTTACACATACTACGACATAACTAATACTCCAGGTGGCCTACGTGTTGCTCGTGGACTAACTATGGGGGGCAACCCTTTAACCTTTAATGATCAATATGTGCCAATCTCAAAACCGTAGCAATATATATATATATATATATATATATATATATATATATATATATATATATATATATATATATATATATATATATATATAAAACGGCGCTCAGCTCACACAAGTCCCGCTCTACCCTGCCCCCTCCTCTCCTCCAAAACATGATTAATAGTATCATCATCTTAAACTTGCCCTGTGCATTGATAAGCCCCAGATATAACATTCCCATCAGTGTTAAGAAGCACGAATGATTTTTTTTGTGTACATAGTCGTGGCTCGTGGAAGAACGAGCACAGAATGGATCAGGAAGTAACAGACAAAAACAGGACGCAAAACACGCATGCATGGGACAAGATGGACGCAGAAGGAAACTCCAAGGAAGGAAAACTGGAAAATTGAAAGGAGGAATTTGGGTGGGGTTAACAAGAGTGAAAATATCATGGTTTTGGATTGGCGTTCTGAGATTGTGGTGAACAGCTTAGTGACGGCCGCCGCCATTTTAGCGCGGTATAAATCGACAATTTAGCAACGAGGTGAACGCCACTGCAAGCTGTGCAACTGTTGGGAATTGTTGTTGTGTAGCTCACCCAAATCTCATTCAATTACCTGGAAAATCTTAACAACATTCATCTTCTTACTAAAGTGTTGATTTCACCATGCTAAAATGGCGGCGGCCATTGCTAACTGGAAGTGACGGAAAGTTGCGTCCCCCCATTGAACATGAACAGATTTGTTGGAAGCAATACCTGAATGTGCGATCGGTTGCCCTTTGCAACCTTGATAAGCAACCACCTGTTCTAACTATTTTCTACACTGAAGATTTTGAAGAAGAAGAGGAAATGTGCAGCAGCAAAATTGCCAGTTAATAATTTTCTGGAGCTATGAGGTGTCCCGACTCTTCATTAGTTTAGCACCGACGTGTTTTCGACAGGCCACACATCGCAGCAGGGATTGCGACCGAAATTAGGCACTTGAAGCGAAACAGAGCCGCCCTTTGTTCTATTGCCGGTTTTCTCTTCCATGAGGAGTGAACAGAACCGGTCTCACCCCTCGAGCTCAACCCAGCGGCAGCCTGGCTTTGAGAACATCGTTTTGAATACTAATCATCTTTACACGAACAATGCTGGCAGTTTTCTGAGAGTAAGGGTAAATGTGGAGAGGGCAGCGATTTCAATCACATTTTGCGGTTATTGAAAGGGATTGTATTAGAGTATAAGGTGGGGGAAAGGTGCCTGGTCAGGGAAAGGTATATATATATATATATATATATATAGATATATATATATATATATATATATATATATATATGTATGTATGTATGTATGTATGTATGTATATATATATATATATATATATATATATATATATATATATATATATATATATATATATATATATATATATATATATATCTGGTCACACCTGTCACCGATACGGTCAGCTAAGGTGGGCCAGCAGGGGAACATACACATACACATGCAGCAACTACACCTGGATGCATACATACCCCCAGCCAGTGCGAACGCAGACTCCAACAGCAACACCTCCACATCCAGAATCCACAACACCAAACAAACATGGTGGAATACTCAAACACCCACCTTTATACCCTTCACCACTCACCAACAAAACACACCAGATAATTCATACACACATCCACACACATACACACACAACACCAACCAACCACCTACCCTTACAATCTACACCACCCAACATACAAAAACACACACACTCATGCAAAAATTCATTCATGCAAAAACACACACCCTCACCCACTCACTCACTCACATACACAAAATAAGAAATAATAATAGTAACAAAAACAAACAAACAAAAAAAACCACACACAATCAACCACATACCCTTACCAACATGCACCACTCATGCAAACATGTAAAACCATTCATGCAAAACCACACCCACTCATGACCCACTCCTGCAACACACACACACACACACACACACACACACACACACACACACACACACACACACACACACACAGACACACACACACACACACACACAGACACACACACACACACACACACACACACACACACACACACACCTCCATTTCTATTCCATAACCTCAACCTACACTGTTCGACGTGCCTCCATAAACTTCCTCCAAATCCAAAATGAGCCTTTCAAGGCAACTTGGGCCACCTTGTCACACATCCTCCTTCTTTCTGTCCCACACACTCCCAGCCGAGCAAGAAATGCAGAAAAGGAATTGCCAACATACCCTCTACACCCCACCTCAAATGGCTGACAAGAAACTCGCCAACCCTTCTCCCGGCACTCTGCCTCCAGCTCACTGTACTTTCCTCTCTTCCTCTCGTGCACCTCCTCCATGTTCTCTTCCCAAGGTACAGACAATTCCCCTAATATGACCTGTCTTGTTGCACCTGACCAAACGACAATGTCAGGCCGCAACCTTGTCACACAGATCTCCTCTGGGAATACTACTTGTGGCTTTAGGTCTGCCACCACCTGCCAATCACAAGCATCTGACAGCCCTCTTGCTTTCCACCTCCTCCTCTTTCCACCTCTTACCACTTGGCCCTCCTTGACAAACCACACCTCTCCACCATTAGTCTCCTTCTCCACTCTTCTCTCTCTCGACCTCAGCACCTCTTGTTGCACCATCTGCACCATCACCGCCAGCACCTGATCATGTCGCCACCTGTATTGTCCTTGTCACATGGCTGACATGCGTCCCGCCACCTGTATTGTCCTGCTGCCAATGCTACTAAACATGCACTCAATGCAAGCTGCACCGTTCCCACACCTCCACACATATAACATCTCTCCTCCTGCAACAACCCCCACAATCTCAAGTTTACTGGTGACGGAAGCACATCATACGTTGCCCGCAACAGGAAATTCAACAATATTGGCTCCATCCTCCAAATCTCTTGCCACTTCAACATCCTCACCCGCACACCTTCCCACCTAGTCCAAGCACCTTGCTGTGCCTGAACGACTGCTTTCACATATCTCCGCTCCTCCTCCTTTCTTCTCACCTCCCTCTCAACCATCTTCCTCCTCTCTTTCACACATGCCTTTCCCCATCGCTCATGCTTCATCCACCCCAAGCCATGCTTCCCGTGCTGTACCATCCCCACGACCTCCTCCTGTTGCATCCGCTCCTCCATCTCGTCCACCTCTGCTCTTGCATTCCACTTCCGACTTCCCTTCTTCTCTGGGAGAGCATTCTTTACCACTGCATCACTTGAATCCCTCAACATCATGAACTCCCGCACCCTCACCACCTTAAACCCCTCAGTTAATGATGTCAAGGGAAATTGGAGTTTTCCACTCTGACCATAAAAGGCAATGTTCGTCAAACAGCGTGGCACTCCCAACCACCTCCTTACAAACCCGCTCACCACAACCTCCATCCTCTCTACATGCCCATTCGCAATATCATACATTATCAATGGCCACAATACTTGTGGCATCAACCCAAACTTCAAAGACCATACCTTCAACTTACCTGGCAAACCACATCCATCAATCCTCTTCAAACCTCTCAAAAGCTTGTTTCTGACCTCCTCCACTCTTCCCACATCATTCAACTCCACTGTATACCATCTTGTTGCAGATCTGCCGCCAGCCTTCTCCCCTTATCAAGGTGGGATTAATCCCCTTGTCTTTACTGACCTGGCACGACCCGAGACCTATTATGTCCCTTCCGGACAGCGCTAAATATGGGTTCGGGACCAAATTCGCTGTTACCTAAGTACTAGCGCTGCCCTGGAAGCGAGGGAATAAGTCTCGCACGAACCACGTGTGACGGTGATACGCCGAGCGGTTTGCGTACACGTGATCCGCGCTATTATTAGTTACGAGACCTGATTGAAGCGATCTTATTCGTACCACGCTTAGTCAATGGAGAAATCACAAAGGCGATCGAATTGGAAAGAAAAGGAAGAGCAAATATGTTTAATTATGATTGCACGTATTTACAGCTCAGGATGAAGAGACACAGGGAAATCCTGAAACAGTCTTATACTTAATACCCCAGGACAAATGGGCCCATCTGACACACACACTCACAAGGGGATTGCTGATGGACAGGATGATGTTCACCAGCGCCGCAGTGGTCGTACAGGATCGACTCCGTCTCACTCTCCACGGTCCCCGGCACGTCCCATGAAGATGAAGGTAGGCGAAGGCAGGGACTCGTATCGTGTCGCTCGAACAAAGCGGGTAATCTCGTGGCAAACGGTAGAGGGCGGACTTCGCGCGGCTGGCGGTTACTCAGCCGTGTTCACTCGCTTTGGCCAAACCGCGTGAGTTATCAACACCCTGTCTGCGCCCACGTATTCCACGTAGCAAAATTCATACAGTGCGAAGGATCCTTTCCAAGCACTTCTCCTTAGAATCCTCTCATAAACTCCGCACAAGCTCAGCGCACCTCCCTCGATAACTCTCAAGTCTTTTCCTCTGGGCGTCCTCCCCTCTGCGAGTCCTGTTATCAAGCTCCCTCTCTGCAAGTCTTCAGAGGGCTTTTCGCATCGGGTTATATATGCCATGCCCTTCGAACCCTCTGGAACTCACCACACGCTCTTCACCACGCCCTCTCACGCCATTCCGCTCGAGCTCTGATTGGCTGGTCCATTCTTACCGTCCCCACTGCTGCCACGCCAAGCTCAACCCTCCTTCACCTTTCGAGGCCCTGCCTCATGTTAACTTGACTAGTGGACAGCCAAATGGGACGCGGGATGGATTGCGCCCATTGAGGTAGAATGGAGGTCGGGGAAAAATGATTGTCCGGCCTATTATTCTGCCTTTTCACAACGCAGGTACTAAGAGAGGAAATGGCCTATATTCTTACACATACTAAGACATAACTATCCTACAAATGGGCCTATATGTTGCTCGTGTGACTATCTATGGGGGGCAAACCTTTAACCTTTATTAACCTTTACTGTACCAATCTCAAAACCGCAGCAATATATATATTTGCTGCGGTTTTAGAACCCACACTTGTAAATAATTACTTGTAAATATCCCATTATTAAAAGGTTAAAGGTAGCACCCTTAGTTAGTCCACAAACAACACCTAGGCCACCATAGGAACTCAGTTATTTCATTATTATGTGTTTTAGATAAGGCCGTGTTTCCAATAGTTGAATCTGCATTGCGTCAATCAAATAAGATTAGGCCCATTCTGTCCATTTTGCAACCTCCCTCTCCAAGCGACGCCATTATGCGCCTCTGCCAGCAGCAGCAGCCTTAGCGTTTGCTCAAACGACGCCATTAACCATGCGGTCAGGCCCGAGGAAAAATGGGGCAGAACGCCAAGAACAAGGTGTGGCCTGTCAACCAGCCGTCAAAGGCGTAGTCGGTAAGCCCTCACCAGCCAACCAGGGCTGAGGGAATATCACCGATGGGTGTGGCTTTATGAAGCGCGGGGTGATCTTGGCTCGCAAGATATAAGCGCGAACGCAAAGCCCTTTCACAGGACTTGCGTGCACACGGCATTGGCGAGAAGGACTGCTTTTTATGGGATTGGGCAGAAGAACTTCTTGTAACGGGACTGATCCAGGAACGCACATTTGCGAAGGACTCATACGGCGGCGCTCGCATTGAAAGGACATATACGGCAGCGCTCGCATTGAAAGGACTTGTATAAGAGAACCTTGGAGAGGGTGCGTTTGGCACAGCCGTACATTTATTACGTATGAAGCATCCCAGTCCCCCCGCTATATGTAAGGTCCGGTCGCGTTCCACCAATACGCAGAGCTGCCTGCCGGGTTTCGCGCACTGGACTGGAGTGGACCGTAGCCTGGACCCCATCGCCTGGACCATCTACCTAGACCTTCCACCCTACCAGCTACAATCCCCGTGTGAGTGTGTTTGTTTGTCTGGGGTAATAAGTTAAGACTGTTTTTAAGACTGCCCTGTGTCCTGCTTCTTCTTCTTCTTCCTTTCTTGTACATCCCTTTCGTTTCCTCTTTCTTTCTGTATATTTGTAATAAATTCACCTGTTCTTTCTGGTTTCGTCTTAATCCCTTCGCTTTCATCTTTTCTCAATTGAGTACCGGTGGCACGATTAGGAACCACTCAGAATCGGGTTTAGAGTCATTATTAACGGCTCGGATCGTGGATTGCCAACCGCTTGGCATTTTCCATCTTATCCGTGGTTCGAGCGGCAGTTATTTCCGTGCTTACGGTCGAGTTCGTAAGTAGGTATTTGGGACGACTTTGACCAATGACCCTAGCTAATACCGACTGGAAGGAGCGTTATAACTTCCCAGGAGTCGGGATGGCCAGCTAAAAAGACAAGGGGATTAACCCTAAGGGGAGCGCCGACCCCCGAGATCCGTAACAATATATATATATATATATATATATATATAATATATATATATATATATATATATATATACGTATATATATATATATATATATATATATATATAATTATATATATATATATATATATATATATATAATTATATATATATATATATATACAGTATATATATATATATGTATATATATATATATGTATGTATATATATATATATATATATATATATATATATATATATATATATATATATATATACATATATATATATATATATATATATATATATATATATATATATATATATATATATATATATACAGTATATATATATATATATATATATATATATATATATATATATATATATATATATATATATATATATATATATATATATATATATAATATAAATACAGACTTGGCATTTAATATGGAATTTTTTTTTTTCTTGACGGGTTTACTTTCTGAACTCAGTATATCAATCTGGTGAGTTTCTTTTACCCTTCGGTGATGTCTTTGTTGAAAGAACCATGTCACTGATAGTCTTTCGCAGCAAGAAGTCAATAACAGGATTATATCACAGGTGGCGTGACAAAATGTCAGGACAGGTACATTTGACGATTGGGTTCACAATCGGATATAAGGGTTGTTGCGTTCTGTATTAGTGGGAAACAACTGCTGCACGTCTACAAAAGTTATTGCCGCTTCCTCTGGAGATGGTCCGTCAACTCGACAATGCTGTTTGTCATGGAGTGGTGGCTTTACGAAATTCCGGCATGAAACAGCGTGCTATTGCTCGGCAGTATGGCATCAATCAAGGTCAGGTGTCAAAGATCATGAAACGAAATGCTCAGAGGGGTGTCCCTACTCCAATACCGAGGCTGGGACGTCCACGCAGAACCACAAGGAGGGATGATCGCCAGCTACACCGGTTAGTCTGCAATGGCTGTACCAAGTCAGCTAATCGGCTTAGGGCTGAGTGGCAGCAACTAACAAATGTGCCTGTATCCAGAAGGCTAGTCAACCAACGACTGGTTCAAACAGACTATCATGCCAGGCGTCCCCTGAGAAAGCCACGCCTGACCAGACAACACAGCCAGCGCCGACTGTAGTGGGCCAGAGAGCACCGTCAATGGCAGCCAGGACACTGGAATCATGTGACCTTCAGTGACGAGTCTAGATTTCTGGTCTATCGTCAACATGGCCGCGTCCGAGTGCACAGACAAGTGCATGAAGCCCACAACGAAGATTGTATAGTGCCAAGAGTCCAGGCTGGAGGTGGTGGGGTGACCGTTTGGGCTGCTTTTCATGAAAGGGGCAAAACTGACATGGTTGTTCTGAATGGAAACCTGAACCAGTTCAAGTACAGGGCCATTCTGGAAGAAACATTGCTTCCATTTGCTCGTGCAGCCTTTCGAGGAAACTTTGTCTTCCAAGATGACAATGCACGGCCTCATCGTGCTCGCATGATCCAACACTTTCTTGCTGATCGTGGTGTAGAGCATATGGAGTGGTCTGCGATGTCCCCGGATATGAATCCGACAGAGAACTTGTGGGCAGAATTAACGCGTCAAATCGACAACTTGGACCAGCAGCCTGCCTCTGTGTGTGAATTGCAGCAGACTATTGTCACTGCATGGCAAGCGATTCCTGTCCAAAACTTGGCAAATCTCGTGAACAGCATGCCTCGACGTGAACATGCTCTCCTGAATGCTCGTGGGGGTTACACGAAGTACTGAACTGTAATTTTACTGCCCGTAATCCCAGTCATAATTTAGCAATTGTTTTTGTTGAATTTTTTTTTGGCTAATGTGCAAAATAAAGAGATACTTCTGGAAAACGTACAGAAGTTTAACACAGTACTGTCCATGAATTGAGTTCGATATCAGTTTACATCACTTTCAAGGATCAATTTATTTGCTTCGAAATGTCAAATGTGGTTTTGGTTTCTTTTAAAGGTCACATTAACAAAAGCTAAAATAATTTCAACATAATTCCAATGAACTTTTGGTTCTAAGTCATCTTGAAAAGTAAGTTCACCCCCACAAAAAAAATATTCCATATTAAATGCCAAGTCTGTATATATATATATATATATACTTTTGTGAATTTAATTACGTGGTGGTGAGGTGTTTTGTGCAAAATATTTTGTGCAAATACATTTGTGATAATTGGTGTGATAACGTGGTGGTAAGGTGTTTTGAATTACGTGGGGGCGAGGTGTTTTGAATTACGTGGGGGTGAGGTGTTTTGAATTACGTGGTGGTGAGGTATTTTGAATTGCATGGTGGTGAGATGTTTTGAATTATGTGGGTATGTGGTGTTTAGAATTATGTGGTGGTGAGGTGTTTTGAATTACATGGGGTGAGGTGTTCTTAATTACGTGGTGGTGAGGTGGTTTTAATTACATGCTGGTGGGGTGTTTTGAATTATGTGGTGGTGAGGTGTTTTGAATTACGTGGTGGTGAGGTATTTTGAATTGTGTGGTGTTGAGGTGTTTTTGAATTACATGGTGGTGAGGTGTTTTGAATCACGTGGTGGTGAGGTATTTTAAATTACGTGGTGGTGAGGTGTTTTGAATTACGTGGTGGTGAGGTATTTTGAATTGCGTGGTGGTGAGATGTTTTGAATTATGTGGGGATGAGGTGTTTATAATTATGGGGTGGTGAGGTGTTTTGAATTACGTGGGAGTTAGCTGTTTTTAATTTTGTGGTGGCGAGGTGTTTTGAATTATATTGTGGTGAGGTGTTTTTGAATTACATGGTGCTGAGGTATTTTGAATTACGTGGGGATGAGGTGTTTTGTATTACGTGGGGTGAGGTATTTTAAATTACGTGGGAGTGAGGTGTTTTTAATTACGTGGTGGTGAGGTGTTTTAAATTACGTGGTGGTGAGGTTTTTTAAATTACATGGTGGTGAGGGGTTTTGAATTGCGGGGTGGTGAGGTGTTTTGAATTACATGGTGGTGAGGTGTTTTTAATTACGTGGTGGTTAGGTGTTTTGAATTATGTGGTGGTGAGGTGTTTTGAATTACATGGTGGTGAGGTGTTTTTAATTACGTGGTGTAGAGGTGTTTTGAATTGCGTGGTGGTGAGATGTTTTTAATTACGTGGTGGTGAGGTGTTTTTAATTACGTGGTGGCGAGGTGTTTTGAATTTCGTGGTGAGGTGTTTTTAATTTCGTGGTGGTGATGTGTAATTAATTACGTGGTGGTGAGGTGTTTTCAATTTCGTGGTGAGATGTTTTTGATTACGTGGTGGTGAGGTTTTTTTAAATTTCGTGGTGGTGAGGTGTTTTTAATTTCGTGGTGGTGAGGTGTTTTTAATTACGTGGTGCTGAGGTGTTTTTAATTATTTGGTGGTGAGGTGTTTTTAATTACGTGGTGGTGAGGTGTTTTTAATTACGTGGTGGCGAGGTGTTTTGAATTTCGTGGTGAGGTGTTTTTAATTTCGTGGTGGTGAGGTGTAATTAATTACGTGGTGGTGAGGTGTTTTCAATTTCGTGGTGAGATGTTTTTGATTACGTGGTGGTGAGGTGTTTTTAATTTCGTGGTGGTGAGGTGTTTTAAATTTCGTGGTGGTGAGGTGTTTTTAATTACGTGGTGGTGAGGTGTTTTAATTATTTGGTGGTGAGGTGTTTTTAATTACATGGTGGTGAGGTGTTTTTAATTATGTGGTGATGAGGTGTTTTTAATTTCGTGGTGGTGAGGTGTTTTGAATTTTGTACACAGAACGGTTTTACACACCCTTTATTTCGCAAGTAAAACGACAACTCCAGAGGGATCTCTGGCTGACGGTATAGTCGAGAAAAATGTTCTGTATCCTGAACAAAAGGGCAGAGGAGGAGTATTTAGACAGGTGGGAGCGAAGGTAGTGTCCCAACTTATATACCCTACAAGGGTACCAGTGGTTAGAGCGTCCACTCTCGGTCTGGGAGGTCGGTGGTTTGAACCGCAGTCAAGTCATAGCAAAGACTAAAAATGGGACATATTGCTTCCTTACTTGACAATCAGCATTTAGGAAAGATAGAGCATGGACAAACAACTATAGCGAACACTTTTTGATGGACATAATGCCTCCTGTGTTGAAGTTCCTTGGAAATTAAGTCTTATTATTATTCCACTCATTTAGAATGTTGTAAAATCTGTAGGTTGAAGACTGGCCAAGAAGAGGACCTTAAAATCCCTGCTTTGTAATATTCACAACTCTACATAAGTATAAGTATGATGAGGTTCCTCCTTACATGTGCTGTTAATATGCGTAACAAGCAAGCTCTCTCGCAAGCCCATCGTTGGGAATCCTATCAAATCCCAGGCAGATGGTCCCCCTACCACCTTGAAAGGTAGGAATAAGGGTGGGTCTTGCGGTTAAGGGTCGCCCTCGTGCTCGCTTGGATCTTTTGCGTGGAACAGATTTTCAAAACTTCCCCTTTAATCAGCGCAAGGGCCCACAACAATATCATACACAACTTTCCCTTAAGGTTTAAACTTACCCTTTGTAGTAGGCTGGTGGGATAGCCTAGAGGTATGCTCACTTGTCTATGACCTGTTTAGACTGGGTTTGAATCTCGACAACCAAATATTTAACCACCATGCTGGTGTTTCACATGCAGGGCAATGCATAATTGTGTGCGCTGTCCCTCGAATGCAGGTTAAATTAGAACTGCACTTGGAGAGCACATACCTTTGCCAGGCTGAACAGTTTACATTTTGTATGCCACTGATAGGTCTGATCTTCATCCGGACCTCAACTAAAATCAAATTGCCTTGTTCTTGACACCTAACCAACTCATCCACCAAGTTTTGTCATAACTCATCCACAAATTTTTGAAATATCATTCTGTATATCGTTTTTGGCCCCATATCACAATGGTGAAGAATCACTTTTTTAAATCCTCAAAACTGGCTCTGGATATCCACTAAAATCTAATCAATTCGTTCTTGTCACACACCCAACCTGTCCACCAAATTTCGTCTGAATTCATCCACAACTTTTATGAGCTATCCTGCCCAGAGACAAACAAACAAGAACACGTCATGCAGAGCATGATACTTGTAAAAACCACCAATCCCCCCCCAAAAAGTTGCCATGGATACATCAAATTGTCCATTTCATTACGATTAAAACTGACGATCTTAATCAAAGCTCGGATCAATCAGATTAAAATTGATGATGTTTCAGATGAAAATTGATGATTTTAGAAGTTTGACCTTGTGTTGACCTTTTGACCTTAAAATATTTGGTTTCCCAATTCAATGAGACACAATGAAATTGCTGTTTAATTTTCAGGGTAATCGGATGAACATTAACGATTGTTAAGATGAAAATTGATGATTTTATAAGCTTGACCTTGAGTTGACCTTTGACCTTTTGACCTTAAAATATTTGGTTTCCCAATTCAATGAGACACTATGCAAGCACTATGCAATTGCTCTTTAATTATCAGGTTAATCAGACGAAAATTGATGATTTTCCAGCTGAAAATTGATGATTTTAGAAGTTTGACCTTGAGTTGACCTTTGACCTTAAAAGATTTGCTTCCCCAATTCAATGAGACACCATGAAATTGCTGTTTAATTCTCAGGTTAATTGGATGAACATTGATGATTGTTAAGATGAAAATTGATGATTTTATAAGCTTGACCTTGAGTTGACCTTTGACCTTAAATATTTGGTTGTCCAAATCAGTGATGCACTATGTAATTGCTCTTTAATTTTCAAGTTAATCAGATGAAAAGTGATGATTTTAGAAGTTTGACCTTGAGTTGACCTGTTGACCTCAAAAATAGATGGTTCCCAATTCAGTGAGGCACTCTGCAAATGCTGTTTCATTTTCAAGTCAATTGGATGTAAATTAATTTTTCAGATGAAATTTTATGATTTTAGAAGTTTGACCTTGAGTTAACCTTTGATCTTTTGACCTTAAAAATAGTTAGTCTCCCAATTCAGTGAGGAACTATGCAAATGCCGTTTCATTTTCAAGTCAATCGGATGAAAATTGATTTTTCAGATGAAAATGGACTTTTCAGATGAAAATGGACTTTTCAGATGAAAATTTATGATTTTAGAAGTTTGACCTTGAGTTAACCTTTGATCTTTTGACCTGAAAAATAGTTGGTGCTCATTTCCATGATGCACTATGCAAGCAATATGCAATTGCTCTTTAATTCTCAGGTTAATCAGACGAAAATTGATGATTTTCCAGATGAAAATTGATGATTTTAGAGGTTTGACCTTGAGTTGACCTTTGACCTTTTGATTTAAAATATTTGACTTCCCAATTCAGTGACACAATATGCAAATATTGTTCAATTTTCAATTCAATCGGATGTAAAATTGCAATTTCAGAAAATTGATCATAAGATGACCTTTGACCTCAAAATCAATAGGCTTCGTCCTTATGACCAACTCTACCATGTGGTGAAGTTTCGTGAAGATTGGTTTAAAATTGTGACCTCTAGGCGATTGACAAACAATCACGAACAAACAGACAGAATAACAAGAAAACGTCATGCGTAGCACGATACTTGCAAAATACGCCCTCCCCCAAAAGTTTTCAATGTGACATGATGGCCTATGGTGACCTCAAAAATACTTGGTGGTTGAATTCAGTGACCAGATATGCAAGTCCTCTTCAAATTTCATGTCAATTGGATGAAAATTGAGGATTTTAGAAATTTGGCCTATGTTGACCTTTTGGCCTATGTTGACCTCAAAGATACTTGGTGGTTGAATTCACTGACCAGATATACAAGTCCTCTTCAAATTTCAAGTCAATTGGATGAAAATTGAGGATTTTAGAAATTTGGCCTATGTTGACCTTTTGACCTATGTTCACCTAAAATATAATTTGTGGTTGAATTCAGTGACGAGATATGCAAGTCCTTTTCAAATTTCAAGTCAATTGGATGAAAATTGAGGATTTTAGAAATTTGGCCTATGTTGACCATTTGGCCTATGTTGACCTCAAGAATACTTGGTGGTTGAATTCAATGCAAGTCCTCTCCAAATTTCAAGTCAATTGGATGAAAATTGAGGATTTTAGAAATTTGGCCTATGTTGACCATTTGGCCTATGTTGACCTCAAAAATTCTTGGTGGTTGAATTCAATGACCAGATATGCAAGTGGTCTTCAAATTTTAAGTCAATCGGATGAAAATTGAGGATTTTATAAATTTAGCAAAGTTGGTGACCTTTGGCCTATGTTGACCTTTTGACCTATTGACCCCAAAAACAATAGGCTTCTGGCATTTGACCAACTCTACCACTTGGTGAAGTTTGGTGAAGATCGGTTGAAAATTGTGACCTGTAGGCCGGTGACAAACAAACAAACAAACAAACAAGCAAACAAGAAAACGTCATGCGTAGCACGATACTTGCAAAATACGCCCTCCTCCAAAAGTTTTCAATGTGACATGATGGCCTATGGTGACCTCAAAAATACTTGGTGGTTGAATTCAGTGACCAGATATGCAAGTCCTCTTCAAATTTCATGTCAATTGGATGAAAATTGAGGATTTTAGAAATTTGGCCTATGTTGACCTTTTGGCCTATGTTGACCTCAAAGATACTTGGTGGTTGAATTCACTGACCAGATATGCAAGTCCTCTTCAAATTTCAAGTCAATTGGATGAAAATTGAGGATTTTAGAAATTTGGCCTATGTTGACCTTTTGACCTATGTTCACCTAAAATATAATTTGTGGTTGAATTCAGTGACGAGATATGCAAGTCCTTTTCAAATTTCAAGTCAATTGGATGAAAATTGAGGATTTTAGAAATTTGGCCTATGTTGACCATTTGGCCTATGTTGACCTCAAGAATACTTGGTGGTTGAATTCAATGCAAGTCCTCTCCAAATTTCAAGTCAATTGGATGAAAATTGAGGATTTTAGAAATTTGGCCTATGTTGACCTTTTGACCTATGTTCACCTAAAATATAATTTGTGGTTGAATTCAGTGACGAGATATGCAAGTCCTTTTCAAATTTCAAGTCAATTGGATGAAAATTGAGGATTTTAGAAATTTGGCCTATGTTGACCATTTGGCCTATGTTGACCTCAAGAATACTTGGTGGTTGAATTCAATGCAAGTCCTCTCCAAATTTCAAGTCAATTGGATGAAAATTGAGGATTTTAGAAATTTGGCCTATGTTGACCATTTGGCCTATGTTGACCTCAAAAATTCTTGGTGGTTGAATTCAATGACCAGATATGCAAGTGGTCTTCAAATTTTAAGTCAATCGGATGAAAATTGAGGATTTTATAAATTTAGCAAAGTTGGTGACCTTTGGCCTATGTTGACCTTTTGACCTATTGACCCCAAAAACAATAGGCTTCTGGCATTTGACCAACTCTACCACTTGGTGAAGTTTGGTGAAGATCGGTTGAAAATTGTGACCTGTAGGCCGGTGACAAACAAACAAACAAACAAACAAGCAAACAAGAAAACGTCATCCGTAGCACGATACTTGCAAAATACGCCCTCCTCCAAAAGTTTTCAATGTGACATGATGGCCTATGGTGACCTCAAAAATACTTGGTGGTTGAATTCAGTGACCAGATATGCAAGTCCTCTTCAAATTTCATGTCAATTGGATGAAAATTGAGGATTTTAGAAATTTGGCCTATGTTGACCTTTTGGCCTATGTTGACCTCAAAGATACTTGGTGGTTGAATTCACTGACCAGATATGCAAGTCCTCTTCAAATTTCAAGTCAATTGGATGAAAATTGAGGATTTTAGAAATTTGGCCTATGTTGACCTTTTGACCTATGTTCACCTAAAATATAATTTGTGGTTGAATTCAGTGACGAGATATGCAAGTCCTTTTCAAATTTCAAGTCAATTGGATGAAAATTGAGGATTTTAGAAATTTGGCCTATGTTGACCATTTGGCCTATGTTGACCTCAAGAATACTTGGTGGTTGAATTCAATGCAAGTCCTCTCCAAATTTCAAGTCAATTGGATGAAAATTGAGGATTTTAGAAATTTGGCCTATGTTGACCATTTGGCCTATGTTGACCTCAAAAATTCTTGGTGGTTGAATTCAATGGCCAGATATGCAAGTGGTCTTCAAATTTCAAGTCAATCGGATGAAAATTGAGGATTTTATAAATTTAGCAAAGTTGGTGACCTTTGGCCTATGTTGACCTTTTGACCTATTGACCCCAAGAACAATAGGCTTCTGGCATTTGACTAACTCTACCACTTGGTGAAGTTTGGTGAAGATCGGTTGAAAATTGTGACCTGTAGGCCGTTGACAAACAAACAAACAAACAAGAAAACGTCATGCGTAGCACGATACTTGCAAAATACGCCCTCCCCCAAAAGTTTTCAATGTGACATGATGGCCTATGGTGACCTCAAAAATACTTGGTGGTTGAATTCAGTGACCAGATATGCAAGTCCTCTTCAAATTTCATGTCAATTGGATGAAAATTGAGGATTTTAGAAATTTGGCCTATGTTGACCTTTTGGCCTATGTTGACCTCAAAGATACTTGGTGGTTGAATTCACTGACCAGATATGCAAGTCCTCTTCAAATTTCAAGTCAATTGGATGAAAATTGAGGATTTTAGAAATTTGGCCTATGTTGACCTTTTGACCTATGTTCACCTAAAATATAATTTGTGGTTGAATTCAGTGACGAGATATGCAAGTCCTTTTCAAATTTCAAGTCAATTGGATGAAAATTGAGGATTTTAGAAATTTGGCCTATGTTGACCATTTGGCCTATGTTGACCTCAAGAATACTTGGTGGTTGAATTCAATGCAAGTCCTCTCCAAATTTCAAGTCAATTGGATGAAAATTGAGGATTTTAGAAATTTGGCCTATGTTGACCATTTGGCCTATGTTGACCTCAAAAATTCTTGGTGGTTGAATTCAATGACCAGATATGCAAGTGGTCTTCAAATTTCAAGTCAATCGGATGAAAATTGAGGATTTTAGAAATTTAGCAAAGTTGGTGACCTTTGGCCTATGTTGACCTTTTGACCTATTGACCCCAAAAACAATAGGCTTCTGGCATTTGACCAACTCTACCACTTGGTGAAGTTTGGTGAAGATCGGTTGAAAATTGTGACCTGTAGGCCGGTGACAAACAAACAAACAAGAAAACGTCATGTGTAGCACGATACTTGCAAAATACGCCCTCCCCCAAAAGTTTACCATTGATACAGCAAATTGTCCATTTCATGAAGATTTAAATTTACAATCTTGATCAAAGCTCGGGTCAACAGGATGAAAAGTAACGATTTTAGAAATTTGGCCCATGTTGACCTTTTGGCCTATGTTGACCTCAAGAACACTTGGTGGTTGAAGTCAGTGACCAGATATGCAAGTCCTCTTCAAATTTCAAGTCAATTGGATGAAAATTGAGGATTTTAGAAATTTGGCCTTTGTTGACCATTTGGCCTATGTTGACCTCAAAAATACTTGGTGGTTGAATTCAGTGACCAGATATGCAAGTGGTCTTCAAATTTCAAGTCAATTGGATGAAAATTGAGGATTTTAGAAATTTGGCCTATGTTGACCTTTTGGCCTAAGTTGACCAAGAATACTAGGTGGTTGAATTCAGTGACCAGATATGCAAGTCCTCTTCAAATTTCAAGTCAATTGGATGAAAATTGAGGATTTTAGAAATTTGGCCTATGTTGACCTTTTGGCCTATGTTCACCTAAAATATAATTAGTGGTTGAATTCAGTGATGAGATATGCAAGTCCTTTTCAAATTTCAAGTCAATTGGATGAAATTTGAGGATTTTAGAAATTTGGCCTATGTTGACCATTTGGCCTATGTTGACCTCAAGAATACTTGGTGGTTGAATTCAGTGACCAGATGTGCAAGTCCTCTCCAAATTTCAAGTCAATTGGATGAAAATTGAGGCTTTTCGAAATTTGGCCTATGTTGACCATTTGGCCTATGTTGACCGAAAAATTCTTGGTGGTTGAATTCAATGACCAGATATGCAAGTGGTCTTCAAATTTCAAGTCAATCGGATGAAAATTGAGGATTTTAGAAATTTAGCAAAGTTGGTGACCTTTGGCCTATGTTGACCTTTTGACCTATTGACCCCCAAAACAATAGGCTTCTGGCATTTGACCAACTCTACCACTTGGTGAAGTTTGGTGAAGATCGGTTGAAAATTGTGACCTGTAGGCCGGTGACAAACAAACAAACAAGCAAACAAACAAACAGACAGACAGAGTCACAAACACAACCGACCAATATACTTGTAAAATCTTCGATTTTGCAAGTAACAAGAAAACGTCATGCGTAGCACGATACTTGCAAAATACGCCCTCCCCCAAAAGTTTTCAATGTGACATGATGGCCTCTGGTGACCTCAAAAATACTTGGTGGTTGAATTCAGTGACCAGATATGCAAGTCCTCTTCAAATTTCATGTCAATTGGATGAAAATTGAGGATTTTAGAAATTTGGCCTATGTTGACCTTTTGGCCTATGTTGACCTCAAAGATACTTGGTGGTTGAATTCAGTGACCAGATATGCAAGTCCTCTTCAAATTTCAAGTCAATTGGATGAAAATTGAGGATTTTAGAAATTTGGCCTACGTTGACCTTTTGACCTATGTTCACCTAAAATATAATTTGTGGTTGAATTCAGTGACGAGATATGCAAGTCCTTTTCAAATTTCAAGTCAATTGGATGAAAATTGAGGATTTTAGAAATTTGGCCTATGTTGACCATTTGGCCTATGTTGACCTCAAGAATACTTGGTGGTTTAATTCAATGCAAGTCCTCTCCAAATTTCAAGTCAATTGGATGAAAATTGAGAATTTTAGAATTTTGGCCTATGTTGACCATTTGGCCTATGTTGACCTCAAAAATTCTTGGTGGTTGAATTCAATGACCAGATATGCAAGTGGTCTTCAAATGTCAAGTCAATCGGATGAAAATTGGGGATATTAGAAATTTAGAAAATTTGGTGACCTTTGGCCTATGTTGACCTTTTGACCTATTGACCCCAAAAACAATAGGCTTCTGGCATTTGATCAACTCTACCACTTGGTGAAGCTTGGTGTAGATCGGTTGAAAATTGTGACCTGTAGGCCGGTGACAAACAAACAAACAAACAAGAAAACGTCATGCGTAGCACGATACTTGCAAAAAACGCCCTCCCCCAAAAGTTTTCAATGTGACATGATGGCCTATGGTGACCTCAAAAATACTTGGTGGTTGAATTCAGTGACCAGATATGCAAGTCCTCTTCAAATTTCATGTCAATTGGATGAAAATTGAGGATTTTAGAAATTTGGCCTATGTTGACCTTTTGGCCTATGTTGACCTCAAAGATACTTGGTGGTTGAATTCAGTGACCAGATATGCAAGTCCTCTTCAAATTTCAAGTCAATTGGATGAAAATTGAGGATTTTAGAAAGTTGGCCTATGTTGACCTTTTGACCTATGTTCACCTAAAATATAATTTGTGGTTGAATTCAGTGACGAGATATGCAAGTCCTTTTCAAATTTCAAGTCAATTGGATGAAAATTTAGGATTTTCGAAATTTGGCCTATGTTGACCATTTGGCCTATGTTGACCTCAAGAATACTTGGTGGTTGAATTCAATGCAAGTCCTCTCCAAATTTCAAGTCAATTGGATGAAAATTGAGGATTTTAGAAATTTGGCCTATGTTGACCATTTGGCCTATGTTGACCTCAAAAATTCTTGGTGGTTGAATTCAATGACCAGATATGCAAGTGGTCTTCAAATTTCAAGTCAATCGGATGAAAATTGAGGATTTTAGAAATTTAGCAAAGTTGGTGACCTTTGGCCTATGTTGACCTTTTGACCTATTGACCCCAAAAACAATAGGCTTCTGGCATTTGACCAACTCTACCACTTGGTGAAGTTTGGTGAAGATCGGTTGAAAATTGTGACCTGTAGGCCGGTGACAAACAAACAAACAAACAAGAAAACGTCATGCGTAGCACGATACTTGCAAAATACGCCCTCCCCCAAAAGTTTTCAATGTGACATGATGGCCTATGGTGACCTCAAAAATACTTGGTGGTTGAATTCAGTGACCAGATATGTAAGTCCTCTTCAAATTTCATGTCAATTGGATGAAAATTGAGGAGTTTAGAAATTTGGCCTATGTTGACCTTTTGGCCGATGTTGACCTCAAAGATACTTGGTGGTTGAATTCAGTGACCAGATATGCAAGTCCTCTTCAAATTTCAAGTCAATTGGATGAAAATTGAGGATTTTCGAAATTTGGCCTATGTTGACCTTTTGACCTATGTTCACCTAAAATATAATTTGTGGTTGAATTCAGTGACGAGATATGCAAGTCCTTTTCAAATTTCAAGTCAATTGGATGAAAATTGAGGATTTTAGAAATTTGGCCTATGTTGACCTTTTGACCTATGTTCACCTAAAATATAATTTGTGGTTGAATTCAGTGACGAGATATGCAAGTCCTTTTCAAATTTCAAGTCAATTGGATGAAAATTGAGGATTTTAGAAATTTGGCCTATGTTGACCATTTGGCCTATGTTGACCTCAAGAATACTTGGTGGTTGAATTCAATGCAAGTCCTCTCCAAATTTCAAGTCAATTGGATGAAAATTGAGGATTTTAGAAATTTGGCCTATGTTGACCATTTGGCCTATGTTGACCTCAAAAATTATTGGTGGTTGAATTCAATGACCAGATATGCAAGTGGTCTTCAAATTTCAAGTCAATCGGATGAAAATTGAGGATTTTAGAAATTTAGTAAAGTTGGTGACCTTTGGCCTATGTTGACCTTTTGACCTATTGACCCCAAAACAATAGGCTTCTGGCATTTGACTAACTCTACCACCTGGTGAAGTTTGGTGAAGATCGGTTGAAAATTGTGACCTGTAGGCCGGTGACAAACAAACAAACAAACAAGCAAACAAACAAACAGACAGACAGACAGAGTCACAAACACAACCGACCAATATACTTGTAAAATCTTCGATTTTGCAAGTAACAAGCAAACAGACAGACAGACAGAGTCACAAACACAACCGACCAATATACTTGTAAAATCTTCGATTTTGCAAGTAACAAGCAAACAGACAAACAGACAGAGTCACAAACACAACCGACCAATATACTTGTAAAATCTTCGATTTTGCAAGTAACAAACTCAACCGACCAATATACTTGAAAAATCTTCGATTTTGCAAGTAACAAACAGACAGACAGACAGGGGTGAAAACATAACCTCCGTCCACCTTCGGTGGCGCAGGCAACTCGCTGGCATCCTGTCTGCTACCATTCGTTACTGGACATTACATATCCTATGGTATCCTTCGTGAAGAGCAGGCGAGTTATCAGCACCCTCTCCAAGTTCCTGCCTGGACTGCGGCTAGCCAGTGGTCTGGTCTTCTTGGACGTTCCTTGGCATCAGGATGCACTATTTGGTATGTCAGATTGAAGTTGTTGGCTGGACAGCAGCTTCTACATTATAAAAAAGTTGATCAGGTAGTTCACATGTTTCATGTGAATGGCCTAGTCTTCGTATATAAAGGCCAAACTACTACTATGACACTACTATGAGACCATACATCGATTTGTCTTGTGTGCTTTGATCCTATATACAGCATATTGATCAAAACGGTGAGCAAAGATAAAGTAATGTATTTGGATTTTTTCGTCAGGGTCAAAAGCTGATGGAGAAGCTTGTGCATTTATTGTAGGAAGCACAAGGACATTCAGGAGATATTGACAAATGTGATGAGGAAGGAAATAGATAAATTTGAAGCTGGGGTCAATGTAGCCTCTGGTTACCATTGTGCTCAGATAGAAACACCAAACAGATCAAGACAGATATTACGAATGTTTGAACCTGTTCCTAATGAAATGCCACAAGTTGTGTATGCAGAGCTTGTTCACGAGTTGTGGGAGTGAGGGAGGTCCATGTCCAGCATAAAAAAAAATCTATTATTATTATGCTTTATTCTCAAGCTGCAGTAGACAATCCAATTACGCTCTTCACTTGCCAGACTGTCCTTCAGGAGGAATTCACACTGTGGTCCCAACAGTCTGCGTTAACAGAGGGTCACATTCAAAATGGTATTCACACTCCATAGTTGATTGCTTGGAAGTGTCAATTTTTATATATAAAAGCAAGTGAACCTAAAACAGACCTGATTTGTATTTATATAAAAATTATTAATGAACTTATGACTGTCCCTAATTAAAAATTCTTATTTGTTTGTATGCAGAACAAGGCTGTGGGGTAGCATCATTGGCTGAGGTTGCGGATGTACCACTGATGCAATGCCCTCTGCTGGTTATAGCAGGAATTTGTAACTTGTGCAGGGTGCTGGCGATAGCTCGCCTACTCTTCATGGTATATTTTGATGATGCATTTGTCTTATTATTATAGGAATCCTGTCTATTTTTAATATAATAGATATTTTATATTATATTTAATATTATAGATATCCTACATTTTGTCATGTATATGTATGTGTATGTATATATATATATATATATATATATATATATATATATATATATATATATATATATACACACCTCTCAGACATATATATATATATACATATATATATATATATATATATATATATATATATATATATATATATATATACACAAACTAAGAGGGGGGGGGGGGGTGGGGGGAGGTTATCTTTTATTCTCAAAACTGCAACAGTATGTATGTATATATATATATATATATATATTGTTGCGAATATGGAATTTGGCCTCCATATCCGCTTGTAAATATTCCCCTATTTTCTCCAATACTCCCCAACTTTCCCCGATCCCCCATTCCCTAGTCCCATTGCATGTAAATAACAATCAGTAGAGCCGACCTTCCCCTTATTCCCCCATTAAATGTCGTGCCCAGGTCCACCGCACCACAGGTAGACAACTTTCGGACATCTTCCTAGTTATTCTTATTCTATGTCAGTTAAGGCCTCGTCTCCATTAATTATGACTCTTCGTTGCACCAGAATGTGATTATATGGCATCAGTAGTGAGTTTAGGACCTTTCCCATACCTCCTCCCATCTTCTTCCCCAAACAACAACAATAACAACAACTACACCAACAATTACAACAACAACAGAGGAGATGGCGGCGGAGCGGGGGAGGATGCGTCCTCACACCGGCTCGATTAGCTCCAGACCATGCGCTCCACGGGGTTACCCCGAAGGGGCTGGCTGTCAGCTCCTCGTCAGGGGCGGAGCCAGTAACCCCCCCGCACGCACCCAATGAGAAGCAACGTGCCGATTCCACGAGGCGGAGCTAACGAGCCGAGGGCGTGTCACTCCCCGCCGGATATACGCGGCCACGCGCCGGATGTGACGTCAGATGCGCCTCAGCTTGGAGACTGGAGAGAGAAGCCACCGCCACCCCCAGCGCGACGATACCTCCCCGCATCTCTGGACCGGACCGAGTCGATTCTGCCTTGAGCCAAGAGTGCACCTTGAGCCATCGCGACCTGCCTTTCCTTTTCATCAACCCCCGTGTGAGTCAGCATTTTGTCCCGTGTGTCTGTCGTCTGTCCGGGGTTAATATAAGAGTGTGTCTAAGTGCCTGTCTTTCTGTGATTATAACTCTAGCCCCTGTAATCTGACCTTTCCGTACGAATATAATCTCCTCCGGAGGTCTTGAGAACTGAACCCTTGGTGTCGTGTTGTGTTAGTGTAATCCAGCCGGGTGTCTTCTTTTTCTTATTGAGCCAGCATAGCGCGACTAGTCAACGTTCGGGCACAATCGGGTAACTTGTGCAGACGTGGTCATACCATAAAACCGCTCGGTAAATAACATCCAAGCCACGTCTGTAACAAATGGTGTCGAGGAGTGAGATTCGGAGACCCGGGACTAAATTAGTTAGGCCCAAATTTTGGGAGGGAGAATCGATCCGGAGCGGAGCGCATTTACTGTGCTCGCCGAAATTATAACGAAAAAAAAAAAAAATTGGTCAAAATTTGGAGCGGCCGAAATTTGTTTTGTTTTACGAAACTCGAATTTTGCAAGTCGCGCTATGGCGGATCAAGACGGCTGGGGTCCGGTAGGGGAGAGTGAAGCAGGGTCGGTCCAGGACCAAATTGAGACACGTGAGGAGAGCGAAACAGCGAGGGTAGCAAGCACGCAAAATGGCGCCTCGCTGGTCACCGCGCCGGCAACCGTGGCAGCGCCCCCGATGGATTGGAATTTGTTTTTTATACAAATGACGGCCCTTATGGAAAAGAATAGTGAGCGATTGGAGGGCCAAATGGGGTCCAATAGCGAGAAATTGAGGGAGGACATGGGGGCGCAGATCGGGGGGTTAGGGAGTAGAATAGAGGGATTAGACAAGAAATTAGAGGGGTTAGACAATGGGATAGAAGGGGTGAAACATGGGTTAATGGGGGTAGAAAACAGAATGGCCGCTCAAGAGAATCAAATGGAAGGGATGCAAAAGGGGTTAGAGGGGGTAGAAAATAGAATGGCTGCCCAGGAGAATCAGATAGAGGGAGTGAAAAATGGGTTAGAGGGGTTAGAAAACAGTATGGAAGGCAAATTGAGGGACATGAGGGACCAAGCGGAAAGGGAAGTTAAACAAATGGAGCAGCAGATAGAGGGGGTCAGAATGGGGGTAGAAACCAAACTGGATGCTCACAGGGAGGAAATGGAGCAGATGAGGGTGGCATCTGGGCAGGAGATGCAAGTGATGGGAGAGGAGATCAGAAGAGGTGTGAGTGAGGAGGTCGGAGGAGTGCGCGAGGAGGTGAGGCACTGTAAGGAGCACATGGAGAAGGAGGTGAGAAAGGGGACGGTAAAGTTACAAGGGGGCATAGAGGTCCTGACGCAGGAGGTGGAGCAGCTGACGGTGGGACAGACGGAGTTAGTGGAGCAGGTTCAAAGGAACACTGCGGTATTAGGAGGTTTAAAGGCGACACAGAAAGAACTAAAAGATGACTTGGTAGCGACGAAGAGGGAATGTCAGATGGTACGTGAGGGACTGACAACGAGGTTGGACGAGGTGGTAGAGGTAATGGAGACGAAGGACCGGCAGGTGAGGACGCACATGGAAACGGTCAAGGTAGCCTTGGAGGACGAGCTTGAGGAGACGTACCGGGGAATAAAAGAGGTGAGGCACAAATTAGAAGAAGTGGAAGAAGGGGTGAGCGAAATTAAGAAGCGACGGAGAGGGGATAACAAGGAGATAAAAGAGGAGATAAAAGAATTGGTCCAAAGTCTGTGTTTGGATCGTGATGTGCTCATTAACCGGATGAGGGATTCGCAGGTGATGGAGGAGAAGCGAAGAGGAAGAGGACCCGGTGTAAGTGGTGACCAATATGGTCGTGCGTATGAAGCGCCAGGGGATTTAATAAGCTTGGGGGTCGAGATAGACCCGGGTGTTCGTGAGAGGCCGTTGGTGAAGTGTGCGACAGGTCTGGTGTGCGAAAGAGGAGGTGTGCAAGAAAGTCCGACTCTGGGGTGTGTGAGGAAAAAGTGCGTGCCAAGGAGTGAGTGTGCTGGCGAGAGTGAGTCGGTCGTAGCGCGTGTGCGAGGGAGCACGTGGAAGCGCGGGGTGGTGAGTGTTACAGAGGGTGTGACGGGAGAGTGTGCGCAAGAGTGTGCGCGAGAAAGGTGTGTGACGGACAGGTGCATGAGGAAAGAGTGCGCTGTCAGAAGTAAGGAAGAGTGTCCACCTGTGGTGAGTGTTACAGAGGGTCTAACGGGAGAGTGTGCGCGAGAAAGGTGTGTGACGGACAGGTGCATGAGGAAAGAGTGCGCTGTCAGAAGTAAGGAAGAGTGTCCACCTGTGGTGAGTGTTACAGAGGGTGTAACGGGAGAGTGTGCGCGAGAAAGGTGTGTGACGGACAGGTGCATGGGGAAAGAGTGTGCTGTCAAGAGTAAGGGTGAGTGCGTTGTCACGAGTGGAGGTGAAAGTAGTGAGAGTGACATGGAGCGTGAGTTAGTTGTGACAGGTGAGCGAGGATGTACACCTGGGATGGAAGGATGCACACCTGGAATGGTAGAGCGTGAGTGGGAATGCACGCTGGAGTTGGTGGTGAGGCACGTGGTTGGGTGTGCGAATGAGAGCACACCTGTGATTGTCACAGAGGAGGTGACCGAGGAGGGGGCGCGAAGAGGTGTATTGGTGAGGTGTGCGAGCGACGAATGTGTGCCAAAGTGTTCGGTGGTCAGGTGTGTGACCAAGGCTGTGAGTGGAATGAGTGTACCTGGGTGTGTAAGGAAAGGTACGAGGAGCATGGGCACGGCTGGATGTGTGAGCAAGGAACGGGCTGCGGGGTGTAAGCGTCCAGGTGAAGCATCGACGTTACACAGGTTAGAGGTTAGGTCGACTTTTAGCCGAAGCGGGCCCTCGGTGCGTGCCGGGCTTCGCGTGCCGCGAGAACCAGCGGGGATCCGAGCCACGGCGGGTTCAAAAGGACCGCCGTGCGCGATCCGTGCTGGGCCTCGCTTTGAACGTCCGTGCTCCACTAGGCGGAGCGGGCGGCCCGATAGAAAGAGTCGTCATGGCGACCACTTTTTGTTGAGGAATTCCGGCAGGTCGAGATCGGGACATTGGATGGCTCCGTGCCGAGAAGGTGCGTGGGATCTCGGGCCGGGTAAACCTCCTTCCCTGCACCGAAGGCAGGATGCAGCCAGCCACTGGCACAGAACAACCAGCATCCATTGCTTGGCTTTACGAAGCCGGGCTTTGGACAGGGATTGGCGCACCGAGAGGTATTAGTGAGTCGACTGGGTGATGAGGTTAGTGTTTTGGACCCAAAATTAGAGAAAAACAAAATTTGATGATTGGCAAAGGATTGGCAGTAGTGATTGGCAGATGATGGCCAAATTTTTGATTTGTTGAAATTTGATGTGCAAAATTGGTAGTGAGAGACCCCCGATGTGGTGGGATGGCAAATCCACCATCCCTCACAGGTGTGGGGCAAATGCGCTATAGCTTATGGGGGTGTATGGCAGTGAAAACTAGCCCGGGTGGGTTAGGATATGGTGTGTAGGGATCTAGAAGATGACATTAGGTGACGTTAAGATTAGTTAGTGACTGATACCTGTAGTGGGGACGCAGGTAGATTAGTATGGATGATAATGACGAGGGAGCGCAATAGTTTAAAGGGACGACTGGGAAGCGCAAGTTTCAGAAGGGAGTAGTTAGATGAGATGATGCCGCGTGTGTGTGAGAATTGAACAGGTGTGATTGCACAGGTGTGCAACTGGACAGGTGTGTGGAGCAGTGAGTGAGTAGTGAGTGTGTGGATCAGCGCGAATGCGCTTGGGGAGAGAAGGGTGCAGGCGGCACCAAGAATGAGAGCACAGGTGTGCAAGTACAGGTGTGTGGAGAGAGTTGGAGTAAGTGGTACGGAGTGGTGCGAAGGTGTGGATGGGGGAAGAGTGGACCCCTTTCACGAGTACCCGGGGCGGGTAGTGTAAGTGTTAGGTAGAGGGTGCAGGTAAATTGTGGTTGGATATTGGCATTTGTGGTGCGGTTGCAGAATGGTGTTGTGAATGGGTGCATTAGTGTTGTGGAAATGGCTGGGCGTGTAGCCTGTTAGTGTGTGTAGTTGGTTGGGCACTCCACCACTGTGAGGATGTCGGCCAGGTGAGGCCGCAGGTGGGCTCTGGGAGCCGGTAGTTGTGAGTGGGTGCCTGAGGATCCCGGGTGTGGATCGGGCAGCCCAGTGCCAGAGAGGGCACGGAGTGGGGAGAGAGCCAGAGGGCCTTCCCCTGGTAGTTAGGTTAGGGTAAGGAGCAGGTAAGCTCGGAGGCAACTGCAGTGGTGGAGGTGTGCAGGTGGGTAGACCCACTGGGAGAGGTACACGTCGCAGCCCAGAAATTGTACGAGGGCACCGGGAGATGAATCGGGGGAGTGAGACCCCAAATTGAAAAGCACCACAGTTTGGCCAATGGGAATTGGTTTTTAGAACCCATAGTGTAAGAGGGCCAATGGTTTGGCCGGAGAAAGACCCCGGGTAGTGTAAAGTTGTTAAAGTCATTTAGGAAATAGTTAGGATTGATGAACCTGTCGCACCATACGCAGCCACTTACCTGTGGTGATGATGATGACTCCACACCTGTGTTTTCTTTGGTTGTGTTGCAGAAATGAGAATTGCTGTGAGGATTTGTGAGACGCATCACGACGTGGATGAGACATTGGGGTGATTCCATCTCTCCCTCCCTAGGAGGGACTGATGATGAATTGGTAATGGCAAATTTTGATGTTGAGTTGAAAATGGCAAATTTTGATGAGAGTTGAAAATGGCAAATTTGATTGGTTAGGAGGGAGAGAAGACGAATTTGGTATATGGGAGGAACGGGGAAGACAGTAGGGATGTTTGTTGATTTGTAAAGTAGATGTTTATGGGTAGTGTTGTGTTGTGTGGATACAGTAAGGGGTAAGGGAGGGGCCATGTAGGTTACCTGGTGGGGGGGGGGGCGTACGATAGGAACGTACCTGTCTCACCTGGTTCCCATGTGCCCCCAGTGTGCATTACCTTATATTGCGTGCACTTTTGCGCCCTTACCACCTTACTCACTTGTCTGCTTCTTTTGTCTCCCACCTCCGAGGATCTGGCTTTGGGGTAGAGAGAGAGGAAAGAGAGGTGCTGGCTGCGCAGTTGTGGGCCTGCACTTTCGCTGTTTGCTGCCGGGATCGATACACCATATGGACCGCAATGTTTGTGGCCACCCACAATGGACCGCAGTTCGTTTGCGGCCAAGCACCACCCGGGGATGGACCTATGGGTCAACGTGGCACCTATGCCATACAGGTGAACCACTTTTAGTTGACACCAAGTGCACCACAAGAAGAGCAAGAGACACCTGCAGGGTTAGGGGTTGTCGAATTTATTTTTATTCCAATGAACAATGGTGACTGCACCGATTGGTGGTGGGGTGGTGCTGTTGATGCTCGGGAAGGGTGCTCTGCACGTTATTAAAGGCCGTCGGCCACAGAGCACTCGTGGGTTGGTGTATCGATGTTGGCAAGCGCGCTCTCTCTATGCATAACATCTGCATGTGTTCCTCCAAAAACAGGTCCTGGATCGTAGTGTAAATAGCAGCGTAGTCTTGTAAATAATGCTCCCTACCGGCTGTATGTTTAGTTTGAGAATTCCTTCCGGATTCGGTTATCCTGTGGGTGTGTTTCTGTGAGGAGAAGGGTGCAACGTCGCAGGGGGACATATTTACTCATTTGTGAATATCTGTAAAACTGTCGCACTCAGGGTAGAGTTAATAGTAGAGGGAACTACATTGCGTGCCACACTAAAGTAGGTAAAAATTTATCGGGTCGGGACGCCCCGAGGGTAGAGAAGGGTGCAATGTTGCGAATATGGAATTTGGCCTCCATATCCGCTTGTAAATATTCCCCTATTTTCTCCAATACTCCCCAACTTTCCCCGATCCCCCATTCCCTAGTCCCATTGCATGTAAATAACAATCAGTAGAGCCGACCTTCCCCTTATTCCCCCATTAAATGTCGTGCCCAGGTCCACCGCACCACAGGTAGACAACTTTCGGACATCTTCCTAGTTATTCTTATTCTATGTCAGTTAAGGCCTCGTCTCCATTAATTATGACTCTTCGTTGCACCAGAATGTGATTATATGGCATCAGTAGTGAGTTTAGGACCTTTCCCATACCTCCTCCCATCTTCTTCCCCAAACAACAACAATAACAACAACTACACCAACAATTACAACAACAACAGAGGAGATGGCGGCGGAGCGGGGGAGGATGCGTCCTCACACCGGCTCGATTAGCTCCAGACCATGCGCTCCACGGGGTTACCCCGAAGGGGCTGGCTGTCAGCTCCTCGTCAGGGGCGGAGCCAGTAACCCCCCCGCACGCACCCAATGAGAAGCAACGTGCCGATTCCACGAGGCGGAGCTAACGAGCCGAGGGCGTGTCACTCCCCGCCGGATATACGCGGCCACGCGCCGGATGTGACGTCAGATGCGCCTCAGCTTGGAGACTGGAGAGAGAAGCCACCGCCACCCCCAGCGCGACGATACCTCCCCGCATCTCTGGACCGGACCGAGTCGATTCTGCCTTGAGCCAAGAGTGCACCTTGAGCCATCGCGACCTGCCTTTCCTTTTCATCAACCCCCGTGTGAGTCAGCATTTTGTCCCGTGTGTCTGTCGTCTGTCCGGGGTTAATATAAGAGTGTGTCTAAGTGCCTGTCTTTCTGTGATTATAACTCTAGCCCCTGTAATCTGACCTTTCCGTACGAATATAATCTCCTCCGGAGGTCTTGAGAACTGAACCCTTGGTGTCGTGTTGTGTTAGTGTAATCCAGCCGGGTGTCTTCTTTTTCTTATTGAGCCAGCATAGCGCGACTAGTCAACGTTCGGGCACAATCGGGTAACTTGTGCAGACGTGGTCATACCATAAAACCGCTCGGTAAATAACATCCAAGCCACGTCTGTAACAATATATATATATATATATATATATATATATATATATATATACATATATACAGACTTGGCATTAAATATTTTAATATTTTTTTTGTGGGGGTGAACTTACTTTTCAAGATGTCTTAGAACCAAAAGTTCATTGGAATTATGTTGAAATCATTCTAGATTTTGTTAATGTGACCTTTAAAAGAAACAAAAACCACATTTGACATTTCTAAACAAATAAATTGATCCTTGAAAGTGATGTAAACTGATATCGAACTCAATTCATGGACAGTACTGTGTTAAACTTCTGTACGTTTTCCAGAAGTATCTCTTTATTTTGCACATTAGCCAAAAATTTTTTAACGAAAACAAAAGTTAAATTACGACCGGGATTACGGACAGTAAAATTACAGTTCAGTAATTCGTGTAACCCCCACGAGCATTCAGGAGAGCACGTACATGTTGAGGCATGCTGTTCACGAGATTTGCCAAGGTTTGGACAAGAATCGCTTGCCATGCAGTGACAATAGTCTGCTGCAATTCACGCACAGAGGTCGGCTGCTGGTCCAAGTCGTCGATTTGACGCGTTAATTCTGCCCACAAGTTCTCTATCGGATTCATATCCGGGGACATGGCAGGCCACTCCATATGCTCTACACCACGGTCAGCAAGAAAGTGTTGGATCATGCGAGCACGATGAGGCCGTGCATTGTCATCTTGGAAGACAAAGTTTCCTCGAAAGACTGCACGAGCAAATGGAAGCAATGTTTCTTCCAGAATGTCCCTGTACATGAACTGGTTCAGGTTTACATTCAGAACAACCAGGTCAGTTTTGCCCCCTGCATGAAAAGCAGCCCAAACGGTCACCCCACCACCTCCAGCTTGGACTCTTGGCACTATACAATCTTTGTTGTCGGCTTCATGCACTTGTCTGCGCACCCGGAAGCGGCCATCTTGACGATAGACCAGAAATCTAGACTCGTCACTGAAGATCACGTGATTCCAGTGTCCTGGCTGCCATTGACGGAGCTCTCTGGCCCACTGCAATCGGCGCTGGCGGTGTTGTCTGTTCAGGCGTGGCTTTCTCAGGGGACGCCTGGCACAATAGCCTGCTACAACCAGTCGTTGGTTGACTAGCCTTCTGGATACAGGCACATTTGTCAGTTGCTGCCACTCAGCTCTAAGCCGATTAGCTGACTTGGTACGGCCATTGCGGACTAACCGGTGCAGCTGGCGATCATCCCTCCGTGTGGTTCTGCGGGGACGTCCTGGCCTCGGCATTGGAGTAGGGACACCCCTCTGACCATTTCGTTTCAGGATCTTTGACACCTGACCTTGAGCGATGCCATACTGCCGAGCAATAGCACGCTGTTTCATGCCGTAATTTCGTAAAGCCACCACTCCATGACAAACAGCATTGTCGAGTTGACGGACCATCTCCAGAGGAAGCGGCAATAACTTTTGGAGACGTGCAGCAGTTGTTTTTCACTAATACAGAACGCAACAACCCTTGTATGCCCGACTGTGAAGCCAATCATCAAATGCACCTGTCCGTACATTTTGCCATGCCACCTGTGATATAATCCTGTTGTTGACTTCTTGCTGCGACAGACAATCAGTGACATGGTTCTTTTAACAAATAAATCACCAAAGTGTAAAAGAAACTCACCAGATTGAAATGCTGAGTTAAGAAAGTAAACCCAAGTCAACAACAAAAAAATATTCCATATTAAATGCCAAGTCTGTATATATATTGTTGCGAATATGGAATTTGGCCTCCATATCCGCTTGTAAATATTCCCCTATTTCCCCAATACTCCCCAACTATCCCCAATCCCCCATTCCCTAGTCCCATTGTCTGTAAACAACAATCAGTAGAGCCGACCTGCCCCTTTTTCCCCCATTAAATGTCGTGCCCAGGTCCACCGCATCACACGTAGACAACTTTCGGACATCTTGCTAGTTATTCTTAGTCTATGTCAGTTAAGGACTCCTTTCCATTAATTCTGACTCTTCGTTGCACCAGAATGTGATTATATGGCACCAGTAGTGAGTTTAGGACCTTTCCCATACCTCCTTCCATCTTCTTCCCCAAACAACAACTACAACTACAACTACAACAACAATTACAACAACAACGACGCTGCGCGGGGGGAGTGTGCGTCATCACACCGGCTCGGTTAGCCGCCATTGACAATGCGCTCCAGACCATGCGCTCCACGGGGTTACCACAAAGGGGCTGGCTGTCAGCTCCTCGTCAAGGGCGGAGCCTGGTAAACCCCCCGCACGCACCCAATGTGAAGCAACGTGCCGATTCCACGAGGCGGAGCTAACGAGCCGAGGGCGTGTCACTCCCCGCCGGATATACGCGGCCACGTAGCGGACGTGACGTCAGATGCGCCCCCAGCCTGAGCAGACAAGTCACCATCTCCGAGCGCTGTGACCTTCCCGCATCTCTGGGCCGGACCGAGTCGATTCTGCCTCGAGCCCAGGTGCACCTGGAGCCATCGATTCTGCCTTTCCTTGCCATCAATCCCCGTGTGAGTCAGCCTTTTGTCCCGTTTATCTGTCGTCTGTTGGGAATAATATAAGAGTGTGTCTAAGTGCTTGTCTTTCTATGCTGTACCTCTTGTAGTTGTAATCTAACCTTCCGCCTTAATATAACCTCCTCCGGAGGTCTTGAGAACTGAACCCTGGGTGTCGTGTCATTTGAAACCCAGCCGTGTGTCCTTTTCCTTTATTGCCTTTATTGACCTAGCGTAGCGCGATTAGTCAACGTTCGAGTATAATCGGGTAACTTGTGCAGACGTGGTCATACCAAAACCGCTCGGTAAATAACATCTAAGCCACGTCTGTAACAATTGGTGTCAGGAGTGGGATTCGAACCCGGGACTAAATTTATTAGGCCCAAATTTGTAACAAGTAGAATCGATTCGGAGCGCGTTTCCCGCGCGTTATTAGGCCCAAATTTGTAACAATTAGAATCGATTCGGAGCGCGTTTCCCGCGCGAAATTATAACGGCCGAAATTTGTTTTGTTGTATAAAAACCCGAATTTTGAAAGTCGCGCTATGGCAGACCAAGACAGCTGGGGTCCGGTAGGGGAGAGTGAGGCAGGGTCGGTCCAGGACCAAATTGAGGGACATGAGGGACAGGAGGAGAGCGAAGCAGCGAGGGTAGCAGACGCACAAAATAGCGTCGTTGTGCCCGACATTGCGGGAGCGCAAAATGGCGCCTCGCTGATCACCGCGCCCGCGACCGTGGCAGCGCCGCCGGTGGATTTGAACTTGTTTTTCATACAAATGAAGGCCCTTATGGCCCAGAATAGCGAACGGTTAGAACAAAAGATGGGGGCCAATAGCGAACGGTTAGAACAAAAGATGGGGTCCAATAGCGAGAAATTGAGGGAGGACATGGGGTCCAATAGCGAGAAATTGAGGGAGGACATGGGGGCCAATAGCCAACGGTTAGAACAAAGGATGGGGGCCCAGATCGGAGGGTTAGGGAGTAGAATAGAAGGATTAGACAATAATTTTAAGGGATTAGACATGAAATTTGGGAAATTAGACGATAGATTAGGGGAAATACAGGAGGGGTTAACGGGGGTAGAAAACAGAATGGCCGCTCAAGAGAATCAAATGGAAGGGATGCAAAAAGGGTTAGAGGGGTTAGAAAACACCATGGAAGGCAAATTGAGGGACATGAGGGACCAAGCGGAAAGGGAAGTTAACCAAATGGGGCAGCAGATAGAGGGGGTCAGAATGGGGGTAGAAGCCAAACTGGATGCTCACAGGGAGGAAATGGAGCAGATGAGGGTGGCATCTGGGCAGGAGATGCAAGTGATGGGAGAGGAGATCAGGAGAGGAGTGAGTGAGGAGATCGGAGGAGTGCGCGAGGAGGTGAGGCACTGTAAGGAGCACATGGAGAAGGAGGTGAGAAAGGGGACTGTAAAGTTACAAGGGGGCATAGAGGACCTGACGCAGGAGGTGGAGCAGCTAACAGAGGGACAAAAAGAACTAACGGGTCAGGTAAAGAAGAACACAGCGGTAATAGGAGGGTTAAAAGCGACACAAAATGACCTAAAAAATGACTTGGTAGCGACGAAGAGGGAATGTCAGATGGTACGTGAGGGACTGACAACGAGGTTGGACGAGGTGGTAGAGGTAATGGAGACGAAGGACCGGCAGGTGAGGACGCACATGGAAACGGTCAAGGTAGCCTTGGAGGACGAGCTGGAGGAGACGTACCGGGGAATAAAAGAGGTGAAGCAGAAACTAGAAGAAGTGGAAGAAGGGATGAGCGAAATTAAGAAGCGACGGAGAGGGGATAAGAAAGAGATAAAAGAGGAGATAAAAGAATTGGTCCAAAGTCTGTGTTTGGATCGTGATGATGTGCCCATTAACCGGATGAGGGATTCGCAGGTGATGGAGGAGAAGCGAAGAGGAAGAGGACCCGGTGTAAGTGGTGACCAATATGGTCGTGCGTATGATGCGCCAGGGGATTTAAGAAGCTTGGGGGTCGAGATAGACCCGGGTGTTCGTGAGAGGCCGTTGGTGAAGTGTGCGACAGGTCTGGTGTGCGAAAGAGGAGGTGTGCGAGAAAGTCCGACTCTGGGGTGTGTGAGGAAAAAGTGCGTGCCAAGGAGTGAGGGTGCTGGCGAGAGTGAGTCGGTCGTAGCGCGTGTGCGAGGGGGCACATGGAAGCGTGGTGTGGTGAGTGTTACAGAGGGTGTGATGGGAGAGTGTGCGCAAGAGTGTGCGCGAGAGAGGTGTGTGACGGACAGGTGCATGGGGAAAGAGTGCGCTGTCAAAAGTAAGGAAGAATGCACACCTGTGGTGAGTGTTACAGAGGGTGTAACGGGAGAGTGTGCGCGAGAAAGGTGTGTAACGGACAGGTGCATGAGGAAAGAGTGCGCTGTCGGGAGTAAGGGCGAGTGCGTTGTCAGGAATGGAGGTGAAAGTAGTGAGAGTGACATGGAGCGTGAGTTAGTTGTGACCGTGACAGGTGAGCGAGGATGTACACCTGGGATGGAAGGATGCACACCTGGAATGGTAGAGCGTGAGTGGGAATGCACGCTGGAGTTGGTGGTGAGGCACGTGGTTGGGTGTGCGAATGAGAGCACCCCTGTGATTGTCACAGAGGAGGTGACAGAGGAGGGGGCGCGAAGAGGTGTGTTAGTGAGGTGTGCTACCAACGAATGTGTGCCAAAGTGTTCGGTGGTCAGGTGTGTGACCAAGGCTGTGAGTGGAATGGGTGTACCTGGGTGTGTAAGGAACGGTACAAGGAGCATGGAAACGGCTGGATGTGTGAGCAAGGAACGGGCTGCGGGGTGTAAGCGTCCAGGTGAAGCATCGACGGTAACCAGGTTAGAGGTTAGGTCGACTTTTAGCCGAAGCGGGCCCTCGGTGCGTGCCGGGCCTCGCTTTGAACGGCCGCGTCCGTGCTCCACTAGGCGGAGCGGGCAGCCCGATAGAAAGGGTCGTCATGGCGACCACTTCTTGGTGAGACGTGCCGGCAGGTCGAGATCGGGCAATTGGATGGCTCCACGCCGAGGGGGTGCGTGGGATCTCGGCCCGGGTAAGCCCCCGTCCCTGCCCCGAATGCCGGACGCATCCAGCCGCCAGCACAAAACAACCCGCATTCATGGCTTGGCTTTACGAAGCCGGGCTTTGGACAGGAATTGGCGCACCGAGAGGTATTAGTGAGTAGACTGGGTGATGAGGTTAGTGTTTTGGACCCAAAATTAGAGAAAAACAAAATTTGATGATTGGCAAGGGATTGGCAGTAGTGATTGGCAGATGATGGGCAGTGATTGGCAAAATTTTTGATTTATTGAAATTTGATGTGCAAAATTGGTAGTGAGCGATAGGCCCGGTGGGTAAGGGTGGCATCCCTGCCACCCTTCCCATGGTGGGGGCAAAGGAGCTATAGTTTATGGGGTGTATGGCAGTGAAAACTAGCCCGGGTGGGTTAGGTTATATGGATAGGGCCCTAGAAGATGACATTAGGTGACGTTAAGGTTAGTTAGTGACTGATACCTGTAGTGGGGACGCAGGTAGTTTAGTATGGATGATAATGACGAGGGAGCGCAATAGTTTAAAGGGGCGACTGGGAAGCGCAAGTTTCAGAAGGGAGTAGTTAGCTGAGATGATGCCGTGTGTGTGAGAATTGAACAGGTGTGATTGCACAGGTGTGCAACTGGACAGGTGTGTGGAGCAGTGTGTGAGTAGTGAGTGTTGTAGATCAGCGCGAATGCGCTTGGGGAGAGAAGGGTGCAGGCGGCACCAGGTGTGAGAGCACAGGTGTGCAGGTACAGGTGAGTGGAGAGAGTTGGAGTGAGTGGTACGGAGTGGTGTGCATGGTGCGAAGGTGTGGATGGGGGAAGAGTGGACCCCTATCACGGATACCCGGGGCGGGTAGTGTAAGTGTTAGGTAGAGGGTACAGGTAAATTGTGGTTGGATATTGGCATTTGTGGTGCGGTTGCAGAATGGTGTTGTGAATGGGTGCATTAGTGTTGTGGAAATGGCTGGGCGTGTAGCCTGTTAGTGTGTGTAGTTGGTTGGGCACTCCACCACTGTGAGGATGTCGGCCAGGTGAGGCCGCAGGTGGGCTCTGGGAGCCGGTAGTTGTGAGTGGGTGCCTGAGGATCCCGGGTGTGGATCGGGCAGCCCAGTGCCAGAGAGGGCACGGAGTGGGGAGAGCGCCAGAGGGCCTTCCCCAGGTAGATAGGTTAGGGTAAGGAGCAGGTAAGCTCGGAGGCAACTGCAGTGGTGGAGGTGTGCAGGTGGGTAGACCCACTGGGAGAGGTACACGCCACAGCCCAGAAATTGTGCGAGGGCACCGGGAGATGAATCGGGGGAGTGAGACCCCAAATTGAAAAGCACCACAGTTTGGCCAATGGGAATTGGTTTTTAGAACCCATAGTGTAAGAGGGCCAATGGTTTGGCCGGAGAAAGACCCCGGGTAGTGTAAAGTTGTTAAAGTCATTTAGGAAATAGTTAGGATTGATGAACCTGTCGCACCATACGCAGCCACTTACCTGTGGTGATGATGATGACTCCACACCTGTGTTTTCTTTGTTTTGTTGCAGGAAATGAGATTGCTGTGGATTTGTGAGACGCATCACGACGTGGATGAGACATTGGGGTGATTCCATCTCTCCCTCCCTAGGAGGGACTGATGATGAATTGGTAATGGAAAATTTTGATGTGCAGTTGGAGATGGCAAATTTTGATGAGAGTTGAAAATGGCAAATTTGATTGGTTAGGAGGGAGAGAAGACGAATTTGGTTCATGGGAGGAACGGGGAAGACAGTAGGGATGTTTGTTGATTTGTAAAGTAGATGTTTATGGGTAGTGTTGTGTTTTGTGGATACAGTAAGGGGTAAGGGAGGGGCCATGTAGGTTACCTGGTGGGGGGGGGCGTACGATAGGAACGTACCTGTCTCACCTGGTTCCCATGTGCCCCCAGTGTGCATCATCTTACATTGCGTGCACTTTTGCGCCCTTACCACCTTACTCACTTGTCTGCTTCTTTTGTCTCCCACCTCCGAGGATCTGGCTTTGGGGTGGAGAGAGAGGAGAGAGCGGTGCTGGCTACGCAGTTGTGGGCCTGCACTTTCGCTGCTTGCTGCTTGGATCAATACACCATATGGACCGCAATGTTTGTGGCCACCCACAATGGACCGCAGTTCTTTTGCGGCCAAGCACCACCCGTGGAAGGACCTATGGGTCAACGTAGCACCTATGCCAAACAGGTGAACCACTAACAGTTGACACCACTGAAGGCCACAATATAGAAATGGACGCGGTTGGCGCCTTTCTTTATTTTTTGAAAGAGGCAAGAAGGCCAAGTGCACCACACGAAGGGAAGACCAGCGGCAGAACATCGGCCGGCTGCGACACCACCGGTGATTTATAGACACTTTATTGGTGCACCGGATGGTGCTCACTGTGTGATGGGGTGGTGCTTGATGCTTGGAAGGGGTGCTCTGCACATTATTAAAGGCCGTAGGCCACAGAGCACTCGTGGGTTGGTGTATCGATGCTAGCATGCGTGCTCTCTCTATGCATAACATCTGCATGTGTTCCTCCAAAAACAGGTCCTGGATCGTAGTGTAAATATCAGCGTAGTCTTGTGTAAATAATGCTCCCTACCGGCTGTATGTTTAGTTTGAGGATTCTTTCCGGATTCGGTTATCCTGTGGGTGTGTTTCTGTGAGGAGAAGGGTGCAACGTCGCAGGGGGACATATTTACTCATTTGTGAATATCTGTAAAACTGTCGCACTCAGGGTAGAGTTAATAGTAGAGGGAACTACATTGCGTGCCACACTAAAGTAGGTAAAAATTTATCGGGTCGGGACGCCCCGAGGGTAGAGAAGGGTGCAATGTTGCGAATATGGAATTTGGCCTCCATATCCGCTTGTAAATATTCCCCTATTTCCCCAATACTCCCCAACTATCCCCAATCCCCCATTCCCTAGTCCCATTGTCTGTAAACAACAATCAGTAGAGCCGACCTTCCCCTTTTTCCCCCATTAAATGTCGTGCCCAGGTCCACCGCATCACACGTAGACAACTTTCGGACATCTTGCTAGTTATTCTTAGTCTATGTCAGTTAAGGACTCCTTTCCATTAATTCTGACTCTTCGTTGCACCAGAATGTGATTATATGGCACCAGTAGTGAGTTTAGGACCTTTCCCATACCTCCTTCCATCTTCTTCCCCAAACAACAACTACAACTACAACTACAACAACAATTACAACAACAACGACGCTGCGCGGGGGGAGTGTGCGTCATCACACCGGCTCGGTTAGCCGCCATTGACAATGCGCTCCAGACCATGCGCTCCACGGGGTTACCACAAAGGGGCTGGCTGTCAGCTCCTCGTCAAGGGCGGAGCCTGGTAAACCCCCCGCACGCACCCAATGAGAAGCAACGTGCCGATTCCACGAGGCGGAGCTAACGAGCCGAGGGCGTGTCACTCCCCGCCGGATATACGCGGCCACGTAGCGGACGTGACGTCAGATGCGCCCCCAGCCTGAGCAGACAAGTCACCATCTCCGAGCGCTGTGACCTTCCCGCATCTCTGGGCCGGACCGAGTCGATTCTGCCTCGAGCCCAGGTGCACCTGGAGCCATCGATTCTGCCTTTCCTTGCCATCAATCCCCGTGTGAGTCAGCCTTTTGTCCCGTTTATCTGTCGTCTGTTGGGAATAATATAAGAGTGTGTCTAAGTGCTTGTCTTTCTATGCTGTACCTCTTGTAGTTGTAATCTAACCTTCCGCCTTAATATAACCTCCTCCGGAGGTCTTGAGAACTGAACCCTGGGTGTCGTGTCATTTGAAACCCAGCCGTGTGTCCTTTTCCTTTATTGCCTTTATTGACCTAGCGTAGCGCGATTAGTCAACGTTCGAGTATAATCGGGTAACTTGTGCAGACGTGGTCATACCAAAACCGCTCGGTAAATAACATCTAAGCCACGTCTGTAACAATATGTATATATATTGTTGCGGTTTTGTAATAAAGGTTAATTTCCCCTCCTAGTTAGTTACACTACAACATGTAGCCTCGCTTAAGTTCAGTTATTTCTTAGTAAATGTAAGCTTAGACCTTTCCTGTGTTTAGTTTTGCATTGAGTAGGATAATGAAAATTAGGTGTCCTTATGCCGCTTTGGTTTGGTATTGGCACCGAAATACCACGCGGCAGGCCTGAACAAGTCGAACAAGGCCGAAGGAAGGTGGAGGACGAGCCATCGGTAAGCACGAGCTGCCAATCAGGGCTCGAGGGGAGTGACTTACCACTGCGGCAAAAGGCGGGGTTTGGAACATTCGAGTCGGGCTAGGGTGGGGCCATATAATCCTGTGCCCAGAGCCCCCCAGATGAGTCAGTTGGGGTGAGAATATGGCAGATGCGCTGAGTTCAGTTCAGTTCGCAGGTGAGAGATGAGATGAGAGTTATGAGAGAGTTCGGAGCGCTCAGTTATGAGTCAGTTCAGGGTTTTGAGATCAGTTGGAGTGCAGTTGGAGTTCGGAGTTGAGAACGCGCGTGAGATTGCGTTGTGTCGAATCATATCGTACGAACTGAATAACTCCATTGTACACGAACTTGCCCTGCTCCCCGCGCTCTGTGCAGTATTAATCGCACTATAAAAGACGACCCGCGCCGGGCCACAGATGCGCAATATTTCCTCCTGCCTGCCTTTACCTTTTACGCGCCGCGAGGATTTTCCCTCCTGCCTGCCTTCGCCGGGATACGTGCTGTGACTGCCAGAGGCCCACGCCCGGGTGAGCTGTTCCTGGAGCGACCGAAGCAGGCGCGTTCGGCGCGCGACCATTCTTGCTCCATCTCCCCGTGTGTGTAAGTGGGCCGATTGTCTGGCTATAAGTAAGATTGTTTAAGTTCTGCCCTGTGTCCCTTTCCTTTCCTTCAAATTCCTGTAAATAGTGTAAATAAATCTGTTATTTCTTCTGATTCGACCGTTTTGTCAATTCCATCATTGGTCTCGTATGGTACGAATTAGATCGCTCTGATCGGGTTCTCTAGAAAGGTAACAGCATGAGTCACGTGGTACGCATTCCGCTCGGGTGTACTCAATCACGCGTGGTTTGTGCGAGACTCGATCCCCGCTTCCGCTGTGGTGTGGGTACTCAAGGTACGTGTGAAATTGTCCCGAAACCCTTTTCCACATCGGCCCGGAAGTGGCGACTCGGTCTCGTGGTTTAGAAGACCCAGAGTGGAAACGGGGCTTAATCTGCCCCTTTGTAACGGGAACGGGTTTTGAAAAACCGCAACAATTTGGTATCAGGCGTGGGATTTGAACCCTGGAAAAAATTTTGGATACCAAATTGTACATATTGGCCGCAACAATTTGGTGTCAGTGGAGTGGGATTTGAACCCTAAAAATTTTTTGGACGAATTGGCTCCAAATTACGAGCGAACGAAATTTTGTTTGTAAAATACAAATTGTATTCGTACCATGGCTGGCCAAGGCGGTCGAATGCCGGTGGGGGTAGAAGAAGAGGTAGAATTGATGACCCAGGACCAGGAGAGACAGTTGGTAGTGGAGAAAGCCAAAGAGGGTATGGTAGCTGGCGAAGGAAATGGCGGCGCCTCACACGTGGCGGCGAGAGCCGAGCCCGCGGCGCCAGGGGACTGGGGTCTTTTTATGATTCAACTCGCGGCGAGCTTCGAGAAAGTGAATGATAACATAAATAAAAGGGGTGGCCAAATGAAAGAACAGGGAGACAAATACACCAGGGAGATAAAAACAAATGGGGGAGGATATTGGGCGCAAGTTGAGCGAGAAAGTAGCTGTGGTACACGACGAGGCGATACAGGGTGAGGAACGCGTGGGGAGCGAGCTTGAGCAAAGGACAGCCAAGTTGACCGGGGCTATGAGAATCGCGATGCGAGAGGAAATTGTAGAGGAGCCGACGATCGGCGAATTGGACAAAGAAATTTCGGGGGCGCCGACGATTGTCCAGGAAAAAGAAATAATTGGGGCCGAAGAGACGGTAGAACCAGAGAATAAGTCGCAGGAGAAAGAAATGGAATGCGCACAAAGTTCGTATTTGCACCGTGATGCCAGGATTGCTAATCCAATAAAAAGTTTGCAGGTGCTGCCGGGGAAGGAGGACCCCGAGGCGAGTGGGAAAAATGGCGCGAATGTGTTTGGCGCGAACGGGTTTTCGGCGCGCTTGGGAGAAAGGCGAGACCCGGGCATTTGCAGAAGGTCCATTGTGCGGTATACGAGAGAGTGTGTTACGAAGTACGAGAGAGAGTGTGCGCCAGGGCATGCGATGATTGAGTGTGCGAAGGAGGAGTGCACACCCGAGAGTGTGGAAAAAGAGTGTGCGATGGCCGAGGAGTGTGAGCGAGAATGCGTACTGAAGTGTGTGAAAGGCGTGAGTGCACCTAGGTGTGCAGGTACAAGTACGGAGTGTGAGGGAGAATGCACACCAGAGAATGTGGAAGGAGAGTGTGCAGTAACGAAGTGCATGAAAGGTGCGAATGTGCCTGGGTGGTGTGCACCTGAGTGTGTAAGAGAAGGGTGTGCACAGGAGAGTGCGATAATGGGATGTGTGAGAGGCGCGGGGGCACCTGGGTGTGCGAGTGCGGAGTGCGTCGCGAGTAGTGAGGATGCGGCTCAAGCATCGACACCGACCGGGGTAACGTTTAGCGGGACGGTTAGCAGGCGTGAGCCCTCGGTGAGTTGTATGCAGCAGGGACCGGCGGGGATCGGTGCCACATCAGTCTCCCAAGGACCGGCGTGCACGATTCGTGCCGGCCCCCTCACTGTATGGTTGGTGCCGTGCCATGGTGGCAAAGGCAATCGGCGAGGTTCAAGGGGAGGTAGGAGATTTCGGACCCGCGCACCCTATCGGGTGCGGTGCTCCGGCCGTGGCTGGTTGGGTCATCGTGCGTGGGACCGCGAGGCCTCGCGCAGGGATGGAGCCCGGCACCTCGGCCCATCCATACCATCCCCCTCCCCCCCCCCCCCTTGGATAGAAAATGCCGGACGGACATCCCATACAGGCGACCAACCACCCGAATGGATCGCTCGGCCTCGTGACAATGCACCTCCATAGATGGGGGCTCCCAGTGAATCGGACTGTGAGAGTAGTGTACCCTACATGGGGGAATGGTGATGTCACCATTCCTCACACAGACAGGGCACATGAGCATTAGTTTAGGGGGGTGGCAGTGACAGGCACATGGGGGTGCCAGCAATGGTTGCCTCCATGGGGCACCGAAGCTAGCCGAGGGAGGGCTAGGATAATGTTAGGGAATTAGAAGACTGTAGGGACAAGATTTAAGTAGGACCTGTACTGTAGAGGGGACGTAGGTAGCTTAGATGGTTGATAAAGAAAAGGGAGTGCATAGTGTAAAGGGACGACGAGGGAAGCACGAGTTTTAGGGGAAATCAGTTAGATAGATGATGCTGTGTGTTTGAGAATAAACGGAATTGTGGGTGAGAAAGAGTGGAATTGTGTTTGAGGTGTGTGAGCTCAAAATGTGTGCAAGATATTTGGTGTGTGAGAAATTTGGTGTGCGAGATAAGTAGTGTGGAATGCTTGGTGCGGAATAAAAGGTGTGGAATGCATGGTGCAAAGGAGTGAATGGGGGGAGGTGGAACCCATTCACGAAAGCCTGGGGTGGGTAGTGTAAAGCCAGGTAGAGGGCATAGGTAAATTTGTATGGATATTGACACCTGTGGTGCGGGTAGTGGAAAAGAAGTGTTTTGTTGGGTGCATGAGTATGTGGAATGGCTGGGCGTGTGGCTTCATTGGTGCATATGGTTATTGGGGCACTCCGCCACTGGTAGTTTGTCGGCCAGGTGAGGCCGCAGGTAGGCTTTGGGAGCCGATTAGTCGTAGTGTTGAGTGGGGCCCGAGGGTCCAAGGGAAGGACCCGGGTTGCCCAATGCCAAGGTGGGCATCAGGGGGTAAAGTGCCAGGAGGGGCCTTCCCCAGTTAGGTAGTCGCATGAGCAGGTAAGCTCGGGTGGTGACTTCAGTGGCGGAGGTGTGCAGGTAGGTAGACCTGCTGGTAGGGCCACAAAACCCAGCCCCGAAATTGTGCAAGGGGACAGAGTGAAAATTTGTGGGAGTGAGACCCAAATTTCAAGGGCAGCGCAGTGTTGGCAATGGGAATTCGGGTTCTTAGAACCACATAGTTTAAAGAGGCCGATTGGCAGGGTACGACCCTGGGTAGTTTAAATGAGTTAATGTCAGTAGTGTTGTTAGGATGTGAGAAATCCCTTCGCACCATCCACAGCCAATCACCAAGGAGGACGAGCTCCACACCAGGGCTTTGTAAACTGTTGACTTGTAAGTTGCATCATGACGTAATGGGACATTGTGTTTGTTCCATCCCTTCCTTCCTGGGAGGGATTGGGAGACGAATTCGGAGATAGAGGGGGATATGGGAGACAAGACGTTGAGACTAATTGTAAATACAAGGAGGGCTAGGGTAGTGTAGCCGACGGTGGGGGGTACGGAAGGTTAGGGACGAGCCTGCTCTGCTCACTCTTCCGCATCCCTCGCACCGCATTACCTTGATTTTTCTGTGTGCCACTGTGTGCTTTCCGCTTTGCTTGTTGTGCCTTGTCTCTCCCCCCACCCCAGGACCATTTTGGAGGTGGAACTGTGCAGCACCATCGACCTGTGCAGCATCCCTTCTGCACTGTTTCATCAGTGCAGCCGAACAGCGCAGCACTTTGCTGCCATATCCTTTTGCTGCACCCTTGTTGCACCTGTGCAGCACTTTGCTGCCAACCCCTTTGCTGCACCTTGTTGCAGTCATGGACCACAAGCCTTGTGGCCTTGCACCTCTGCTGTGCAGCATTTAGCTGCAAAATCATCTTGCACCTTCGGACCACTTGTTGTGTGGCATTAATGCCACGCAGGATGGGAGTGGCCCTGCCTGGCAAGAAAAAATAATGAAATAAAAGCATTTTTGTGCATTTCATTATGGTGTGCTAGGCATAAGAAGATGTGTAAGTTTAGATAGCCCTGTAGATGAAAATAGCCTGTATGCCGGTCCGGGGGCTAGCCGGTTTGATATATGCACACAGAAGATGCAAGAAGCAAGCAGCAAGTGTCATGATTTTGAGTGTGTTTTTGCTGTGTTTTCTCTCCGCTCCAATCTTCTCTTCCAAAAAGAACAGGTCCTGGGTCATAGAATTGTAAATAAAATTAAATTTTGTGCTTGTATAAGCTGCCCACCGGCTATGTGTTTAGTTTGAAATTCCGGAAATACTCGGGTAGTTGTGGGCATGAATCTGTTATGAAGCTGCTCAACGCAATAGGAGGGACATATCTAGTGTTTAAAACTGTCGCACACACGGGTCAGAGTAAATGCTAGGGGGAACCACACCTATGTGTCACATGTAAGAGTAAGGTTAATTTTGCATGTCATTTTCTACCGGTCGTTCCATTGATGGTTCCGACTCGGGGACGATTCTGAGGAGGGAGGGGTGTAGTGTTGCGGTTTTGTAATAAAGGTTAATTTCCCCTCCAAGTTAGTTACACTACAACATGTAGGCTCGCTTAAGTTCAGTTATTTCTTAGTAAATGTAAGCGTAGACCTTTCCTGTGTTTAGTTTTGCGTTGAGTAGGATAATGAAAATTAGGTGTCCTTATGGCGCTTTGGTTTGGTATTGGCGCCAAAATATCATGAGGCCGGCCTGAACAAATCGACCGAGGCTAAAGGAAGGCAGAGGAGGAGCCATCGGTAAGCACGAGCCGCCAATCAGGGCTCGAGAGGAGTGACTTACCACTGCGGCAAAAGGCAGGGTTTGGAACATTCGAGTCAGGCTAGGGCGGGGCCATATCACCCTGTGCCCAGAGCCACCCAGATGAGTCAGTTCGGGTGAGAATACGGCAGACGCGCTGAGTTCAGTTCAGTACGCAGGTGAGAGATGAGATGAGAGTTATGAGAGAGTTCGGAGAGCTCAGTTATGAGTCAGTTCGGGGTTTTGAGATCAGTTGGAGTGCAGTTGGAGTTCGGAGTTGAGAACGCGCGTGAGATTGCGTTGTGTCGAGTCATATCGTACAAACTGAATAACTCCATTGTACACGAACTTGCCCTGCTCCCCGCGCTCTGCGCAGTATTAATCGCGCTTTAAAAGACGACCTGTGCCGGGCCACAGACACGCGATATTTCCTCCTGCCTGCCTTTACCTGTTACGAGCCGCGAGGATTTTCCCTCCTGCCCGCCTTCACCGGGATACGTGCTGTGACCGCCGGAGGGCCACGACCGAGTGAGCTGTTCCTGGAGCGACCGAAGCAGGCGTGTTCGGCGCGCGACCATTCTTCCTCCATCTCCCCATGTGTGTAAGTGGGCCGATTGTCTGGGAATAAGCAAGATTGTTTAAGTTCTGCCCTGTGTCCCTTTCGTTTCCTTCAAATTCCTGTAAATAGTGTAAATAAATCTGTTATTTCTTCTGATTCGACCGTTTTGTCATTTCCATCATTGGTCTCGCATGGTACGAATTAGATCGCTCTGATCGGGTTCTATAGAAAGGTAACAGCATGAGTCACATGGTACGCATTCCGCTCGGGTGTACTCAATGACACGTGGTTCGTGCGAGACTCGATCCCCGCTTCCGCTGCGGCGTGGGTGCTCAAGGCACGTGTGAAATTGTCCCGAAACCCTTTTCTACCTCGGCCTGGAAGTGGCGAGTCGGTGTCGCGGTTTCGAAGACCCAGAGGGAAAAAGGGGCCTAATCTCCCGTTTGTAACGGGAACGGGTTTCGAAGATCCGCAACAATATATATATATATATATATATATATATATATATATATATATATATATATATATATATATGCTGCCTTTTCTGGATCAATCAGAAACCAAGAAGATTATTCAGAAAATATATTACGTTTATCAAAAATAAAATATTTCGTATGCAGCACGAGGCTGCTGGGTACCATCATTGGGTGAGGGTGTGGCTGTACCGTTGATGCAATGCCCTCTGTAGGTTGAGGCTTGCCTACGCCTACTCTTCCCGAAGGATGCTGTGGGATCTTTAACGTCCACCAACTAATGCGGGCAGAGGGGACGCCCAGATTAACGTCCATCCGAGAGACGGGCGGCACACACACATTGCTGAATCACCATGCCTGTGAAACACCAGGATGGCAGTTTATAGCTGGGTCCAGGTTTTAACCCAAGCAAGACCGTTTCGAGGCGAGTGTGCATACTTATAGTCTATGCCAGCTTGCCAGTTCTAAAAATAAAGTAATATATTGGTAATGTATGCATGTTTGACAAGTGACTTGAGACAAATTCAGAGGTTGTGTTGATTTTTTTTTTTTATCACCAAAGGAGGATGTCTGAGGCCCTGTTTTGCACCAAAAAAACACACTGGCTAGAATGTGGCTGCTGGCAACACATAATGTGATGTAGGGCTCAAGACCATTCAATAATAACATCCAATGATGTTATAACGGAATGAATGCCTCAAAAGGTCAATAATTTGTGTAAGCATCATTAGAACGAATGACTGTTGCAACCCTCCTTCTCATCCCCTGAAGCAGCCACCAGGGAGAATTCAAAGGGAATTGTTGCCGTTTTTGGTGCAAAGCGGCCTCCAACGGTGTCAGAGTATGCACAGGAGGGCCTATTTTCTTAAGTCGATGGTCAGAAATGTCCCACAACATGCTCTGTTGGATTTAAGTCAAGACTGAAACAATGTTGTGATGGCATCGTTTCGGGAGGAGTTGGTAACTGAAGAAGATCGATGTTGTCTGGCATCGTCATGCAAAAATGCAGGTCTTATGAAAAGTTTGTGGTTGTCATAATGTAGAGCAATAACATGATCCAAAATGTCCCTACAGTGGTGTTCACCTGTTAGTACAGTGAGACAGTGAGAAAACCCTGTATAGTGAGAAAGTCAAATTTACAATCACTAGCAACGGTACCCGCCCTATGAGCGGTGCTTCAATTCGGAAGCGGAAATGAAAAGGCAAAATATCAGAAATTGAAGGCAGAAATTTTTTATTTTAAACGATTCATATAAACATCCGTCAAATCATATCACACGTAAATCATCAAAATTAAAACAGTATCTTTAGAATTTCAATAAAAACCACATCACTGTTCATATCGGTAAATATTATTCCATCGTGTTTCAAATCGTGATATCAACTGTACGCTTTTCTTTTGGGTAAAAGAATTGAATGATTTTGTACGTCTTCTTCAGCTTAGAACTTCAGGATAGACGACATTGCTGATAAAAGTTCCTTTTCTCTCTTTGAAGTTCTTGGCAAACATTTTTATATTGTCACTGCTGCCAATGCGACTCATGGCGACATAAAGCTGTCCATGGATGAAGAAATCTTTCTTTAGGTAGATGCCTACCTTTTCTAATGTCTGACCTTGAGCCTTGTTAGGCGAGCCTTCTTTCTTGCAATAGCTTCCTTGGACGTTTTCGTTAATGAGGCTTTCCGTTTGGGAGGCATTTTACCGGTTTATCTGAAACGGTACCCTCCCAGAAACACGTACCAGAGAAAACAAATCGTTTTGGCAATGGCCTCCCCAATATTGTACCCGTTTGTGACGTTTGTCACATTGTCTCCAGTACCCGTTTGTGACGATGTTTTCATTGTGACGAAAATATTCGAATTATTATTCGAATATTCGAATTCGAATTTATTTATTCGTATTCGTTGACTACGACCAGGGCCACACGTATTTATTTGAATTGCACGAATATGTGAATTGTGATTGTGTTTCATTGTGATGTTTGTGCAGCGACGGGCAGTGTGTACAAAGGGCAGGGACTTAATCAACGCGAGCTGATGACTCGCGCTTACTGGGAATTCCTCGTTCGTGGGACTGTCTCAAGCCCCAGTCCCCATCACGGATGGGGCTCAGCGGTTTACCCGAGCATGACGGCGAAGAGCAAAGTACATGCTGGCCCGTCCAGTGTAGCGCGCATGCGGCCCCGGACATCGAAGGGCATTAAACGTTCATTAAACATTAAACGTTCATTAAAGGATTACAAAACGAAAAACATTACGAAATTACGTTCACACCGTCACGTCAAACACTACCGTGAACTCATACATCGTCACAACATCGTCACAATGAGAACATCGTCACAATAAACGTTATGCGAATGCAAATGTTATGCGGGAGTCCAAACCTGAGAATGCTGGAGACCAAAGCTGAAATTGGAAAAACTAAATAGCCTATTTTACTCCTGGAGATCCCAGGATTCCCCACCTAAAATATATTTGTGATCGGATCAGCAGTTTTTACGGTACCTTCGAACAGACAGACGGACATTTGGTGAATTATAGTAAGATGTGTTAGGCAGGCCCATCTAATACCGGATCCGCCACCTAATGGGATGGACTCTACAGGTGAGTTAGGTCTACTAACCTAGCTCCTAACTAACACGAACCGAGTTAGTTAGGAGCTAGGTTAGTGAACAACTCAAAACCGAGTTAGCGAGGAGCTAGAAGACTCTCATCAACCAATGCATGTTAATTCAGGATGCGAGATTCCAATGATGATGTGCACGGCACCTTGCCTAGCTGGTTCCATTGCGTTCCAGGTGAGAAAAGGGTGTCTTATTAGACTTCTGGCTTTGAAAATTTTGCAACTAAGCCGGGTTCCGGACACCACTTGTGGATAACCGTCCATTCGTTCTGCAATGCTCTGCTTCGACAAAAGGAGTACGCCTAACAAGCCTTATCATGGCCGCATCCTCTCAGTTAGAGGTCACTGTTGGTCGTCCAGATGGACACCTGTCTTTAACATCATTGCTTTGTTGTTTGTGGACCAAACTGCTGATAAGTCCGATGGTGGTGAAATTTCACTGTCCGCCTCGTAGCAATGTTCCCCAAAAATAAGTTGACATTTTTGGTTTTCCAAAGTCTTCTACAGGCCATAGTAAATAGTCTGATAATGGAAGTACAGCAACGATGTCATTACCTTATCCAAACCTTGACCAGGTGAAAGTGTTTTTTCAAGTTGAAACTCCTGCCGTGCTGTACTTGCTGGGTGTGCAAAATTGCCTTGGCCCTGGTGATGAAGGGAAAACACAGCCTGTGCATGGAGGGTTCTTTCATTTACGTTTGAAAAAAAAAAATTGAATTTGATGCAATATTTTTGTCGCAAACATTGCTATTTCGTAACTGTGCTTATATTTTTCTTCCATGTGTATATATTGGAAGATCATATACATGGAGGATAGAAGTTGAAGATGCAGGAGCATGAAAGGGGTGTTGGGTGGACGGATTGTACTTATTTTTTGTAGAGTACAGTCCATTCAGAAAGTATTCAGACCCCTTCACTTTTTTTTTACATTTTGTTTCACATCTCCCCCGATTGCTCAGTTTGGCCGGGCGACCAGCTCGAAGAAGAGTCCTGGTTGTTCCAACCTTCTTCCATTTAAGAATTATGGAGGCCACTGTGCTCTTGGGAACCTTCAATGCAGCAGAAATGTTTTTGTAGACTTCCCCAGATCTGGGCCTCGACACAATCCTGTCTCTGAGCTCTGCAGGCAGTTCCTTCGACCTCATGACTTGGTTTTTGCTCTGATATGCATTGTCAGCTGTGAGACCTTATATAGACAGGTGTGTGCCTTTCCAAATCATGTCCAATCAATTGAATTTATCACAGGTGGACTCCAATCAAGGTGTAGAAACATCTCAAAGATGATCAAGAGAAATGGGAGGCACCTGAGCTAAATTTCAAGTGTCATAGCAAAGGGTCTGAATACTTATGTCAATGTGATATTTCAGTTTTTTCTTTTTAATAAATTTGCAAAACGTTCTAAAATCCTGTTTTCCCTTTGTCTTTATGGGGTGTTGAGTGTAGATTGATAAGGGAAAAAAATGAATTTAAACGATTTCAGCATAAGGCTGCAACATAACAAAATGTGAAAAAAGTGAAGGGGTCTGAATACTTTCTGAATGCACTGTATATATCCAAGCCGGAGCAATACGTGACAACAGACAAACTCGCCGCATTTTGTTCATTTAGCGCACATATAAACACCAGATGCTTCAAATCCAATCGTGGACAGCTTGGATGATTGATTAACCGTGATTTTCGCGAGCGCACTATGCACGTGCCGTTAGGGTTGTGGGGGGGGTGGGGGGGGATTGAAAGGAGAATATATGTACGAGATCACAAAGATCTGCTCATTTACATTGAGAGCAGATATATAATTAAGCTATGCCTGACTTTCTGTCTCTTGACGTTGTTCCTTTACGAAACCTCTGTCCACGTAGGGAAATGTAAACCCTGAGTGGTCCCTGAGCAGTCAAGACCACTGAACCGTAGAGTCGTGCGTCCGAGTCCCGAAGGGACAGCTCCAGGCCTGCTGAGCAGACCTCGCGTGGAATTAGACGCGGCGCTCCTGGGAAAACGATTCCTTCATAACTCACAAAACTAAGGTGTGATGATTATTGGTGCCGCAGAATTCAATTGAAAAGTTTTGTGAACGAGAAATTCCTCAAGAAAAGAGATTTATACAGGGAACGCATCTTTAGATATTCTGGATACTAGCAACGGTACCCGCCCTAAGGGCGGGCTTCAATTGGGAGGCCCAAATGAAAAGGAAAAAAAATCAGAAATTGAAGGCTTTTTTTATTTTAAACGATTTAGATAAACATCCGTTAAATCATATCACACGCAAATCATCAAATCTAAACAGTATTTGTAAAATTTCAATAAAAGCCACATCACTGTTCATATCGGTAAATATTATTCCATCGCGTTTGGAAAAATTGGAAAATTGGAAAAAAAAAATTGGGAAAACAAAATAGTCTATTTTACTCCAGGGGGTCCCAGGAATACCCACCCAAAATTTTGTTGCGATCGGTTCAGCGGTTTTTGCGGTACCTGGGGACGGTTCGGACAGACAGACAGACGGACATTTGGTGAATTGTAGTAGGATAATTGCCCTCTGTTCCTACAGCAATCAAAGCTCGCGCCTTCGGATGATTGAACGCCAACCTCTTTTGCAATCTCCGTGCGTATGATTTGCAAAATAAATATCCAATCTATCACTCTGACAATCCAATGGATTGTAGAGCTATTTAATCAGGCCACCTGCCACTAATTTAAAATCAGTTGTAAATATAACCGTACTTTCGAACTTTCAAATTAGCGGGTCGTAGATGGGTGGCGAGGGAGAAGAGTGCTCTATGATCGGTGAAAAGTTTACGAACCTAAAATAAAGATGCCCCTTGTTTTTAAGGAGGAGATGTGCAGTGTTCTCGGACAAGCTGCCAAAGGAATCCGTTGGTGAACAAGCGAAGGAAATCGGTGGCCGTAAAAAGTTTAACAAACACAGTTTACGCTCAAGTTTGCTAAATTTAGTCCAGATGCAAAAGGTTATTTTTATATATCTTTTTTTTCTTTCTTTCTACAGTCGCCTCTGAATCGGCCACCACTGCGACTCGCATTAAGAACCTCCACCCCGGGCAACGTTCGTGGCCCACCCGGCTCGTCCCAGGCCTGCACACAGTCTCAAACTCACGCTTTCCAAACAAGCCACCGGCGGGGGTGGTGGAGAGGCGAGGGGGCGGCGGGTGGAGTGGAGGAAAGAAAAGAGATGGGTGGAGGGCATAGAGGCTCGGCACAAAAGGGATTCCGACTGCTTCTGCAACAGTCTGAACTTTCAGAAGCCTCTAAGTGCCCGGCTAATCCTTTGAGGACCCTCGTGGACAAAGCGCAGGGGCTGCGGACACTTCTCGGTGCTAGAAAAAGTTGGTGGCGTCACCGCCGACTCACGACTCGAGCCTCTGCTCCTTATAGTGCGACCCCCATTATGTGCTGCTCTCCGCAAATTGGAAGAATAAAGGCAGCAAATGATTATTGCAAGAAGGCAAAGCCCAAATTAAATTCAACTTCGAATGCCAAAGCTGCTTAGTCTCATAGTTGCCCTTTCAAATTAATGGGCCTAATGGTTTCGATCTGCACAGTGGCCTGTGGAGGGTCACACTATTTGCTTGTTCGTAGCCTTTTCCCCTAAATTTGGGCCTCCGACCTATGACCCTAAGGAAGTCGTGGGGCTCCTTCCTGTCCTGCCTTGGGGGCGCCGGTCTTGTTATTTTTGGTGTGTGCCACTGCAACCCCGCGGGCTTAATTTAAGGGAGGGAGGAAAAAGGGGCGCAACAATTTGCGGGGAATTGGGGGCATTTCCTGCTGAATAACTGCGTGTGTGGGTTTGTGATGGAGCTGCGAGTCAGAGAGGGATCTCGAATCAGGGTCTACGCCGGGGGCGCATGAGACACGGAGGGGACAGGGGGGGCATTTCATTTGTCCAACTTGAGTCGAACGGTCAGGCAGACGTGGCATCAAGAAATATAATATGGATGTAGATCTTCAGTCGAGGTTAATAAAATACGGTCTAACAATTAATCCGTGTGCCAATCAAGGTGGGAGGCGATAATCCATAGGCCTTTCCCATCCTGCTGAGAGATTATCAATGTGCTGTGAGATACAGTTAACTGATGCCTTGTAGTTTGACACTGTTGGCGCATGATCCTGATGTTGTAACTGATACGAAGCCATATAAGGTTTCTCAGAGAACAAGTCCCAAGCCTTGTTCAACATACAGCTTCTCAAAATCGAGTGCTGCTCCTTCAATTCAGTGTCATAAAAGAGAAAAAAAAACTGGGAATCACGTGACCTCCCTGTCACATGATATGCCAGGTCACGTGACCCGAAGCTGCAACACAATGGGAGACTTTGTACGGAGGTCGCACGGGGGGGGGGGGGGGGAAGAAGGAAGAATTTTCCGGAAAGGTCTGTGTTAAAACAATAAAAGTTTAACGTACTGTGGACATGCCTTTAGTTCGATGATCTGCGTTGGTAATTCATATACAGTTTCATCATTCATCGAGGAAACAATCGTTTGCCCTCGTTCCCATCAATGTAAATTCAGGGTCTCCAGAGTGAAGTCTGCAATAACTCACTGACAAAAGCTTCCACGTCCCGGGTTCTCTGCGTTCAGATGGCCAAGAACCTTTGACAGGCACGCATGGTTCACACAAACAGGGCGGGTGGTGGATTGTTTGGGTGAACCTGCCTGAAAACCTCCCCCCACTTCTAGTCTTCACAGCTCCACTTGGTGGTTCTTGGCACTCTCGAGACATCGTGGTGATAATCCGCACCCAAGACCACGAACTTTATCAGAAAAACACTTGAGTGTCCCCTTTCCCTGCACACAAAACATCATGCTTTTCCTTTTACTTTTTGAGACATGGAGACAAAATAAATTGAATGGGATTGATTAATTTTCGGTGTCTCTAGGCTCTTATCGACAGGTAAGAATGAAGATAAACTTTAACAGACTTTCAACTGCAGCTTCTGTGCCATCTCCTTTCATTTGGCAATCTGCAAGCCATTTCACTCCTGAGCGGCACCTGTTTAACATGCATCATTACACCTGGGCTCGTGTTTAGCGGCGTGTATGTTTCATGGAAATAAACAACCACATCTCATCTCGATGGGTGCAAATGTCAACACCAAATGGCATTCTGCTCTTCCTGTATTATATCCTCCAGGTGGGGTAACTGACTTTTACGGCGTGGCCCATCGGGCAATGCAGTCTGGGACAGCGTTTGTCTGTCTGTCCGGTGTATGTACGTATATGTCTCCCTCACAAAAGTCCACCAATCGGAGCCGAGGATCTGGTCACATGACAGGTGGACAGCGTTTAGAAACCATTACAGTTGAATATTTTACTAAAAGGGAATATAATAACCTTCTGTGGAACGTTTTGGGGTCCCAGCAGGTGTTGTATGGTAGGTAGGAGGTTTCAGAAATTACTCAATACAATTATGATTTTGAAATGGGATCGACGGAAGGATAGATATTTGAATATTTTGATATTTTGAAGGATATTTGAAGATATTTGATATTTAAAGGATATTTGAAATCGGACCTTGCTCCAGAATCCGGAAGTGAACAGATGATAATGGTTCGCTGGTTCGATAATATCTCAATACAATCGTGATTTAACATTATATTTTGATATTTTGATATATATATATATATATATATATATATATATATATATATATATATATATATATATATATATATATATATATATATATATATATATACACTCTTGTAATCATTACCCTCGCCAGAGGAGAGGGTATTGCATTTGAGTCCGTTTGTTTGTCTGTTTGTCTGTTTGTCCGCACAGCATAAATATAATTTTCTCTGCAACCGTTGGTCCAATCGACAGGAAATTTTCACCATAGGTCCAACTCCGCCTGTACAATGTTTTAATTATAATTATGACGTCATCGGTCACGTGGTTCGGCTTCCATCTTGGAAAAAACGAAAAACGTTGCACCTCGATATCTCCAAAAGCGCTGCATATAAAAAATTTAGAATGGCTCATTGGAAAGAACTCTCCATGGGGAATAAAATATGTTAATGATGATGTCATAGGTGCCCCCATTATGACGTCATAATTTGACAAGTACAAAATTTCATCCGATCAAGATGAAATTCCTTGAGCATAATCTAGGAATAAATTAGTTTGGAAAAAAAAAAATTATGATGACGTCATCGGTCACGTGTTCGGCCGCCATATTTGTTTTAACACAAAAGCCTTAAAAACCACTGAAAATACATCCTGGCGAGGGTTTGCAATCTCTGATTGCTCTTTCTCTTGTTTTTTTTTGTTTGTTTGTTTGTTTTTGTATACAAGATCGAGGCTCGTGAAAGAGCAAACATTAATCACACAAAAAGACAAACCGACACACAAAACACAAAAAACAAGGGGAGCGGCAGACAAGATGGGGAGAGAGGGGGGAGGACACAAAAGAGAGGGGGAAGAAGGGGAAGGACACAAACACAACATTTGAGAGCAGGGACATCGGGAGGACTTGGGGGGAGGTGGGAGAGGATTAAAACATATGAACACTGCAAGGACTCTGGGGTGAATTACCGGGGGTAGAAAAGATCAAGGTTTTCGATGGGGGAAGATAAGAGATGGTGGTGAACAGCTGTTTTAAAGACATGGAGGGAGGAGTGGGATTGAAGGGAGTGGGGGAGTTTGTTCCAGAGGCGGGAGAAAAGGGGAATGAAAGAGTGAAGGTGAGCAGAGAGCCTAGACTTTGGCAGTTTAACCATAAGAGGGTTGCAGGCAGATCTTGTGCGACCTGAAGGAATATTGGGGGGACAGAGCACAGAGAGAGCTGGGGGAGCAAGGCCGGAGAGGAGTCGGTAGAAGACAGAAAGACCACCAACCTGCCTGCGGTGAGTGAGTGAAAGGCCCTCGGCGTTGACTACATCGCAGGAGATTCCAATGATTCTGAAAGCTTTGGCCTCAACAGCGTGAAGCCGAGCAAGGTGTGAGGCAGGAGCACCAGCCCAGAGGGGGGAACAGTATTCCATTGAGCTGCAGATGAAAGCCTTGTATGTGGTGAGGAGCTCAGGTGTGCCAAGGAAGGACTTCGCACGACGGAGGATGCCCAGTCGGCGACTGGCTTTGGAGGCCAGCTTGGAAATGTGGTTTTCCCAAGAAAGATCATGGCAGATAGTGAGACCCAAAAGCTTGAGCGACAGAACTTCTTGGAGAGGATTGTTGAGAAAGTAGATGGGAGGGTTGTCCAGTCGGTCCTTTCGGAGAGACATTGTAAGAGTGTGAGATTTGTCAGGATTGAAAGACATGTTCCACTTGTTTGACCAGTTTGTGATTTTGTCCAGGTCTGCAGAGAGTGAGGAGGCTGCAGACTGCCGATCTGAGGGATGAGGAATGGAGCGACAGAGAGTAGAGTCGTCAGCAAAGAGATAGAGAGGATTTTCAAGAGAGTCAGAGAGATCATTGATGAAGACCAGAAAAAGCACAGGGCCCAGAACACTACCTTGGGGAACTCCAGCCTGAACAGGAAGAGGAGATGAGAGAAACCCATTCAGGGCCACACGTTGACTACGACCAGAGAGGAAGTCCGCCAGCCATGCGTGGAGATTTCCATGGATACCAAAGGAGGAGAGTTTGGAGAGCAGAGCAGGGTGCCAGACCGTATCGAAGGCACGTGAAATGTCAAGGGAGACAGCTCTAATTTCCTGTTTGGCATTGAGGACCTCCATCCATTGTTGAGAAAGCAGAAGCAGCATGTCCAGAGTAGAGTGACCAGGTCTGAAACCAAATTGATGATCAGAGATCAAGCCATTGGAGAAGAGGAAAGATTTAATATCTGAATCAATGATGGATTCCATGACTTTGCTGATAATTGGGAGAAGGCTGATTGGTCTGTAGTTGCTGGGATCTGTTTTTGCACCTTTTTTGTGCAAAGCGGTGATGTTGGCTGATTTCCAAGCAGATGGCAGATGACCTTGAGCAAAAGAGAGGGTGAAGAGAACAGAAAGAGGGAGTGAAAGAGCAGAAGAACATGATTTTAGGACCCGTGGGCTGATGCCGTCAGGACCAGTTGCAGAATCAGAGTCGAGGGTTGACAGAAACTTTTCCACCTTGTCAGGAGGAAAGGACACAGAGTCCAGGAGCAGCTGGGTATGACTGGGTACGGTGGGTACAGAGAGGGATGGGTTTGGGACACAAGATTTAGAGGCAAACACAGAGTTGAGGCATTCAGCTTTTTCACGTGCGGAGTCAGCCGTTAAGCCGTTTGAGGTGAGGGAGGGGATGGAGGGGGAACAAACACCAGAAACAGATTTGACCAGACGCCACCAGGATTTGGAAGAGGGAGACAGATAAGAGAGTTCGGTCTTGAGAATGGTGAGATATTGTTTCCTGGCTCTCCTGAGGGTGGACACACACTTGTTTCGGGCTTTGTGAAAGGAAATGAGATTTCCTTCCGTTGGATTTGCTTTCCAGGAGACTAAAGCAAGTTGTTTCAGGGCAACAACCTCACCACAAGATTCCGTGTACCATGGACGGGAGGAAGCGTATGACAACTGAAGACGAGATGGTATAAATCTGTGCATGAGAGAGAGCAATTTACTTTGAAAGAATTCCCAGGATGAGTTGATGTCAGAGGCGGTAGAGATGGGAGACCAGTCCAGATGATTGATGGCTGCTTGAAGACCGTGCCAGTTGGCCTGAGTGAAATGCCAGACTCGTCGACGCTGAGGAGGCTCTCTGAGAATGGTCAGAGAGATGTCCACTTTGACAAGCACATGATCAGATGAGCCGATTGGAGCAGAAGAAGAGCAGCAGACATTTTCAGGGAAGTTTGTCATAACCAAATCCAGAAGAGAAGATGCTCCGTTGACTGAGATCCGGGACGGGAAATTGACAGATTGTGTCAGTCCCAGTGAGTCGCAGAAGTCCTTTGCTGAAGAGCCATGGCTGGTGAGAGAGGTACCCACACCCAGCCAACTGGCATGGTGACAATTGAAATCACCACATATGAGGAAGAGAGAGTTGGGATGGGTAGATAGAAGTTGGTCCATATTATCAGACAGTGAGATGTAGATGGAGTCATCGCTGATTGGTGGACGGTACAACACACATATGAACAAAAGGTGGGAGCGAAGGGGAAGCCGTAGCCAAAGGTATTCCTGGGGGTGAGGTGGAGAGAGGGCAGTGGCGGGCGAGTGAGGAAGAGAATTTTTTATAAAGATAGCAACCCCACCTCCAGGACGAGGCTCAGGTCTATCATACCGGAGGAGGGAGTAACCTGGGAGAGATACCAAGGCATCAGAGACATCATGAAGGAGGAAAGTTTCTGTTAAGCAGATCACATCTGGTTTGTCAGAAGCAACCTGTATGGAGAGGTCAGTCAAGTTTGAGCGAAGGCCCCGGATGTTTGAGGTCCATACCGTTAATGAAGAGGAAGGGGGAGCATCGGGTCCAGAACAGGGGGGGGGAGGGGTAGGGTTAGATGTGGAAGAGGAGGAAGAGGTAGGGAGAGCTGTTGAAGGTGTGTCAGAGATTTCAGAATAGCTTGGAGAAAGGGAAGAATGGGGCAGACAAAAGGTTTGATGGAGATTGGGTGAGGCACAGTGAGGTGTTATTTGAGGAGGGGGAAGAGCAAGGCAGGAGGTTTGGGGAGATGAAGGTGAAAGTTGGAAGGAGGAAGAAGCAGGGAGGATGCTTTGAGGAGGAGGGGTGAGAGGGGAGTCTAGGAGGGGAGGAGCGAGGGAGAGTCTCGGAGGGGAGGGGTGTGGGGGGAGTTTAGGAGGGAGGGGAGGGAAGGGGCAAGGGGGGAGATTTGAAAGGGATGGGTGATGGGGAGGCTTTGGAGGGGAGGGGTGAGATTGGATTTTGAAAAGTGTACGATTCATGGGAAACGAACATTTTTTGCAAAATGAGTTTGAGACCTTCGAGTCAAAAATACGTTTGAGGACACTGGAGGAGGGATGGAGTTCTGGATAGTTTATGGAATGTAGAAAGGAGGAACTGTAAGAGATGGTATTATATATATTTTTTGGAATGAATAGATTTGGTGAGCAAGACGAAAACATCCTTTTGTAGGAAAAGAAGAAAAGGGTGTTATAATATATGAGAGAAAATAGTTGTTCAGGGGAGAGATTATACATTTATAACCGCGTGATCGCGAACGAAGAGCGAACGAACAAAAAGAACAACAAATAAAGGAATAAGACCTGGGAAGGAAATATTTTTTTGGGTTTTTTTTTTTTGTTTTTTTTGTGAGTACAGATATTAAACAAGGAGGTACGGGGTGAACGACTGGTACGAAACAGAGAACGAAAATAATTTCAGCGCATTCGACGAATCGCTGAGAGAAAAACAAACCACAAGGTCTGAGACGGTACGGTAGTCTAAGCCTACGAGTACTAGGCCGCAGAATACTCGATACCATTAACCGACGATTGTGTATACATGAACGAAAAATTAGCACCGAAAATTTTCCAAAAGATACGCTGTAGGTACATACACCGAACGATAGATACAGTCTCGACAAAAACACAATTGAGAAATATCACTTAGCTTCGAAAGCGTGAGCGCATGGAGCAGCTTCGAAAAGTCGTAACCTCGCCGTGATCTCGCGAGATCTCGCTCTCGCGAATTGGGGTGACATTGGGGTGACATTGGGATTAAAACATTGGGATTAAAACAGGACCGATAGTCTAACAATGGTGTTTCTGATTGGAATTATGAATGATGCTGTTTCGAATGAAAATACAGACTTATTGAGTTTAAAGCAGAATGAGGAAATGACATGAGGGTTTCCATCCATGACATTCGTGGATTCCCCATTTACAGTTTCGCCATTGACTGGATATAGCAACATTCAGACTGGGTATGTTTTTGTCCAAGTCCTTCACGAACCTGCTGTCAATCAATGCCTGACGTTCGACTGAAGGTGGCACAGGAATGTGCAATTTATTGAAAAAAAATTTAATACTTAAATTATTTGCTAACTGGGATCCCAACACAGGTCATACTGTCCTCTTCAACTAAAGAATCAAACAGGCCCGGATACACCATTGTTAGACTATCGGTCCTGTTTTAATACAAAATCTAACATCATGGAAAAGTGATATACAGAGGGTAGAAGCCAAATATGTGCTCACATGAGTGAGGCAATAAGGCCACAGGTGGATGAAAAAAGCAACGGGTTGACTGAACAGCTCTTCCACGAGCCTCGATCATGTATACAAACAAAAACACCAGGAAGAGGAGAGGGAAAGAAACTTAACAGACTAAAATGTACTAGGTTACGGGAGGTCTCATGGGGATTCAAAAAGAAAATGGATAGGGATCGAAATTTACCTGAGATGGTGTTGTATAGCAAAATGGCATTGTTTGAACAAGGCAATATCACAAGTGAGGAAAGAGGAACAAAGGAGTGTAGGTGAGCAGTGCATCTTGATTTTAAGAGTTTCACAAGGAAGGGGTTACTGGAAGAACGCATGTGACCTGCAGGGAGTGATGGGTAGGGTAAAGAAAAGAAAGAAAGTAAAATGGGTAAAGTGATGTGATGAGTAGAGGCAGAAAATGTCGATGAGAAAATTTAGATATGAAAATATATGAATATAAAGTATATTCATAATATATATACACTACCGGTCAAAAGTTTTAGAATACCTCAATTTTTCCAGTTTTTATTGAAATTTAAGCAATTCAAGTCCAGTGAATAACCTGAAATGGTACAAAGGTAAGCAGTAAACTGCTCGTGGTTAAAATAAAAATTTAGGTTAGCAAAAACGGGAAAATAATGTAAATTGCACAGTTATATTGTAAAAAAAAGGCCTTCTTCAGGGAACAAGTAATGGGCTAACAACTTACAGCTGTTCTGCAGCAATGTAAGTAAATTAATTCTTGAAAGTTGATGCAAACAATTCCTACAGGTGTCCCAACCTCTGCTGATTACTTGATTACAAACCTCCTGTCTGTATAAAAGCAGCATTGGAACAGACTGTTATTACACCCTCTGAAGCATTATTTGGACAATATTGCACTGCAGGAAGTAGTACATTGGAAACTGGAGGAAACTCTGACAGGAAGAGGTCTGGCAGACCCAAAGCCACAACAGAATCAGAAGACACGTTTCTGAGAGTCAACAGCTTACGTGATAGGCGGCTCACAGGACAACAGCTTCAAGCACAGCTTAACACTGGTCGAGGTAAACAAGTCTCAGTTTCAACTGTGAAGAGAAGTCTTCGAGATGCAGGTTTGACAGGTCGAGTGGCAGTAAGAAAGCCATTGTTAAGATGGCAAAATAAGAAAAAGAGGCTTGCCTGGGCCATGAAGCACCGCCAGTAGACTACTGAAGACTGGAAGAAGGTCTTATGGACCGATGAATCAAAATTTGAAATCTTTGGTTCATCACGCAGGGTTTTTGTACGCCGTCGAGTAGGCGAAAGGATGGTTCCCCAGTGTGTGACACCAACTGTCAAACATGGAGGAGGAAGCGTGATGGTCTGGGGCTCTTTTGCTGGATCCAGAGGCGGCGACTTGCACAAAGTGACTGGCACCCTGAACCAAAAGGGCGACCACAGCATTTTGCAGCTAGATGCAATACCCTCTGGTATACGCCTAGTTGGTCAGGGGTTCATCCTACAGCAAGATAATGACCCTAAACACACCTCCAGGCTATGTCAATACTACCTTCGAGTTAAAGAACAAGACGGAAGGCTTCAAATCATGGAATGGCCAGCACAGTCTCCAGACTTAAACCCCATCGAGCTGGTTTGGGATGAAATGGACAGAAGGGTGAAAGCAAAGCAACCTACAAGTGCAACACAATTGTGGGAACTTCTGCAACAGTGTTGGGAAGAACTTCCCAAACAATATTTGATTTCCATTGTAGAAAGAATGCCACGAGTATGTTCGGCAGTTATATCTGCAAAAGGTGGCTACTTTGCTGAGTCAAAAATTTAAAATAAATTTTGTTGAACAAAATGATTCTATGATTTCTTTTTTATCTCCAATTATTTATTTGTTCTATGCTTAATTTCAGAGCACATTGAGACATTAAACTGCGTAAATTTCAATAAAAACTTAAAATTGAGGTGTTCTAAAACTTTTGACCGGTCGTGTATAATATATATTAATATATATATATATATATATATATATATTCATAATATTATATATATATATATATATATATATATATATATATATATATATATATATATATATATATACAGTGGTACCTCGGCTTACGAGTTTAATCCGTTCCGTGACGGAGCTCGTAAGCCAAATCGCTCGTAAGTCAAAGCAAATTTTCCCATTCAAATGCATTGAAATGCTATTAATCCGTTCCAGCCTCAAAAAAAAAACACCAATTTTTTTTGTTAGGTGCTTTTAAATAACAAAAATGTACTTTATAAATAACAAATAATGTATAAACAAGCACGACCTCGTATATACTGTACATAATACAAGAGAATGTAAAGAAATAAACTGGTTTTATTAAGCAGAGGAGAAGAGCATGCCAGGTGAGGTGTGCGTGTTGTCGACTTGGCGAGGCAGTACGATCGTACTCCTTCTACGATATGTACGATTTTGAAGCAGAAGGAGTCCATAAAGGCTATAACGCCAGCCAAGGGCGTTACGATTATTTCAAAGCTCCGGACCTCTATCCATGAAGATATGGAGAAGTTGTTGTTTGTGTGGTTGAAGGAGAAGCAGCTCGCAGGAGATACCGTGACCGAGAGCATCATGTGTTTGAAAAGATTGAAACTCGGATATCGAGCACGGACCACGAGGTGTTTTTTCTTTTTTCTTAATCTCGGTTTCAGTGAACTTTTGCTCTGTGCTCACGTGTACTGTACCTGTACCTGTAATGGTACGTCAGAGGATGGCACCTGTTGTCATCATATTAAGTGCAAGATGTTCTGCATCGTAAGTTGGTACACCGTGGTCTTTCGGCGGTGTTTAAGCCGGCCGTCTTGGCTTCTGTCACCATTGGCATTGAGTCTTTCGATGTAGGTAGGTCGTTGTGTGCCGGTGCCTTGGCCGAATTCCTTCATTGCTGCATTGTTAGCTCACCTGGTTTTTTATACCACATCTTTGGTTATCGGACCAGCGAATGACGTCATCTCCAAAGTATGGCTTATTCTCACTTGTCTTGGACGATCTTCTACTTCTAGCCTTCCACCGTGCATTTGGTGTCCACTGTACTTACTGTACAGTGCCTGGTAAAATTGATGTAATGGGTTTTTGACCGTCAACGCCATGAACCGTCATGAACCGTCATGAACCGTCATGAACCGTCAACGCCATGAACCGCTAACACTCAAAAGCCCATTTATCGCGCCTTATAAAGCAAAACGCAAACCGAAAGCCATGCCTCTCAAGCGAGGCGTGCTTCCGTGGTCACGTGATCCACAGGTGTAGCTCATTATACCCGCACGCGCGACACGCTTTGGCGGTCACGTGACCAGCCACTCTGGAGGCGGGGATCCCCGCCGATGACGTCACCGGCTGGAGCAAGGAGATTCCTCGCTCATGTATTTCGACGATTGCGTGTTTTATATCCAAGCAGAGATGCTTTCACGGCAAGATAACCACGTGACCGGAACCGGAAGCCACAACCGGAAAATTCAAAAAAATAAATTTTTTGAGCTCGTACATCGGATCTCGGCTCGTATCCCAAAGCAACAAACCGCCCGAGCGACGGCTCGTATCCCGAAAAACTCGTACGTTGGGGCACTCGTAAGCCGAGGTACCACTGTATATATATATATATATATATATATATATATATATATATACAGTGGTACCTCGGCTTACGAGTTTAATCCGTTCCGTGACGGAGCTCGTAAGCCAAATCGCTCGTAAGTCAAAGCAAATTTTCCCATTCAAATGCATTGAAATGCTATTAATCCGTTCCAGCCTCAAAAAAAAAACACCAATTTTTTTTGTTAGGTGCTTTTAAATAACAAAAATGTACTTTATAAATAACAAATAATGTATAAACAAGCACGACCTCGTATATACTGTACATAATACAAGAGAATGTAAAGAAATAAACTGGACCTCTATCCATGAAGATATGGAGAAGTTGTTGTTTGTGTGGTTGAAGGAGAAGCAGCTCGCAGGAGATACCGTGACCGAGAGCATCATGTGTTTGAAAAGATTGAAACTCGGATATCGAGCACAGACCACGAGGTGTTTTTTCTTTTTTCTTAATCTCGGTTTCAGTGAACTTTTGCTCTGTGCTCACGTGTACTGTACCTGTACCTGTAATGGTACGTCAGAGGATGGCACCTGTTGTCATCATATTAAGTGCAAGATGTTCTGCATCGTAAGTTGGTACACCGTGGTCTTTCGGCGGTGTTTAAGCCGGCCGTCTTGGCTTCTGTCACCATTGGCATTGAGTCTTTCGATGTAGGTAGGTCGTTGTGTGCCGGTGCCTTGGCCGAATTCCTTCATTGCTGCATTGTTAGCTCACCTGGTTTTTTATACCACATCTTTGGTTATCGGACCAGCGAATGACGTCATCTCCAAAGTATGGCTTATTCTCACTTGTCTTGGACGATCTTCTACTTCTAGCCTTCCACCGTGCATTTGGTGTCCACTGTACTTACTGTACAGTGCCTGGTAAAATTGATGTAATGGGTTTTTGACCATGAACCGTCATGAACCGTCAACGCCATGAACCGCTAACAATCAAAAGCCCATTTATCGCGCCTTATAAAGCAAAACGCAAACCGAAAGCCATGCCTCTCAAGCGAGGCGTGCTTCCGTGGTCACGTGATCCACAGGTGTAGCTCATTATACCCGCACGCGCGACACGCTTTGGCGGTCACGTGACCAGCCACTCTGGAGGCGGGGATCCCCGCCGATGACGTCACCGGCTGGAGCAAGGAGATTCCTCGCTAATGTATTTCGACGATTGCGTGTTTTATATCCAAGCAGAGATGCTTTCACGGCAAGATAACCACGTGACCGGACCGGAACCGACCGTGACCGGAACTAAGGGGACGACCGGAAAATTCAAAAAAATAAATTTTTTGAGCTCGTACATCGGATCTCGGCTCGTATCCCAAAGCAACAAACCGCCCGAGCGACGGCTCGTATCCCGAAAAACTCGTACGTTGGGGCACTCGTAAGCCGAGGTACCACTGTATGTATATATATATAGATATATATATATTGTTACGGTCCGCGGTTAAGGATGTTATGTTTGCCGAGCAGAGGCCCCGCGACCTAACAGTTTCCCCGATTCACCCGATTCACTCGAACGTTCCGTATCGCGCCACAGCTATTCAATGAGGGAAAAGACAAAGACGACGGATGTGAAGAAAAGGAATAAGAAGACGAAAAAAAGGTTGAAAATACTACTAAATTTATTTACTACTAGGGCATGCCCGTACTATATATATAGGACGTGCCCGTGCCCGTGGGTGCCCGTTCCTTGCCAAAAAAAAAAAAAAAAATGTCTTCGCCCATGCATGCATGGGCGTGCCCATGGGCCCATGGGCGTGCCCGTAAGTGCGTGATGTGACCGTACAATGAATGTATCGTCCCGACGCCGCAGCTCGGATGGCGCTGCAGTTAATCGGGCCCCCAAATTCCTCATCGACGATAACTAAACAATATATTATATGAATCGCACCGTACATACCTCCTTCTAGATCTTGTTCTTGTCTTGTTATACTCACTCAGGCTCACTCTATCACCACTGAGTCCTCCCAGCTCCTCCAAATGGCGCCCGCTAGCCGCTACGTAAGTCCGGAAGTGACGTCCTCATTTGACTGTCCGGAAGGTCGCATATCGCAGGAAAGCGAAAGAATCGCAAATTAGTTTTAATTAGTTTTAAAACATCGTTTAACGCCAACATAGCGCCAACATAGTTTGCCGACGGGAAATAAATGAATACGCTCTCAAATGTGCCATCCGAGGCAGAGTCTGTTCGCCACGTTCGGCACACGTGATAGCTCGCTGCTCTCTGATTGGTTGAATCGTTTTTTGGACATAGCTCGGTAACTACTTCTGCGATTAATTTCAAACCTTGAAAAGGCACATCCTCGGGTCCCCAGCAATATACCTGGCAAGTTTCAAGTATATCGGACCCGTGGTTGTCGAGAAACAGCGGTCACAGACAAACAAACACACACACAGACACACACACACACACACACACAGACACACACACACACACACAAAGATTGCTGGAATTATAGATAGATGTACAGGCTCAAAATAACCAAGGAGAAGGAAAGATAAGAAAATAATATACAGAAGCTTTTAGAGACACAGTGAAAATTACTAATACTAGCTTATACAAACTTAATTAAATACCCAGGACAGAACAAACAGAACAAACTCACGTACACGAATGGGGAAATTGCAGGCAGGATTGGCTGGAAGGTGTGTGACTGGAGTTTGATCCCGCACGGGACTTCGGGCTGGACCTCGACGGCCGCTGATGCCACCGATCCTGTCGTGTGCGCGGGATCATGGGTCGGAGCTGCTTGGTGGAGCCGACGCGCTGGTGGGGGGTCTGGCGTGACGGGTTCTCTCTCCTCGTGTCTTTCCTGGTCCAACCACTCTTCACCACCGGCAACTCAACGCAACCAACGCAACCACTCAATGCAACCACTGACGACCAACTCTGACCAAAACCACACAACTCAGCTCTGCTCTTGTCATGGACCTCTCTTGTCATGGACCTCTCTACGCAGCTTTGCTCTGACGACTCCTTTCTTATTACTCTTGCGCCCGCGCTTTTATAACGCCTCCGGCGATTAAGCCGCCGGCCTTCAGGACACGCCCATCGGTGTGCTCACCTCGGCCATGGTTGGTCGCGCGACCCTCTGGCTCCGCCCTTGATGACGACGGGCGGGCACGCCTTTCTTCCCTGACCCAAGCACATGTTCAATGGCGGCTTTGGAGGGGATGTAATTGGCAAATTGAGGCTTGGCCATGACGAAAGGGGAAATGGAGGTTTTTGGGAATGGGAATGAAGGGAATCTATCTATTTCACTTGGTGCAATGGAGTGTCATTTTAATGGAAGACAAGGCCTTACCCTAAAACACATAATAAGGATATAAGCTACTGAACAAGGGTATTATAGTGTCCTTCAATGGATGCTTTATGGAATTAACTACCGGAACGCCCTTTTGACCTTTACACAACACTGGAGGCAGGAGGGCTCAGAATAAAGCAATAATAATAATAAAGCACACAATAAAAAAAATACAATCCTCATATCCGCAACACTGCACCCTCCTCCTCTTAGGCACATCCCGGGCCTACAACTTTAATTTAGTGTGACACGTAGGTGTAGTTCCCTCTACTTTTAACCTGACCCTGAGTGCGACAGTTTTAAAACATAGATAAATATGTCCCGCTGCTCCATTGCACCCTACCTAACAGACTCACGCCCACAGCTAACCGAATTGCGGAATGGTCTTCAAACTACACACTGACGGTGGGGAGCATTATTTACAGTACCACTATTTTATTTACAAAACGCAACCCAGGACCTGTGATTGTTCTTTCTGGGGGGAGACAGTCTGCTCTGCATCGACGCACCATGAAAGCACCCAAAACGCACCAACACACCCTCAAGCACCAATCGGTGCACAGTCATCACTGTCCATCAAAATAAAACCAACAACCCCTAACCCTGCAGGTGGTCTCTTGCTCTTCGGCTCCCTCTGCTGGCTATTTGCTTTCTTCCAGATGTTGTCATTTTCTCTCATTTTCTTACTGGCAGCCTATTTGAGCATAAAATGAAATGCACCCAATGTGTCCATTTTTATTTATTTTATTTATGGCCCACAGGGCCGACTAGTGTGGTTCACCTGTGGGGCATCGGTGCCCTGTGGCCAAGGTCCGCCAGCAAGATTTCGGGCCTTCATGGCCGGTTCCAGCAGAGGGGCCATGCCCCAACCCATGGGGTCCATAAGTGGTGCTCGGCCACAGTGGTGTGGTCCATAATGTGGTGCATCGATGCAGACAGCTGGTTCTGGGAGTTCCGGGCGCACAATGGCGGACTCACGCACGCTCCCCTCGGCGCCCAGTGGCGCTCAGGTCCTCATGTGGGAGACAAAAGGGGGGACAAGACAGATGAGCGAGGGGTAAGGTCTCAAGGGTACACATCAAACAAGGCAATGCAAGGCGAAGTGCGTACGGAGAGCGAAGTGAGAAAGCTCGTCCCTACCATACGTCACCCCCCCCCTGTCACCTACACTACCCTTGCCCTTACCCCATATTTACAAAATCTACACATTTACAAATTCGTCACTACTGTCACGTCTTCCCCATATTTCTTCTACTCCAAATTCGTTCCCACAATCCCTCTAACCAAAATTTGCCATCACCAATTCATCATCAATCCTCATAAGGAGGGAGAGATGGAACAACAAGCACAATGTCACATTGTCACACCCACGTCATGATGCGTCTCTCATTCCAAACATCTGCACAATAAAAATAATAAAACATGGCATGGTGTGGAGTTACGTCACCTCAGGTGAGTGGATGTAGATGGTGCAAGGAGACTTCAATCCTAACTATCCTCTAAATGACTTTAACACACTTTACACTACCCGGGGTCTTTCCCTGCCAATCCATTGGCCAACTTACACTATGGGTTCTAAAAACCAAATTCCCATTGACCAAACTGTGGTGCTTCTCAATTTGGGGTCTCACTCCCCCGATGCAACTCCCTGTGCCCTTGCACAATTTCAGGACTGGGGCGTGTAGCTCTCCGAGCAGGTCTACCCACCTGCACACTTCCACCACTGCAGTTGCCACCTGAGCTTACCTAGCTCCTCACCCTAACCTATCTAACTGGGGAAGGCCCCTCCTGGCTCTGTCACCCCACTCGGTGCCCTCTGGCACTGGGCTACCCGGGTCCATCCTCCGGATCCTCGGGCCCCATACACAACAACTCTACCGGCTCACAGAGCCCACCTGCGGCCTCACCTGGCCGACATCCTCACAGTGTTGGAGTGCCCAAACCAACTACACACACTAACAGGCTACACGCCCAGCCATTTCCACAACACTAATGCACCCATCCAATCACCATTCTTCCACCTGCACCACAGATGCCAATATCCAACCACAATTTACCTATACCCTCTACCTAACACTTACACTACCCTCCCCGGGTATTTGTGATGGGGGTCCATCCTTCCCCCATTCACACCTTCGCACCATCCACTCCACTCCATATTTTCCACCATACTCACTCCACGACCATCCATTCCAATACTCCATATATTCCACACTACCATATATTCCACACTCCATGTATTTCACACGACCATTCTCCATACACCTGTTGTTGCACACCTGTGCAATCACACCTGTTCACCACACACACGGCATCATCTAATCTACCTGGTGCCCTGCTAACTTAGTGCTCCCCGTCTTCCCTTTAAACTAAGCACATACCACGTCATTATCATCCACTCTAATCTACCTGCGTCCCCACTACAGGTATCATTGTCACTAACTAATCTTAACGTTACCTATTGTCATCTTCTAGGTCCCTACACATTATCCAAACCCTCCCGGGCTAGTTTTCACTGCCATAAACCCCATAAGTCTAGTGCTCCTTTGCCCCCGCTGTGAGGGATGGTGGATTGGCCATCCCATCACATGGGGCATCTCAAACTATAAATTTTGCACATCAAATTTCAACAAATCAAAAATTTGCCAATCACTACCCATCATCTGCCAATCCTTACTGCCAATCATCAAATTTTTTGCTTTTCAATTTCGGGTCCAAAACACTAACCTCATCACCCGTCTACTTCCTAGATCCTCTCGGTGCGCCAATTCCCTTCTAAAGCTCGGCTTCGTACAGCCGAGCAATGAATGCGGGTTCTTTGGTGCCGGCGGCTGGATGCGTCCGACACTCGGTGCAGGGAAGGACGCTTACCCGGGCCGAGATCCCACGCACCACCTTGGCACGGAGCCATCCCATGGCCCGATCTCGACCTGCCGGAACGCCTCAACAAAAGGGGGTCGCCATGACGACCCTTCCTATCGGGCTGCCCGCTCCGCCTAGTGGAGCACGGACGCGGCCGTTCCGAGCGCGGCCCAGCGTGGATCGCGTACGTCGGTTCTTTCGAAACTGCCATGGTTCGGATCCCCGCTGGTCCTCGCGGCACGCGAAGCTGCTCGGCACGCACCGAGGGCCCGATTCGGCTAAATGTCGTTCTAACCGCTAACCCGGTTACCGTCGATGCTTCACCTGCATGCTCACATGCATACGCTACCCCTTTCACCCTCACCGAGCTCGGTGCTCCAACGCCGCCCGTACACCCCGCATACTTCGTCTTTGCACTCGTTCTTTCGCTCACAGACTTGGTCACACACCTGACCACCGAACACCTTGGCACACACTCGTCATTCGCCAACCTCACCAACACACCTCTTCGCGCCCCCTCCTCGGTCACCTCCTCTGTGACAATCACAGGTGTGCTCTCACTCGCACACCCAACCACGTGCCTCACTACTAACTCAAGTGTGCATTCCCACACACGCTCTACCATTCCAGGTGTGCATCCTTCCATTCCAGGTGTACATCCTCTCTTACCTGTCACAACCAACTCACGCTCCGTGTCACTCTCACTACTTTCACCACCACTCTTGACAGCGCACTCACCCTTACTCTCGACAGCGCACTCTTTCCTCCTGCACCTGTCCGTTACACACCTTTCTCGCGCACACTCTCCCGTTACTTCCTCCGTAACACTCACCACAGGTGTGCATTCTCCCTTACTCTTGACAGCGCACTCTTTCCTCATGCACCTGTCCGTTACACACCTTTCTCGCGCATCCTCTTGCGCACACTCTCCCGTTACTTCTTTCGTAACGCTCACCACAGGTGTACATGCTTCCATTACATCCTCTGTAACACTCCTCACTACGCGCTTCCATGTGCTCCCTCGCACACGCGCTATGACCGACTCACTCTCGACAGTACACTCACTCTTCGGCGCGCACTTTTTTTGACACATCCCAGAGTCGGACATTCTCGCACACCTCCTCTTTCGCACACCGTACCTGTCACACACTTCACCACCGGCCTCTCACGAACACCCGGATCCAAATCAACCCCCAAGCCGACTGAAGCTCCCCTCACATCATGTGCATTTCCACGTATATCGCCACTCACCTCGGCACCTCGTCTCCGCACCTCCTTCACCACCTGCAAACTCTTTATTCGGTTAGCGAGCACATCATCATGATTTGAGCACCGACCTTGTACATATTCCATCACCTCCTCCTGTATTTCTCTCTTAGTTTCTGTCCGTCTCTTCTTAATTTCACTCACCTCTTCTTCCACTTCCTCTAATTTTTGCTTCACCTCTTTTATTTCCCGGTACGTCTCCTCAAGTTCGTCCTCTAAGGCTATCTTGACCGTTTCTATGTGCGTCCTCACCTGCCGGTCCTTCGTCTCCATTACCTCTGTCACCTCGTCCAACCTCATTGTCAGTCCCTCACGTACCATCTGACATTGCCTCTGCGTCGCTATCAAGTCATTTTTTATTTCTTTTTGTGTCGCTTTCAACCCTCCTAGTACCGCAGTGTTCCTTTGAACCTGCTCCACTAACTCCGTCTGTCCCACCGTCAGCTGTTCCACCTCCTCCGTCAGGTCCTCTATGCCCCCTTGTAACTTTGCCGTCCCATTTCTCACCTCTTTCTCCATACGCTTTTCACCTCGCTTTACCTCCTCGCGTACCCCCGAGACCTCCTCACTTACACCTCGTCGTATGTCCTCTTTCATCTCCTCCATCTCTTTTGAAGATGCCACTCTCATCTGTCCTAATTCATCCCTCTGAGCATCCAATTTGGCTTCTACCCCGATTTTCACCTCCTCTATCTGCTCTCCCATTTGTTTAATTTCTCGGGCGGATTGCTCCCCTATTTCCCGCAATTTGCCTTCCATTCTATCTTCTAGCCCCCTTAACCCGTTTTTCACCCCTTCTATCTGATTGTCTAACCCCTCAAATTTCTTGTCTAACCCCTTAAAATTATTGTCTAACTCCTCAAATTTCTTGTCTAACCCCTTTAAATTATTGTCTATCTTCCCAATTTGGGCACTGGTACCCCTCGCTTCGTCCCTCATTGCCCCCATACTGTTTTTCAAACCTCCAATTTGGTCTCCCATTTGGCCCTCCAATCGCTCACCCTGAGCATCCATCCGGTTCCCCATTCTGTTTTCCAATCCTCCGATTTGGTTTCCCAATTGCTCACTATTCTTGTCCATAAGGGCCTTCATTTGCATCATAAAAAGGTTCAAATCCACCGGTGGCGCTGCTATGGTCGCGGGCGCGGTCGCCGTAGCCATGTGCGAGGCGTCATTTTGCGTGCCTGAAACCTCGTGCGCGAGAGCGCCATTTTGCGCGCCTGAAACCTCCTCAACCACATTGCCAATGTTCTCCTCCTCTCTTTCATCCACATACATTTCCCCGAGGTCCTGGGTCGATTCTACCCCGTCTATCTCTCCCACCGACATCCCGTCGCCTTGACCAGCCATGGCGCGATTTCAAAATTCGGGTTTTGTAAAACAAAAGCAATTTCGGTACTTTGTAATTTTGAGCGCGTTAAGCGCTTCAGGTCCGAATCCGACACTTCTGACACCAATTGTTACGGTCCACGGTTAAGGATGTTATGTTTGCCGAACGGAGGCCCCGCGACCTAACAGTTTCCCCGATTCACCCGATTCACTCGAACGTTGGCCGTATCGCGCCACAGCTATTCAATGAGGGAAAAGACAAAGACGACGGATGTGAAGAAAAGGAATAAGAAGACGAAAAAAAGGTTGAAAATACTACTAAATTTATTTACTATGTACAGGCTCAAAATAACCAAGGAGAAGGAAAGATAAGAAAATAATACACAGAAGCTTTTAGAGACACAGTGAAAATTACTAATACTAGCTTATACAAACTTAATTAAATACCCAGGACAGAACAAACAGAACAAACTCACGTACACGAATGGGGAAATTGCAGGCAGGATTGGCTGGAAGGAGGTGTGTGGCTGGAGCTTGATCCCGCACGGGACGTCGGGCTGGACCTCGACGGCTGCTGATGCCACCGATCCTGTCGTGTGCGCGGGATCACGGGTCGGAGCTGCTTGGTGGAGCCGACGCGCTGGTGGGGGGTCTGGCGTGACGGGTTCTCTCTCCTCGTGTCTTTCCTGGTCCAACCACTCTTCACCACCGGCAACTCAACGCAACCAACGCAACCACTCAACGCAACCACTGACGACCAACTCTGACCAAAACCACACAACTCAGCTCTGCTCTTGTCATGGACCTCTCTTGTCATGGACCTCTCTACACAGCTTTGCTCTGACGACTCCTTTCTTATTACTCTTGCGCCCGCGCTTTTATAACGCCTCCGGCGATTAAGCCGCCGGCCTTCAGGACACGCCCATCGGTGTGCTCACCTCGGCCATGGTTGGTCGCGCGACCCTCTGGCTCCGCCCTTGATGACGACGGGCGGGCACGCCTTTCTTCCCCGACCCAAGCACATGTTCAATGGCGGCTTTGGAGGGGATGTAATTGGCAAATTGAGGCTTGGCCATGACAAAAGGGGAAATGGAGGTTTTTGGGAATGGGAATGAAGGGAATCTATCTATTTCACTTGGTGCAATGGAGTGTCATTTTAATGGAAGACAAGGCCTTACCCTAAAACACATAATAAGGATATAAGCTACTGAACAAGGGTATTATAGTGTCCTTCAATGGATGATTTATGGAATTAACTACCGGAACGCCCTTTTGACCTTTACACAACACTGGAGGCAGGAGGGCTCAGAATAAAGCAATAATAATAATAAAGCACACAATAAAAAAAATACAATCCTCATATCCGCAACAATATATATATATATATATATATATATATATATATATATATATATATATATATATATAATGTAGATATGAAAAATGTAGAAAATGTAGATGAGTAGTGGCAGAAATGGCAGATGAGTAGTGGTATAGTAGTAGTAAAGTGTTGAGTAGTCATGGGTAGGGTAAAGAAAAGTGGCATGTGAAGAGCAGAGCAGAAGACAGGCGATAGAGAAAACCACAGGCCACAAACCTGTTGGATAAGACACCTGTGGTAGTTGAGAATGCGCTCACCTCCTTTTCAAATCTACATTGGTTGTCAGTTGTCAAGTCTGAGTTCAATCCCATTGTCAGAGTAGGGTTTTCAGGTTTTCTAATTTAATAATGTCTTGTTGATACTGCTGTAAAATAGCTAGGATTTGTTGAAAATAACTTTAGAGCTATCATAACCATGTAGAAAAAGGATATGCAATCATCCTAAAATAAGCAATCATGCTTCTGTCTGTCTGTCTGACGACGATGCATTCAGTCGTTACTTGTCCAATCTCAACCAAACTTTCCAAGAGGATTAAGGGTCATACAACGAAGGTTGCAGCGACTTCCTGTGCCCTCCTCCGACAAGGGTTTTTCTGCCTTCGACAAAACGCCGTGTTAAGGTGTATAAATAGCTTATCTATATTATAACCTCTGCAGTGACAATTATTTTTACAACCACAAACTATTCAGTCAATTCCATCCAACTTATGATTACCTTTTTAAACAGTTACTAACGTTGTTTAACACTAGACTGATTTGGAGAAAACCCGAAGTCTTTGAAGCATTTTATACTTATAGTGCAGCGATTAAGCTGCATAATCGTTCACTTTTTTGGAAAAAAATGATTTTGGGTATATATAGTATAACCCTGTGGGGTCATTTTTCCATTAAGATCCACCTGTGAATCGCCCCCTGTTGGTCGCCATCTTGGATTCTAATGCGACCAGCATGGATACCTGTTTTCCTTTACATCTTCATTCCTAGGACAGATGGAAGAGTGATTTAAATTGCGACATCCCTATTTCCTGAGTCAAGGAATTCAATGCTATAATTTCCAAGTGACGTCAGAGGTGGCCATCTTGGATTCAAAGATGGCTGCCAAAGATATGACAAGGCTAAGGTTACAACTACATTGTGTCCTTTATCAAAGGTAAGTTCAAAATTCTTTACCTTTTTAGTTCTCCATTCTAAACTACTATAGTGCTGCTATATTGCGTAATTAAGCAATAAGACTGAGGTATTGTACTCGATATGTGATATGTTGGTGTCAGTGTGAGTTTAAATATGCATCGGCCTATATATTCAGAACTGATTTTATGTGGTCTACATACATCCTGCGGCTCTGAAATGATAGATGGTTGCAGATGGGGAGATCTTGAGGATGATTGATGAATTTGAAGATAGCCTGTTGTCGAAACAAATGCTTGGAGCTGAGCATCATGAACACTGAACAGGTGTCATTTTCTAATGATCTTCGCTCCCTTGTCTCTTCGATATTAGAGATGGGGAATCCCTTTGAAGAATACAGCGAAGAGTTGCATACACTTGATTCAAATGACATCATGTCTGCTAGTGTAATCAAAAGTGTACGTTACATAAAAATATTAGACAAAGCCCAGTAGGAAACATAGGTAGAGTGATTCAGCAAGCAGGAAAAATCAATCAATGATACAATCCCTCAGAATAATCTTCCTCTGTTCAGTAGGCCAAAGGAAACAGTTCCATCCAAAGACAAGGTGAAGCTACACGAGCTGAGGAATGACTGTTCACTCTTTTCAAGATTATACAGTGCCAGTCAAAGGAGAGACGGAGATCTCGAGGACTTTTTCTGTCACAAAAACCAGCCATCCCCACCATCAATATCAAAAGGAGGACGAATGAGGCAAGGAGATAAGTGCAATATTCTCGGGTGTCTTGAAAAGGCAACTGCCACGTGTCATTCTCCATCAGTTGATGCCAAAATATTTGATGGTGCAGCAGTTGTTCTGCTTCTCTCTGTTGGAACATCGAGTACATTTGAGGAGTACGCAACAAACACATTTTTACCATACAAAACATCACAGCTAGAAAATACTTCTAGTTTAGACATAGTTTGGGACATATATCTAAATGATAGCCTCAAACTCTAAACTAGAGAGGACAGAGGGAAAGGTTCACGGTGACGTGTCACGGCCACCACAAAGTTTCTGGATAACTGACATTCCGGATAAAAAAAGGATTTTTTTTTTACATTCCTTGCACATAAAAGTGTACAACATGCCATTGAAGGAAAGGAAATATATTCCACCCTTGGTGATGCTATGATATTCTGTGGGTCTAATCCAGACATGCAGATGTTGTAACCCTGTACTCATGAAGAGGCAGACACCCAGATGTCTGGACACTGGACAAGCCAAAATTCATATCAGAAGAGGGGATGGACAAACTAGAACATTTTGTTTGTTGTAAATAGGGTGGTCCAAAAATTTGAAGATTGGATTTTCATTTCACCACAAGCCTGCCCCTATTCCTATTGAAGACAATAGTTTGTGGTGAAACGTTGAGCTTGATTGGACAATATTTAGAGGTTGCTCAAAATGTTGACAAATTTTAATGAATAATAAGCTACAGAATTTTTAGCATCATACATCAATTCATAGATAATTATCTATTTTCAATTACTCAAATTATTTATTATTGTTGGCTTGCACTTGTCTTCAATGGTATGACCAAGAGATTGTGCAAAAGCACTGGCCACAAACATAGCACGCCGATCTGAGAGATTTACTCTGTCCAGAGTTGCCACTATTGCTGGAGTGATCACCTTGATGGGAGCCTTTTTCGCCTGTTTGGCAGAAGATGGACTTTGGAGTTTGAATTCATTGTCCCCTGAATCGGAGCTTTCAATCTCAAACTCATCATCATCATCAACCACAGCCGATGTTGATGGAACAGATTGCATTGCTGTTTGAGTCTCAGCAGCATGTTTCTTCTTTCTTTTATCTTCATTCTCAAACCTGATACGCTTTCTGTTCTCCTTCACTGCCAGAGTGTTGTCCACAGATCCCATACGTGAACTTGAGGGATCCTCACGCTGCATGATAAGGAATGCTTTGTCTTCTTCATTCGTCATTTTCCCAAGCGCATCATTTGGTGAGATATCGAAGAGGGATTGAAGATCATCTTTGAACATCTGCTCCTTCACTCTATAGTTTTCGAATGTCTTGGTTCTATTTTTCTTTACCAGTTTGTAGGCATCATACAACTTCAAAAGTTGGTGCTCACAGGAATCTACTCTCTGCACTGGAATTCGTGCTTTCTCCCAGTATGCACACACAGCTTGTACACTAAGTTTGGCACTTTCATGAACTGTATGGTGTTCTTGTATGTGATGGTACACCATTTTTTGCAATGTGTGTCCTTTGGTTGGTAGTCCCCCACATATTATTTCCTTTTCAGACTTGCCCAGCAACCAAACTGTGGAAGACCTGCGAGTTTCTGCAATCTGAAAAAAACAGGATAAATTTAAAATATTATTTTTTGAGCAACCTCTAAATAAGTTCCAATTGACCTCATATTTGGTTCGTATGATCTTTATAAAAACAGGAACAAGGGCAGCCTTGTGGAGCATGGATTTTTAATAGTATTAAATATTACATATATCTGTGGACCACCCTGCTGTGTATGCCGGTGTCGCGAAATAAATCCGCCCCCATATAAACTCTCCCCCCGGCGAATCTGTACCGGTATAAACTCGCCCCCCCGCCCCCCCCCCCGGCGGATGCGTTTCTCGCCCCCATCAGAATAGATTCGCCCCCTATTCTCGTTTGCGGATATATAAATATACATATGGAAATATTGGTTTACAAGAGGGGACGTGATAAAAGTACAACTAATATTGTTTGGGGAATTGATTGAGTGCGGACTTACACATTTTCTCAATCTTTTTAAGACATACTTGAACACTTGATATAGTAATTATTGATAGATTTTTTTTGGTTTATTTTTATTTTGGTTATGGTTTTATGGTTTTTATGGTTTTATGGTTATTTTATGGTTATTTTTATGGTTATTTTTATGGCTATTTAATGTTATTTTATGGTTATTTTTATGGTTATTATGGTTTTATTTTTATTGGTTTACACCAATATTCAGTTGCTCTAGTTGTAGATTAATTGTAAAAGAACTCTTCCACAATCACCAAGAGCCATACAATTGTTACACTTTTTTCCAAGTTTGAATATCTGCTGAAACATGTACTTATATATTATGAGGGGGCGATTTTGTCACGGGGGAGAGTCTATTTCGTGGCAGGGGGGCGAATCTATTTCGAGGGGGGCGAATCTGTACCGGTACAGAATCGCCGGGGGGGGGGGGGGAGGGGGCGGATCTGTTTCGGGGGCGGATCTGTTTCGTGACACCGGCACAAGTAAACTCAGGAAAGTAATTGAAGTCAAGACATGTTTGGGGGCAGGCAGTAGTGTTGAAACCTATCACTCCAGAACTGAGAGCCTCGGGATGGGAGAGAAGTGCACTGAGTGGTTGGAAACCGATGTGGACAAAGCTACCTGAGGCCCAAGATGCCTGTTATGAACTACTATGTTGCAACTGCAAATCCTTTGCAAAGGAAATTGCAAATGTTTCAAACAAAACTTACAATGTACAGCACTTTGCAAGTGTGATGGGCAATGCTACCAAGACTAGAGCTGCAAGAGGCAAGCATTCAAATGAAATAAAATTGCTCTCCTGATTTGGGGTGAATATAATAAGAACACGGGTAGCCACTTTGAAATCCAAGATGGTTGCTGTACATTGAGGATGCTTGGAAATGATTGCCTTAATGGATTCCTTGATCCAGAAAATAGGGGTATGGTAATTGAAATGACTTTTCCATCTGTCCTAGAAAGGAAGATATGAAGGAAAACAGGTATATACGGTGGCCAAATTGGAATCGAAGATGGTGGCCACCAGGAGGCATTCCATGGGTGGATCTTAATGGAAAAATGAGCCCACATGGTCAGACTACTTCTGTGCCAAAAATTATGCTTTCCCCAAGAAGTGAACAATTCACCTCGTTCTTTTGGCCCTAACCACTGGACTATTATTGCATTCCTCACAGACAAACAGGCCAGATCAGTCTTGACTAGCTGGGCCTCTAAGTAGGCCATTAGCTAGGCTGCAATGACCTTAAACTAATAAAGGGGATTAAATCAGTCTTTACGCATGAATGATGCATCATATTGCCTGTCTGATTTTTCTAACCATCAAATTATATGTGGACTGCATATGGATTGTTTATCATTTATATATTGGTGCCTCATGTGTGATTTCTCCCGGGTATAGCTTCAAGTGTGACGTGCGATATTGCCATCACCACCTAGGGCCAGTGAGGGCCCCATGGAGGTGACTGCACGAGCATATTGCCTAGCAGCCTCACCCTAAGGCTCCAGGACAGCCAGCATGCGGTGACCTGCCATGCTGGGCCGGTCTATGGGCGCAGGTCACACCACATGGACCGGGGTATGAGTATACAGCTCACCAGACAACCAAACGGAGCATCTGTGGAATGTTATGGAGTTAAATTAAAATGATTATTAGCAAATGTCCAGAGAGACATGCATAACCTTCCACAGATAGTTAGCCACAATTTAATCGGTTTGGGAAGAGAGCCCAAGCTTTCATTGGCATTTTAGTAAAAAATGAGAAGATTGGCTGCAGCAGGCGCTGTCGGTATTGAACAACCTCCCTAGTGGTGATTGGAAAAGCTAAATTTACCTTTCCCCATTAACGACTCATCATGCTTTGTTTGGGGAGTATGGTGGGTTGGGGAGTTGGTATGCGTGACAGGCAAAAGTGACCATGAAAGTCAAGCCTGTGGACTGGGAGGAAGGGGTTCAAAGCATTTACTGTATGTGTGTTGTGATTGTGAAATGAGGAATTTTCACTGGTGATTTTATTCGATTATAATTATCGCATGCCCAGAAACAACGATTGGCGGATTGTATGTAATATTTCACCGTTAACCACAGGTGTCTTTAAAAGTGGTTTTCTATTGTCACCATTGCCGGACTGTGTGTAATATTCCACCGTAAATCACAACCATTTGTACATAATTGGCCCTCTGGTAATTGTGTCGCCATAGGCCCCCCCCCACAGTCTGATAGACAGGTGTGGTCCGGCCCACCCCCACTTGGCCCTTCATTGCCCTCAGCATAGGTATGCAGCTATACCGACTATGAAATGCTTATATTTTGTATATTCTATCAAGTTGTGAAAATTTTGAGTAGTCGTAGACCTTCCCACTGTAAAATGCAGTAGATTCGTGATTAAATCAAGTCCTGAGCTTTAAAAAAATTTGAGTTAGGCTGTCTGAAATGAATAACAATAAAAATTCCAAATGGCCTGTTTGGGTCGGTCAGTTTTATAACTCAGCGATGCTGTCCAACAGTTTCATGATTGTTGTAAGATGTGAAATCCTCGGCAGACTTGTATGTACTGAATAGGTTAATAAGTTTGTATATTTGTAGATTATTTTGAGGATTTGTGTTGCTTTCAAGCTAATGAGTGTTAGTGCCATCCCTGCATCGGAAGTCTACTGACTTCCTGATAATACTTAAATAGATTTCTCTTTTAGCCCCTGGGTGTTGGAAAGGCAGCTGATATAATCACAATTCATATGAAATCCTTCCTTTTTCTCCATCGGCCTCATCTCAGATCACCAATTCGGATTCAGACAAGGTCACTCCACCTTGGACATGCTGCTCCTACTTTCCCAATTATGGATCGAGGTCCTCAATGTCAGACATGAGATCAGGGCCGTCTCTCTAGAGCGAAACATATCCCGAGCTTTTGATATAGTCTGGCATCCCTCCTTGCTCTCCAAACTCTGCCTATGGCACCCAAGGCCAACTCCACCCTCGACTTACTCACTTCCTCTACTTTCATAACCAATGTGTGGCTCTCAACAGAATCCTTTCATTTACTCTCACTGTCATGGCTGGAGTTCCACAATGTAGCGTTCTGGCACCAGTACTATTCCTATTGTTCATCAACGATGTATTTGACTCTCTGGAAATCCCTTTTATCTATTTCCTGACAACTCCAACCTCTGCAGTGACATTCCTCATTGTTCAGATAGGCAGGCAGCAACCCATCCCCCCTCTTCAGATGTTGACAAAATCACAAATAGGCCAAACACTTGGAATATATCTTTCAATCCTGACAAATCTCACACTCTCACTGAAAGGCACGTATGGCAAACCCTCCCATTTAATTTCGTACCAAACCTCTTAAGGAAGTCAGTCATTAAAACTCCTGGGTTTCACTATGAGGCAATGATCTTTCTTGGGCAAACCACATTTGTTGGTCTCCAAAGGCAGTCGGCGACTGGGCATCCTCCATCGTGCAAAGTCCTTCCTTGGCACACCTGAACTTCTAACCACCTACAAGGCCTTCATCCAAAGGTTGATGGAGTATTGCTCTCCCCAGTGGGCTGGCACTCCTGCCTCACACCTTTCTCAGCTTGATGCCTGTGGAAACTAAGTCCTTCAAGATTATTGGAATGACCCGCACGATGAAGTTGAATCTATGGACTTATGACTTTCCCATCGCAGACAGGTCGGTAGTCTCTCTCTCTTTTACCACCGCCTTTCTGGTCTTGCACCCTCTGCTCTTAACATGCATTGATGCATCCTCCCCCCCCCCCCTCCCCGACTCCCCACCTTCCCCACCTGTGTGAATTCTGGTGAAACTCCCAAAACACAGTATCACTGCTTACCTCCACTCATTTGTTCCTCTTTTTCCTGCCTGTGGAGCAACTTCCACATTCTCTTCAATCTCATTCTTCCCTCCAAGTCAGCTGTTCACCGCCATCTTGGATCATCCCCCACCCAAAACCATATTTTCTATCCCTGTTAACCCAAAGCCCACCTCCTTGCACATTTCCATTTTTTCCTTCCTGAGAGTTTGCTTCTGTATCCACCTTTTCTACTCCATGTGTCCTCACCTACCACTCATTCCTTCCCACACCCATTATTTGTCCAGGTCTCACTCTATTTTGTCCTTCAACTCTGCTGTTGGTGTTTCCCCCTTCTCTCCACTGTTGCTTTTGTTTTGTTGCATTCTGATCCATTCAGTGTTCCAGCTCTTCCACCAGGCTTGACCTTGTATCTTGAAAGTGTCCAATATTTGAACGACTCAGAGAAAGATTGCTTTATGGATACTGGCGTCTGCAAACATTAAAAGGTAACATGGCTCCTTCTAGAAAATACACTCCGATGAATTCCTCGCCATGTGAAAAAATATATTTGGAGAATCTCTGTGGAAGCTCAAGATGACCTTGCTTTAAACCATATTGACAAATAAATCATGTCAGACAGACACAATAAGACACACTGGCATACACACACACACACACACACACACACACACACACACACACACACACACACACACACACACACACACCTACATCCAAACCCGTGTGGTGCAGGTCAGGAGGCTTAACCCCTTCCTCCCATTCGGGAACACATTGTGTGTATACCACATCCCCAAGGTGGAATTGTTGTTGGAATTTCGAGGGAGTATGAGCTCGGAAAGCGGTTGACAAATGAGACATGTCTACTGGGATAGTGGACTGTCAGAGAAAGGCCAGTTATGCTTCTCAATGTGGCATGCTGAGTGAGCCCAGGGAGTTCAGGGGATATGGCTGCAGATATATTTCTAAGGGATTTATGGCATGTGCACCTCTGTCTGCTGGGCATGATTCCAAACAATTCTACTTGTCCAACATCTTCGAATGGCCATTGCAGTGTTCATATCACTGACGACAAGCTTTTCTGATAAGAAGGCACGTGTTGTGACATAAGAGGCTTTAATGAATACATCATAAGGAAGCCTGGCCTTAAACATTATGACCTCTTCAGTGCTACAGGATCAGTGCGCTTGACTCTGAGCTGTCCACTTCCACATATTTGATTGTTGGCAGAGTAGGATTTGAATAAAATTTGCCATCCAGTGTGAGGCTCCTGTGTTGGAGTGGTGACCCACACATGCCCTTGCCAAAGAAACTCCTTTGGCAGAACCGACGCTCTGTGTAGTATAGCGTATTGCACGTGAATGAATGTGATCCCCGCAGGAAGCCTTGCTTCGGAGAGCAGGTAAAATCGACCTTTCCGTCTGCAATATGTACCCTGAAGGATGACACGATGTCTCATAAAGGGTCTTTCGGTCATACCCAGGCCAATGTCCAGATTTTCTATCTAGGGCAAGCAATAGAAAGACCATCTCGCCTCATTTGGACCATTCCCGATTGCTGGACGATGCAGGCGGCACCAGACTTTGGCGCATAGCCATTCCATAAAGAGCCATTGGGTCATGCAAACATTACCAAGCAATGGACCAAATACCCAAGCAATGGAACAAGCATTTTACCTCGTTTTTTTTCTCTATAAGAGCGTAGCTCATGGAAGAGCAGGTTAAATTGACAGTGGGGATAGTGGGGCCAACAATTGGGCACAACCAGCAAGGGATTTGCACAGGAAAGGAAGAGGGAGATGCAGAGGAAACACTGAAACAGCGTGTAAGAGGATTGTGTTGGAATGTTTAATGAGGGTAGTAAAGATCATGAGTCAGGATGGGGGATGACACAAGGTGGTGGGCACTACCTGCTTGATGCTCTAGACTAGAAGAAAGAGTGGGAGGGGGAAAACAGCTTCTGGAAGGCAGTTCCACTTAGACCCTTCCTGCGATCTTTGAGAGACTCAAGGAAAGGTAAAGCCCCGTTCGGATTGGATTAATTGTTTTTTAAGCAGCATTCCACTTCCAGACACCCCGCAAATACCATGGATTTCCACGGAATACGTAAGGCTCTGGAAGCAGGTGTCAAAGCAATAAGTCTGTATTAAAATAACAGCAGTTAGCCTCAAAAATAAGGATTGTTCTGCAGAGCGATTACAGTGGATATAATCACCTCACCGATTCACCACCTAAATGATTGAGACCAGAGCCATTTGTAATGCAGCTTAGAACTCATTCTCTCGTAAAAAATATATCGTTTCCTGCCTCACTTAATGCTACTATTGGGAGTGGCAGGAATTCTCCTTGAAGTTACAAAAGTTCCACGAAAACAACTCACCACGGATGCTCTGCACTTGCTCTTCCATTATAAAGAGTACCATTCCTTTGTGACGCTTGGCGTGGCAGTTAGTACATGCATCTCCACTCTCATGCACATATTTCAAACTTGACCTTAACCCTATTCTGTCTGCAAACCTCATGATTGACCTCAACCAGGAACTACATTTACAATTTCTTCGTGCGAATCAACCTTCATAAATAGCTCCGAGATAAAAGAACCGGTTTAGCAGTGCTATAAAAATATTATTAGGCCATTGTGCACCGGTATCCTGACAAGAGCAGTCTGTCTCTCTTAATTCCATCGCCTTGGTGGAGTGCGGAATGGTTGATCACATTTTACGAACCAGGTGTTCACGCAGGTGCTTATCTGGATTCTTATATGTTGGCTTTGAAACACAGAGAGAAGTTGAATGCCTTTTTTCCTCTACCTGACGGTGAACACAAGAGAAGCGTTCCGTGCGGTATGCCATCCTCCTGAAGAACATGGGCATAAAATTTCCTCCATGCCGAATTACAACCCATACAATTATGCTACTGCCTCCAAACCCTTCCTTGAGCTAAATACTTTAGGGACAGAAGGTCTTCATTTGGGTCTTACTCTATATTGTGGCGTTTTCTTCCTATTGGTGAGAACAGATTATTTCCGTGCTACTTCATCGCAAAGTCAGTAAAGATGATGTTGAACCGATCTTCCACTCAGCTCTGCTGCATCGGAGATGTCAGCAAGATAATCGTGAAGGTGAGTGAGGATGTGGAGAGCAAGGACGAGTTATTGTTGTGGAAGCAATGTCGAAGGCATTCCGGGTCGCCTCCTTGCAGCAGTGACATTCTCCTTCATCAGCTTCCTGATAATATTGGCCACCAACTACAAGTGCCTCTATCTCTGCCAATCTTTCGTTGACTTTGGCCACGCTCTGAACGACTGATTGCAGGACTTCCTAAAAGAACAAATATAGCAGGATCTGACTGTTTTTGGCATGGTGAGAGTGCATACTGGTCATCTGCACACCTAGTCATCTTATACTATACATAGCAATACCATGAACTATGTAAATTGTGGCCAGGTCCATTATATTATGGGGAGGCCAAAATATTATGATAGGGCCCTATATGCATAATCATTGTAATTATTAATTGTAATGTACTATTTCTGCCTGCATTGTTGAAGGTCTAATAAAGAACTTGATGATATATCACAAATATCAAAGTTTACTATACTCATGGGATTGGCATGTTTTAGCATCCCCATCGGAGCCGATGGCTTCTAATTGCTGGGAATACCTTATATAATATGTATTTCCCATTGTTATAGTTCCTGGAAAAAGGCATTACGTGTTTAGTCTTGGTCTGCGTGGTGTCTCGCTTTGTGAAGAAGAATTCTTCCACTATTTAATTTTCCAGTTTTCAAATTTTTTTTTCTCCAATTTTCAATTATTTTATTTTCAAAAAAAAACAATTCCAATTTTTAATTACAATTTTCAATTTTCAATTATTTAAATTACAGTATAATGTTACAAAAGAAATCTTTCAATTATATAAAAGAATTATATAAAATTATATTTAAAAAATCCTTTTAAAGAATAATTTTTACATTATTTAATTGTCCACTTTTCAATTATGTATTTAATTTAAAAAAATTCCCTATTTTAAATTAAATTTTTTCAATTGATAATTATTTAAATTTAAAGATTTATTATTCATAGATTCATAGATATTCATAGATAGATAGATATCATAGATAGATAGATTCATAGAAATTCATAGATTTCTTTTATTTACATTTTCAATTATTTAACTTTCAATTAATTATTTTTAGCCTTTTCTGTTTAAAAAAAAGCCATCTTTCAATTTTTATTTTTTACTTTTAATTGGAATAAAAAATACATTTGTTTTCATTATGAGGCAGAATTTCAAGTGCTATCAATTGTCTAATATTATGAGTTGGCAATACCGGGAACCATCAGCCCATCAGGAACCATATTACAATGAATTGTAATACCCTCTGCCACCAACACCAACATTTACATAGAGAATTTACACCCCTACCCCGGTCCCCCACATCAGACCGCAGCCACATAGCCTATGTTACCCCCCAGACAAAGTTTTATTTGTATTTGTACCCTGAGTAAAGTATAAAAGCGTTTATAGCTGGAGTACCTAGCATTGCTCAAGCGAAAAAGAAACATAAACATATTTGAAATGAGGACAAATATAATGGAAAAGCAATTACATGCAAATCAGAATCCATCACAAATGTCATATCATCATTTCACCTTTTTGTTGAACAAATAAGAATCCATCACAAATGTCAAATCATAATTTCACCTTTTTGTTGAACAAATCAGAATTCATCACAAATGTCAAATCATAATTTTACCTTTTCGTTCAATATATGCTGCTGAATGTGCCGTTCATCACGTTTCTGAGTTAAGTACAGGGTCCGTCAGGGAGGTGTGACGATTTTCAGAAAACTCGTACACAGTTATTTTTAGTCGAATTTCAATTTTTATTTTTTTTAAAGACTACATATATAATGCCATGTAATACACTGTAACAAAGACATTTTAAAAATGTAATTCATGTTTGAAAAATGACATCATCTAAATGGCGGCCGTTCTTGTCCAAGCATTCTTTCAGACGCGTGGAAAAGTTGTCCATAGACCTTTCAACCATGGCAAGTGGAATAGCTCGAATTTCTCTGGTGACTGATGGCATCTGAAAGGGTCTCAAGAGTGCGTGGTTTTTCAATGTAAACCTTAGCTTTCAGGTAACCTCATAAAAAATAGTCACAGGGTGAAAGATCGGGCGATCGAGGGGGCCACTCCACATCTCCATGGATTGAAATGAGGTGCCCTGGAAAATGTTCTCTTAATAAGGCCATTGATTCTCTTGAGGTATGGCAAGTAGCCCCATCTTGCTGAAACCAAACTGTAGGGAGGTCAATGCGACGTCGTCTCAATTCAGGCAGTAAGAACTCGCGCAACATCGTAACATAACGTTGTGATTTGACTGTCACAGTGTGTCCGCCTTCCTTGAAAGAATAAGGCCGTAGAGCATCCGTAGAGCGCGAGCGTGCCATACCGTTGACCGATGAGGGCTGGCCTCCACAGCTTGTCGAACCCTTTCGATGTTTTCCGGGGTCCTAACGGTTCGATCATCTCCCCGAGCTGCTCCCGGCCTCACAGATCCAGTTGTCCTGAAGTTTTTTACCCACTTCAATATTGTGTTTCGAGACGGAACGGCGCCACGTCGACCAACATTGAAGTGAGTAGGAAATCTGCGCTGTGTAAGCACCACCGAACTACCCGTTTGAATAAACGTCTCAACAACAAAGACTCGATGTTCAATCGTCCACAGCTCCATGGCTACTGAAATGGCACCTAACAGCGAGTAACCAACAGCCATCACGCGTGCGCTAGACCCCCCACTTGCATTGTTATACCCAATTCAAACATGAATTACATTTTTTTAAATGTCTTTGTTACAGTGTATTAAATGGCATTATATATGTAGTCTTTAAAAAAAAAAAAATTGAAATTCGACTAAAAATAACTGTGTACGAGTTTTCTGAAAATCGTCACACCTCCCAGCCGGACCCTGTATGATGACGTCAGGAAGAAGAAGAAGCCTCACTACCAACTTCATACACTTCCGGAATTGTTTGATTTATTTGTGTTCAAATGTCTGTTGATTGTTTTGTATTTATTTATGCGAATGTGTACTTGTATATAACTGTCATTAATCAAAAAGGCGTCGGCACTATCAAGCGATTTTTAGCCGCGTCGCAGACGCTGCTAATAGAGTGCCCTCTGCTGTTGTTGTTGTTTTAAATCGCGGCATGGTCAGCCATACACCGCCCGAAATAACAGACGGGAAAATGCCGAGATATATAAAAAATTCGTCCATTTGATGACAATCGTCACGATGAAATATTTAATTTATACGTCGTCACAATAATGTGGAGAGAGGAGCATAGCTTCGTTCACGTGTCGCCACATACGGGAAATTGCCGAGATATATCTTTTTTAAATCGCGGCATGGTCAGTCATACACCGCCTGAAATAACAGACGGGAAAATGCCGAGATATATTAAAAATTCGTCCATTTGATGACAATCGTCACGATGAAATATTTAATTTATACGTCGTCACAATAATGTGGAGAGAGGAGCATAGCTTCGTTCACGTGTCGCCACACACGGGAAATTGCCGAGATATATTTTTTTAAATCGCGGCATGGTCAGTCATACACCGCCTGAAATAACAGATGGGAAAATGCCGAGATATATTAAAAATTCGTCGCCACACACGGGAAATTGCCGAGATATATTTTCACTTTGCACAAAAATAACATCAAGTAATCGAATCAATAGGAATGTCCTGTGCCTATAACATCGACGTTATAGGCACAGCTGCATCTAGGCATTGTGTAATATCGACGCGGCTTTTGTTTTAATTAAAACTTTTTGTACTTGTTTTTTAAAAAAATCCAAAAAACGAATCTTTCTTTTTTCAATTTTTTTGTTTGTTTGTTTTGCCTAAAACACTCCAAGGCACTCAATGATGAACCTCTGAAAGTTTGACGAAGATCTGTTCAGCCATCTCTGAGAAAAATGGCGACACACAGACAGACCAACAGCTCTCTTATATCGTAGATGATACGTACATCGAGTGCTTCTTTCAACTGGGAGAGTGGCGACGCTTGGTTTGTGTCTCCACATTCAAAGGTCGAGGCTCTATCGGGAATCAAACCAATTATTACATTTAAATATTTATATTCTGTATACAAAATGAAAATCAATATACAAAGGGTTCACAGTCTCCGCCGGACCGCGCTGAGTATAACGAATGGCCGCACGATCCTGTACGACCTTATACAAGGAAATGAGGAGACCATTTGGGCCATTATTTCCAGGTTGCATTCCTAAGTTAACTTTTGCTACAGATGTAAAACGTACATTTTTGGTATCAGACCAACAAAAAAAACGTATTTTTCTGAGTACTTCTTTCGCTCACCAATTCTTCCTCCGAGGGAGGTAGTGATTGCCATAGTTCGATGATCATGAGTAGGTTTAAATAAAACACTGAAGTTAAAAAAAAACCCCGATCTTGATCGAATACCCAACCGATTCCAAATTATTAATCTTGAAGACTTTTTTTTATTACTATCGTCATATCCACTCATAGGAATGCATCCAAAGGGAAATCAATGGAAAACAAAAATCAGCATCTCCTAGCGAATCCGAGGCTACATTGTGAGTATTTCGTTCGGAGAGTATTTTGAACGCCCTTTGAGAATTAAGCAAAAGAGAATGTGCCTATTGTGAAAGCCATGTCTTTCAATCTGCGACGTGCTGCAGCTGAGTGTACAGGCCTTACCAGTCGAGGAGGCATATGGGACACGCAGCTCTGGATGGATGAGCTTTTCGCGAGGCAGAATAACATTATTTGTTATGCGCCGCCAGAGATTATTATGCTGAAGTTATGAAAGCATATGCTCCATGAGTGCTACGCGCAAGGTTATAGCAACAGATCAAAACTTTTTAATATTACTCCAGAACAGTAACACAACTTCTATATTGCATTGCAGTCATGAACTCATATGCTTGTGTGTTATATAAAAATGATCAAAAGGGAATAAAATTGCGTTCGGGACGTTATGCCGTACGCTGGTTTGATTTGAAAACGCATTGCGGATGGAGGAAATGATGGCTTTTGTTGATCATAAAATGTTCACTAAACTTCCATGAGCTTCAATCTTGTAGAGCAAATAATTAAATAACCCACAGTGTAATAATAACACTGATAAAAAATTATCGTTTGTACAATTAATCGTAAAAAGTACTGTCAAATCAATTAAAAATAGTAAAATACTGTAGTTTGTCAAAATAATAATAAATAAATTAATTAATAAGTGTCAAAAAATTTTAAAATAGTAAAATACTGTAATGTGTCAAAATAATAATAAATAAATAAGTGTCAAATAAATTAAAAAATAGTAAAATACTGTAGTGTGTCAAAATAATAATAAATAAATAACAATAGTGCATATAAATTAAAAATACAAAAATACTGTAATGTGTCAAAATAATAAATAAATAAATAAATAGAAAGTGTCAAATAAAAAGTGTCGAATCAATTAAAAATAGTAAAATACTGTAGTGTGTCAAAATAATAATAATAAATAAATAATAGTGTCAAATAAATTAAAAATAGTAAAATAATGTCGTGTGTCAAAATAATCATAAATAAATAAATAAATAAGTGTCAAATAAATAAAAAATAGTAAAATACTGCAGTTTGTCAAAATAATCATAAAAAAATTAATAAATAATAGTGTCAAATAAATTAAAAATAATAAAATACTGTAGTGTCAAAATAATAATAAATAAATAAAAATAGTGCATGTAAATTAAAAATAGTAAAATACTGTAATGTGTCAAAATAATAAATAAATAAATAGAAAGTGTCAAATAAAAGTGTCGAATCAATTAAAAATAGTAAAATACTGTAGTGTGTCAAAATAATAATAATAAATAAATAATAGTGTCAAATAAATTGAAAATAGTAAAATAATGTAGTGTGTCAAAATAATCATAAATAAATAAATAAATAAGTGTCAAATAAATTAAAAATAGTAAAATACTGTAGTTTGTCAAAATAATTATTAAAATATAAATAAATAATAGTGTCAAATAAATTTAAAAAGGTAAAATACTGTGGTGTGTTAAAAATAATGATAAAAAAAAAAATAGTGTCATATAAGTTAAAAATAGTAAAATACTGTAATGTGTCAAAATAATAAATAAATAAATAGAAAGTGTCAAATAAAGTGTCGAATCCATTAAAAATAGTAAAATACTTTAGCGTGTCAAAATAATAATAAATAAATAAATAAATAATAGTGTCAAATAAATTAAAAATAGTAAAATAATGTAATGTGTCAAAATAATAATAAATAAATAAATAAATAATAGTGTCAAATAAATTTAAAATAGTAAAATACTGTAGTTTGTCAAAATAATAATAAATAAATAAATTAATAATAGTGTCAAAAAAATTTCAAATAGTAAAATACTGTAATGTGTCAAAATAATAATAATAAACAAATAATTGTGTCAAATAAATTAAAAATAATAAAATACTGTCGTGTGTCAAAATAACAATAAATAAATAAAAATAGTGCATCTAAATTAAAAATAGTAAAATACTGTAATGTGTCAAAATAATAAATAAATAAATAGAAATTGTCAAATAAAAAGTGTTGAATCAATTAAAAATAGTAAAATACTGTGCTGTGTCAAAATAATAATAAATAAATAAGTGTGAAATAAATTAAAAATAGTAAAATACTGTAGTTTGTCAAAATAATCATAAATAAATAAATAAATAATAGTGTCAAATAAATAAAAAATAGTAAAATACTGTAGTGTGTCAAAATAATAATAAATAAATAAAAATAGTGCCATATAAATTAAAAATAGTAAAAGAATGTAATGTGTCAAAATAATAAATAATAAATAAATAAATAATAGTGTCAAATAAATTTAAAATAGTAAAATACTGTAGTGTGTCAAAATAATAATAAATAAATAAATTAATAATAGTGTCAAATAAATTAAAAATAGTAAAATACTGTAGTTTGTCAAAATAATAATAAATAAATAAATAATTAATAGTGTCAAATAAATTAAAAATAGTAAAATACTGTAGTGTGTCAAAATAATAATAAATAAATAAAAATAGTGTCATATAAATAAAAAATAGTAAAATATTGTAATGTGTC
>NC_136261.1:80190366-80312866 GCF_964187855.1 Myxine glutinosa | reverse complement strand
TTAAGTCTGTATAACTATAAGCTAGTATTTGCACTGTGTCACCTGCGTCTTATGTGTTGTAAATAAACCTTGATTGCTTTCTTTTTGCTTGTGTGTAAATAGCCAATAAATTCAGTCGTATTTCCAAACCTTTCTTGCCTTCTTTTTCCTCTTTGCATTCGTCGCCTTTGTCTTTTCCCTATTGACTAGCTGTGGTGCGACCCGGCCAACGTTTGGGTGGAATCGGGTGAGTCGGGGATCCTGTTAGGTCGCGGCAATACCAAACCGCTCGGTAACTAACATCTTAAACCGCGATCTGTAACAATATACAGTCACGTGAAAAAGTAAGTACACCCCATGTAAAGTTTTGACTTTTTCAACATATTTCAACATACAGCCATTTGATCTTCATTTCAACAATATTGATAGATAAAGGTGATATAATACAACAAATATCATGAAACATTTACATTTTGTAGTCCATTGTATAATTTAAATAAACATAAATGCAAATTTCGCATGTGGAAAAAGTAAGTACACCCTTACATTTATCACTACTTCAAATACCTAAAATTAGAATCAGGTGCACCAGCTCAGGTGCAAATGATTATAACATCGTTAGAGAGGATCTTGGAGGAACCTGTCTTATCTAAACCTCAGGCATTTAGTTTGGTTTGCTCTTTGTTGTTGAAGTGTGCGGTGTCACCATGCCTAGATCAAAAGAGCTCTCTGAGGCCTTCAGAAAGAAGGTTATAGATGCCTACGAGTCTTGGAAGGGATTTTAAAAGATCTCCAAACAATTTGAAATCAATCATTCGACTGTCCGGAAGATCATCTACAAGTGGAGAAGATTCCAAACAACTGCCAACTTGTTCAGGCCAGGCCGCCCCAGCAAGTTCAGCCCGAGAGCAGACCGCAAGATGCTGAAAGAAGTCTTGAAGAATCCCAGAATGTCATCACGGGACCTACAGGTAGCTCTTGCCACTGTTGATGTCAAAGTGCACGAGTCTACCATTAGAAAGAGGCTGCACAAATTTGATCTACATGGGAGGCGTGCCAGGAGGAAACCTTTGCTGTCCAGAAAGAACATCAGGGCAAGACTAAAGTTTGCCAATGAACACCTCAACAAAGACCAGCACTTCTGGAACAATGTGCTCTGGACAGATGAGTCAAAGGTAGAGCTATTTGGCCACAGTACGAGAAGACATGTTTGGCGAAAACCAAAGACAGCATTTGACCACAAGAATCTGATACCAACTGTAAAGCATGGTGGTGGAAATATTATGGTTTGGGGCAGCTTTGCTGCATCAGGGCCTGGGCAGCTCACCATCATAGAATCCACTATGAATTCTTCATTGTACCAGAGGGTGCTTGAGGATAATGTGAGGCCATCTGTCGGGAAGTTGAAGCTCAACCGAATGTGGACCTTGCAACATGACAATGACCCTAAACATACCAGTAAATCCACCAAGGAATGGCTGAAAAGAAAGAAATGGAGGGTTCTGGAATGGCCAAGTCAAAGCCCGGATCTAAATCCCATCGAGATGTTGTGGGGGGATTTGAAACGAGCTGTGCATGCGAGAAACCCCTCAAACACCGCACAGCTGAAAGAATTCTGCATGGAGGAGTGGGCAAAAATGTCTCCCAGTCGATGTCAGTGACTGGTAGACAGTTATAAGAAACGTCTACTTGAGGTTGTTTCTGCCAAAGGGGGCAATACCACCTATTAGAGCCAAGGGTGTACTTACTTTTTCCACAAACGAAATTTTGCATTTATGTTTATTTTAATTATACAAGGGACTACAAAATGTAAATGTTTCATGATATTTGTTGTATTATATCACCTTTATCTATCAATATTGTTGAAATGAAGATCAAATAGCTGTATGTTGAAATATGTTGAAAAAGTCAAAACTTTACATGGGGTGTACTTACTTTTTCACGTGACTGTATGTGCAGTGTCTGTCCTGTCCTGTGTTGTGTTGTCTTGTCTTGTTTTGTCACTGAACTACTCCATCAAACTTTTGTGAAATCGTACCAAACTACTGGTATGCACATATCTCTCCCGTCGGTATGTCCTAAGGGTATTTTCTTTCAAAATGTTTCGAATTTTATTTTTTATTTTTTGGAATTTTTGGGGGAAATTTTTTTTTTCAACTTCAATTGTTTATTAAATGTGCTATCACGTATATTACAAATACATTTGTGCAAAATAATTGTTTGTATTATGATTGGTGTAAATCATGACAACACAGCAACTCACGTACAGTCATTATTCTCAGCTAAAGTAAGCCCGTTCCTCAGTAACGACGCGCGAGCCGAGCCAAGCTAGTATATATTATATATATAATATATCGGCATATACAGACTTGGCATTTAATATGGAATATTTTTTTGTGGGGGTGAACTTACTTTTCAAGATGTCTTAGAACCAAAAGTTCATTGGAATTATGTTGAAATTATTCTAGATTTTGTTAATGTGACCTTTAAAAGAAACAAAAACCACATTTGACATTTCGAAACAAATAAATTGATCCTTGAAAGTGATGTAAACTGATATCGAACTCAATTCACGGACAGTACTGTGTTAAACTTCTGTACGTTTTCCAGAAGTATCTCTTTATTTTGCACATTAGCCAAAAAAATTTTTTAACAAAAACAAAACTTAAATTACGACTGGGATTACGGACAGTAAAATTACAGTTCAGTACTTCGTGTAACCCCCACGAGCATTCAGGAGAGCACGTACACGTTGAGGCATGCTGTTCACGAGATTTGCCAAGGTTTGGACAGGAATCGCTTGCCATGCAGTGACAATAGCCTGCTACAATTCATGCACAGAGGTCGGCTGCTGGTCCAAGTGGTGGTTTTGACGCGTTAATTCTGCCCACAAGTTCTCTATCGGATTCATATCCGGGGACATGCCAGTCCACTCCATATGCTCTACACCACGGTCAGCAAGAAAGTGTTGGATCATGCGAGCACGATGAGGCCGTGCATTGTCATCTTGGAAGACAAAGTTTCCTCGAAAGGCTGCACGAGCAAATGGAAGCAATGTTTCTTCCAGAATGGCCCTGTACTTGAACTGGTTCAGGTTTCCATTCAGAACAACCAGGTCAGTTTTGCCCCCTGCATGAAAAGCAGCCCAAACGGTCACCCCACCACCTCCAGCTTGGACTCTTGGCACTATACAATATTTGTTGTAGGCTTCATGCACTTGTCTGCGCACTCGGACGCGGCCATCTTGACGATAGACCAGAAATCGAGACTCGTCACTGAAGATCACGTGATTCCAGTGTCCTGGCTGGCATTGACGGTGCTCTCTGGCCCACTGCAATCGGCGCTGGCGGTGTTGTCTGGTCAGGCGTGGCTTTCTCAGGGGATGCCTGGCACGATAGCCTGCTTGAACCAGTCGTTGGTTGACTAGCCTTCTGGATACAGGCACATTTGTCAGTTGCTGCCACTCAGCCCTAAGCCAATTAGCTGACTTTGTAGGGCCATTGCAGACTAACCGGTGAAGCTGGCGATCATCCCTCCTTGTGGTTCTGCAGGGACGTCTTGGCCTCGGTATTGGAGTAGGGACACCCCTCTGAGCATTTCGTTTCAGGATCATTGACACCCGACCTTGAGTGATGCCATACTGCTGAGCAATAGCACGCTGTTTCATGCCGTAATTTCGTAAAGCCACCACTCCATGACAAACAGCATTGTCGAGTTGACGGACCATCTCCAGAGGAAGCGGCAATAACTTTTGGAGACGTGCAGCAGTTGTTTTCCACTAATACAGAACGCAACAACCCTTGTATACCCGACTGTGAAGCCAATCATCAAATGCACCTGTCCGTACATTTTGCCACGCCACCTGAGATATAATCCTGTTGTTGACTTCTTGCTGCGACAGACAATCAGTGACATGGTTCTATTAACAAATAAATCACCAAAGTGTAAAAGAAACTCACCAGATTGATATACTGAGTTAAGAAAGGTAAACCCGTCAAGAAAAAAAAAATATTCCATATTAAATGCTAAGTCTGTATATACGTATATATATATATATATATATATATATATATATATATATATATATATATATATATATGTAATATATATATATATATATATATATATATATATATATATATATATATATATATATATATATATATATATATATATATAAAGATAGATATGTATTTTTTTTCTTTTACTTTTTTTTTTTTGTATACAAGATCGAGGCTCGTGTAAGAGCTAACATGAATGACAAAAAAACAAACGGACACAAGACGAAATAAAGGGAGCGGGAGAGAAGATGGGGAGAGAGGGAAGCACACAAGTATAACATTTATTGTAATACAAGTAAAGTATAATGTACATTGAGCGCTTTTTTTTCAATGGTGTCTGTGATCTACCTCCTGATTGGCATTTCAATATGGATTTGGTATGCTGGTTGCATCTTCACACTGAAGCATGCCTACGCTTGTGAAGCAGTTTGTCCATGTTGCCATCACACAATACCTTGTTACCTCTTATGTCTTCACCCCTGTCTGTTTATCTATCTGTGAACAAGATATCTCAAAAAGAAGTTGTGGACGGATTCGGACGAAATTTGACAGAGAGGTAGTGTATGTGACACGGACGAAATGATTAGATTTTGGTGAAGATCCGGATTCGAATCCGGCTACTATAATTTTTTCAGTGATTCTTTACCATAGGGAGATAGGGCCAACATAGCAACATAGCATAGTCTCAAAAAGTTATGGACGGATTTGGACAAAACTTGTTGGACGGGTTGTGTGTGTGAGAAGGACTAATCGATTCGATTTCGGTGAAGATCTGAATATGGATTCGGATATGAGAATTATTTAATTTCTAAGTTATTCTTCACCATTGAGAGATCGGGTGAAAAGCAACATACAACATGATATTTAAAAAAGTTATGGACGAGTTATGATTAAACTTGGTTGATGAATTGGTTAGGTGACAAGAACAAGCCGATTAGATTTTGGTTCAGGTCCGAATCCAGATCTGACTTATTATTGGGATACAAAACATAAACTGTTCGGCCTGGTGGAGGTATGCTCTCTACCGAGTGCCGTTATAGTTCCTTTTGAAAGGTACCGTGGGATTTTTAACGTCCAGAAAGGAATGTAAGCATGCAAATGGGACAACTGGATTAACGTCTCCTTCAAAAAACGGCATACTCAGTGATGCAGCATCATCCTATGCCAGGAAGGAACCATTGGATGATAATCTATGGGCCAGCCAGGAATCCAGGCCAGACTTGCCAGCTCAAAGCATGTAGGGTATGATACCTCTGAGCTATTATTTTATCACCAATGGGATAATGAATAAAGATAACAAGAAGACGTCATGCGTAGCACGATACTTGCAAAATCCGCCCTCCCCCAAAAGTTTTCCAATGATACATGATGGCCTATGTTGACCTTTTGGCCTATGGTGACCTCAAAAATACTTGGTGGTTGAATTCAGTAACCAGATATGCAAGTCCTCTTCAAATTTCACATCAATTAGATGAAAATTTAGGATTTTAGAAATGTGGCCTATGTTGACCTTTTGGCCGATGTTGACCTCAAATATACTTGGTGGTTGAATTCAGTGACCAGATATGCAAGTCCTCTTCAAATTTCAAGTCAATCGGATGAAAATTGAGGATTTTAGAAATTTGGCCTATGTTGACCATTTGGCCTATGCTGACCTCAAAAATACTTGGTGGTTGAATTCAGTGACCAGATATGCAAGTCCTCTTCAAATTTCAAGTCAATCGGATGAAAATTGAGGATTTTAGAAATTTAGCAAAGATGGTGACCTTTGGCCTATGTTGACCTTTTGACATATTGACCCCAAAAACAATCGGCTTCTTGCTTTTGACCAACTCTACCATTTGGTGAAGTTTCGTGAAGATCGGTTGAAAAATGTGACCTGTAGGCCGGTGACAAACAAACAAACAGACAAACAAACAGACAGACAGACAGACAGACAGACAGGCAGAACCACAAACACAACCAACCAATATACTTGAAAAATCTTCGATTTTGCAAGTAATAAACAAAGATAATCTTTGTATTTCGTATGCAGCACAAGGCTGCGGGGTAGTGCCATTGGCTGAGGACGAAGCTGCCCTCTGTGGGTTAGGGCAGGAATTTGTACCTCATGCCGGCGACAACTCGCCTACCCATAATGAAGGACACTATGGGATCTTTAACATCCACCAACGAATGTCTGCAGACGGGACGCTAAGCTTAACGTCCATCCGATGACAGTTTATAGCTGGGTCGAGGTTCCAGGGTAGATTGACCGGATGTGAATCCAAAATGATGGTCTGAGATGAGGCCGTTGGAGAAAAAGAAGGATTTGATGTCAACTGGGATGATGGATTCCATGCCCCTGCTGATGATTACAAGTAACCTGATACGTCTGTAGTTAAGGGGATCAGTTTTTGCACTATGTTTGGGTAATGTGCTGATGTTAGACAGCTTAGAGACGAGTGTGCGTTGTTATAGGCCATCCTGTCAGACCATAAAGATAATAATGTCTGCAGTCTATACATTCCAGATATCAGTGTCGATGAGACGCTGCCCTCACCCAAGAACTTCCTCCTCCTGACAATCAGGGAAATATCAATAAAATACTAATTAAACTAGAACAGCAGTTGGTAGAATGCATACCTCCACCAGGCTGAACAGCTTGCGCTTTGTATCCCACAGATAGACCGGATCTGCATCTCAACCGACGCCGAATCAGCTTGTTCTTGTCGCACACCCAACCTGTCCACCAAGTTTCATCAGAACCCGTGCACAACCTTATGGGATATAGTGCCATATATCGTTTTTGGTCCTATCTTTCAATGGTGAAGAATCACTTGAAATTCTGTAATAATAAAAGGCTGTGTGTGTGTGTGTGTGTGTGTGTGTGTGTGTGTGTGTGTGTGTGTGTGTGTGTGTGTGACGTGCGTGTGTGTGTGTGTGTGTGTGTACGTGTGTGTGTGTGTGTGTGTGTGTGTGTGTGTGTGTGTGACGTGCCTGTGCATGTGTGTGTGTGTGTGTGTATGTGTGTGTGATGTGTCTGTGTGTGTGTGTGTGTGTGTGTGTGTGTGTGTGTGTGTATGTCTGCTTCATAACTCCAAAACCATGAAACCTAGCGGCCCCAAACTTTGCATGCATACGTACTTATCGAGCTCCAAGGGAGTGCATAAATGAAAACTGGGTGTTTGGGTGTGTTTCAACACCCCTTTTGAAGATCATTTACCCTAAAACTAGAAACAGGATTATCTTTTGGTCAGACTACTTTCAGCTCGCTCAGCTTAAAATTGCGTTGCCTCAGAATAGATCAGTTTCTGTACACGTCACACACACAACACGTGCACGTACACGTGCACTGCAATCCAAACAACAGAAAAGGCGAGAATACCAAAAAAAACGCAAGGAGAAAAACTAGGCATAATTTCTAATAAATAACAAGGTTAAGATAAGAGATAAACTTCTTCAGCTAAGCTTCATAAGATAAGCTTTAAGCTTTAAGATAAGATAAGCTTTTTAAGCTTTAACATAAGATAAGCTTAAGATATGAATAAAGCTTCATATCTACAAATCGTAATATCGCTGATCTTCATACCTACGAATGGTTGTATTCCTGTATACATCGCAATGCTTATAAACCCCAGTGTTCGTGCCTTTGTTTAATTTCCGCCCACATTTTACATCTAATATGCGATAAGCTCAAGAATCTCTTCACCTGAACCAAATTTCAAGTTTTTAAATGCGGAATTTACCTGAGCAGCACTTCTGACTCCTAAAAACGTGTTCATTTGTCCAATTCGGACATTGTTGGACTCTCCGTGCATCTCAACCGTTTCGTTGGAGGTGCTTGCTTGAGTACTTAAGCCGCTTGGCAAGCGCTCTACAAGAAGCTTGCTAATGGAAAACCCCGCTTTTCACCATGCTCTTACCTTTCATTTGCTTTATTTGTCTTTTGACTGATGATTATACATGACTTTGATGCTCAACTTTGAGTGTTATTCTTACGTCCGTCAAGTGTGGGCCCGTTTCACTTTACCTGTTTCCTGATTGATTCAAAGTGTGGATTGTATCATTAAAAAAAGTGGGGGATGTTGATTGTACCATTAAAAAAGGGGGAGATGTTGATTGTATCATTAAAAAAAGTGGGGGATGTTGATTGTACCATTAAAAAAAGGGGGAGATGTTGATTGTACCATTACAAAAAGGGGGAGATGTTGATTGTACCATTACAAAAAGGGGGAGATGTTGATTGTACCATTATAAAAAAGGGGGAGATGTTGATTGTACCATTAAAAAAAGGGGGAGATGTTGATTGTACCATTACAAAAAGGGGGAGATGTTGATTGTACCATTACAAAAAGGGGGAGATGTTGATTGTACCATTACAAAAAGGGGGAGATGTTGATTGTATCATTTAAAAAAGTGGGGGATGTTGATTGTACCATTAAAAAAAGGGGGAGATGTTGATTGTACCATTACAAAAAAGGGGGAGATGTTGATTGTATCATTAAAAAAGTGTGGGATGTTGATTGTACCATTACAAAAAAGGGGGAGATGTTGATTGTATCATTTTAAAAAGTGGGGGATGTTGATTGTACCATTACAAAAAGGGGGAGATGTTGATTGTATCATTTTAAAAAGTGGGGGATGTTGATTGTACCATTACAAAAAAGGGGGAGATGTTGATTGTACCATTACAAAAAAGGGGGAGATGTTGATTGTACCATTACAAAAAAGGGGGAGATGTTGATTGTATCATTAAAAAAAGTGGGGGATGTTGATTGTACCATTACAAAAAAGGGGGAGATGTTGATTGTACCATTACAAAAAAGGGGGAGATGTTGATTGTACCATTACAAAAAAGGGGGAGATGTTGATTGTATCATTAAAAAAAGTGGGGGATGTTGATTGTACCATTACAAAAAAGGGGGAGATGTTGATTGTACCATTACAAAAAAGGGGGAGATGTTGATTGTATCATTAAAAAAAGTGGGGGATGTTGATTGTACCATTACAAAAAAGGGGGAGATGTTGATTGTACCATTACAAAAAAGGGGGAGATGTTGATTGTACCATTAAAAAAGGGGGAGATGTTGATTGTACCATTACAAAAAGGGGGAGATGTTGATTGTACCATTACAAAAAAGGGGGAGATGTTGATTGTACCATTACAAAAAAGGGGGAGATGTTGATTGTACCATTACAAAAAAGGGGGAGATGTTGATTGTACCATTACAAAAAAGGGGGAGATGTTGATTGTACCATTAAAAAAAGGGGGAGATGTTGATTGTACCATTACAAAAAAGGGGGAGATGTTGATTGTACCATTACAAAAAAGGGGGAGATGTTGATTGTACCATTACAAAAAAAGGGGTGCTTATAAAGGTGGGGGGAGGAAGGAGGGAGGGAAAGGAGGGGTGGGAAGGGGTAGAGGTGGGAGTTATTTTGTGCCTGTTGGTAACTTTGTCAAACCCCCATATTATATGGTGCTGCCTTCCCCATCCCTCATGCTGCCTTCCCCATCCCTCACATTGCATTTGCTTCCCATCTCGTCATGCTGCCACCCCTTCTCTCATGCTGCCTTACCTTCTCCTCCACTCACACACTGCCTTCCCTTCTCCTCTGCTCACGCTGCCTTCCCCATCCTTCAAACTGCCTTCCCCATCCCTCAAACTGCCTTGCCTATCCTTCACACTGCCTATGCTTCCCATCTCCTCATGCTGCCTTCCATTCTCCACTCACAGTCTTCTCCATCCCTCAAACTGCCTTCCCCATCCCTCACATTGCATTTGCTTCCCATCTCGTCATGCTGCCTTCCCTTCTCTCATGCTGCCTTACCTTCTCCTCCACTAACACTGCCTTCCATTCTCCTCCGCTCAGGCTGCCTTCCCCATCCCTCAAAATGCCTTCCCCATCCCTCAAACTGCCTTGCCTATCCTTCACACTACCTTTGCTTCCCATCTCCTCGCGCTGCCTTCCTTTCTCCTCCACTCATGCTGCCTTCCCTTCTCCACTCACGGTGTCTTCCCCATCCCTCAAACTGCCTTCCCCATCCCTCACATTGCATTTGCTTCCCATCTCGTCATGCTGCCTTCCCTTCTCTCATGCTGCCTTACCTTCTCCTCCACTAACACTGCCTTCCATTCTCCTCCGCTCAGGCTGCCTTCCCCATCCCTCAAACTGCCTTGCCTATCCTTCACACTACCTTTGCTTCCCATCTCCTCACGCTGCCTTCCTTTCTCCTCCACTCATGCTGCCTTCCCTTCTCCACTCACGGTGTCTTCCCCATCCCTCAAACTGCCTTCCCCATCCCTCACATTGCATTTGCTTCCCATCTCGTCATGCTGCCTTCCCTTCTCTCATGCTGCCTTACCTTCTCCTCCACTAACACTGCCTTCCATTCTCCTCCGCTCAGGCTGCCTTCCCCATCCCTCAAAATGCCTTCCCCATCCCTCAAACTGCCTTGCCTATCCTTCACACTACCTTTGCTTCCCATCTCCTCGCGCTGCCTTCCTTTCTCCTCCACTCATGCTGCCTTCCCTTCTCCACTCACGGTGTCTTCCCCATCCCTCAAACTGCCTTCCCCATCCCTCACATTGCATTTGCTTCCCATCTCGTCATGCTGCCTTCCCTTCTCTCATGCTGCCTTACCTTCTCCTCCACTAACACTGCCTTCCATTCTCCTCTGCTCAGGCTGCCTTCCCCATCCCTCAAACTGCCTTGCCTATCCTTCACACTACCTTTGCTTCCCATCTCCTCACGCTGCCTTCCTTTCTCCTCCACTCATGCTGCCTTCCCTTCTCCACTCACGGTGTCTTCCCCATCCCTCAAACTGCCTTCCCCATCCCTCACATTGCATTTGCTTCCCATCTCGTCATGCTGCCTTCCCTTCTCTCATGCTGCCTTACCTTTTCCTCCACTCACACTGCCTTCCCTTCTCCTCCGCTCACGCTGCCTTCCTTTCGCCTCCGCTCACGCTGCCTTCCCTTCAACTTATTTCATGCTACCTTCCCTTCCACACACACCGACTTCCCTTCTCCTCCCCTCACTCTGCCTTTGCTCCCCCTCTCCTCATGCTGCCTTCGCTTCCTCTCTCCTTTTGTGTCCTTTATGACGTCGCTACAAACAGTAAATTTCCTGTTTGGAATGATTTTCAAATTAGTTTGACTGCCAGAGAGTAACAAGAGACAAATTCAGAGCCAAAGAGCTGCTGAACTACAGGTTGGTTTCCCGATTGATGTTTAAAATGCGTTTTAACATTCAATTTAAATTAAGTGGTTCCTCGATTATAAACTGAAGTTTATAGACAGACAGACAGACAAATTGAACCAATTGCTTCACTGTGCTTTTCGCTACACTCGTGCGGAGTAGTGACGCCGTAATCCGGTTACGTAGCCTCACAATGAGTTTGCTCAAATTAACAAGAAGTACCGTTGTTTTCATGTTTTCTCCTGGACTGAAAGTTCCATACAAAGTCTCAATCACTAGTCACCCAACAGCTCGTTTGCGTCATCAAAGGTGTAAATGCTCCACTTTTGCTGCACCTTGTGCATGATCATCTATAGTTGCGGGATTGCACACCCATTATAATCCCACAAAGATGGCACGGTATTTCTCTCTACAGTCCCACTGAGGTTGATCAAAGTCGATCAGAACCACAACAACCACCGTCGCTTGGCACAAACGCTCCTTGAGCTAGAATGCGGAGCGATTTATTACGAGGGTGCCACACCCTTGGGTAGACACACGTGAGAAAACCATTAGGCGTGATCGCACTCTGGGGCATTGCGAGACAACATGTGAAAGAAAACAGGAAGCCGCATGAAGCATTATATAACCTGAATGTCCAAACGCACAAATCCTATAGGTGTTGCAACCACCGTACCAATGGAGGAAGGTATGTTGCAGCCAATCCGAAACTCCGACATCACAGAACCCTTAGAAGGATCTTCGACGCCATGAATCCCATCAAAAGCTGCACTAGCTATTATTACCACCAAATGCCTGATTGTCCATCTTTTTTAATACCGAGTGTCAAGCAAGGAAGCAGCGTGTACCATTTTGAAGTCTTTAATATGACTCAGCTGGGTTTGGACCACTGACCTCCCAGACTCAGAGGGGGATGCTCTCAGCATTACACTGCTCAGTCTGGTTAAAGAATGAATAAGGATGATCATTTTGCTTTACTCGTGAGCCCATCAAATGTAAATGCTCAAAATTATCCATAATAGCTTGTCGGTGGAAGATGATCATTTAGTACGCTGCTTGTGGCAGACCATAAATATATTTAGTAACCTTGATCACCTTATCGGGAAAACCAGGGTCCATTGGGAGGAGGCTAGAGTCCCTGTATAAAGAGAGTTGCGCCATGCGCTGACCCGAGATTTCTGGTCACGTGATTTCGTGGCGCCATTTTGTGTCTAACTTCACCGTGCGTGAACGTCAGCTTGGTACGGGAATGTTGTTTATTGCCAAACAAAATGACTGGTTGTTCTGCTTTTGGTTGTTCAAACCAATCTGGGAAATATAAGATGTATAGATTCTGTACTGAATGTATGAACCAAGTTTTGTACTGAATGTTTACTGTGTTGGCCTCATCGTGTTCCTGGTGAAATTAAACAAGTTATGGTGAATACGACGTCTTATCTGTGCTTTTCCATATCTGTTCGACTAGACGAACCGTGCACACTGCAGGTATTTTTAAAAGTTTTTTCTCTGTTTAATTACGGCTTGGCGCAGTCGAAAATTAAGTGTTAATTAAGTCGCCAGCTATGAAACATATTAATCGATCAGGCAATATCCATCAGAGTTCTGGGCAAGGGTGTAGTAATAAATGAACGTTTCAATCTTACTAGATGCCGATGACGTTTTCCTTATGTCAGAGACAGAAGCTGACTTGCAGCTTGTTAAATCATTACAATGGAAATTGAATATAAATGTCAGTAGTGTAATAATGTTGCTTCTGGGACACCTCCGTTTAACATGGGAAATCCCTATCTAATGTCATTTACCCCCTTGTCTTTTTCAAAAATCATAAACACCTCTATTTCTCCCACCCTCATCTTTATGAACCTTTTGTCTGTAGTACCTATCCTTAATGTTGTTCATTAGACCACTCAAACACTACAAATATTTGTTTTCTCTTATAGACCTATCATCCTTCTTCTACATATCATCTGGCAGATTAATCTTTGACCCATTCACTTCCATATTAATTCTTTCCCTCCCTCATTGCCCCTAAAGACCTCTATTTCTCTCACCCTGTTCTTTACGAACCTTCTAACCTTTTGACATGTTATCCTTATTCATTAGACCACTTAAACACCTGTGATCCTTCTGACCTCATGGACCTTTTAACCTTTTACTCTTAATATCATCTGGTGAATATAACCCACTCAAACAACGACCCTACAAATATTTGTTTATGCGTGGGAAATAATTTAATTCTCCTACAACTCTCTTCACCATCTAATACATTAACAAAAAATATGTTTGAGTTTGGTTCTTTATTAAGATATTTTAACTGAGCTAAGATAAAATGGTAAACCTCCCTCAATGTTCTTATTTGAGCGCCTCCAGTGCCACACACTTTTTGGTAGGCTCTGCCCACCTTTTGTTAAGCTCCGTCCACTTTTTGGAAAAACCCCGCCCACTTTTTGGTAAGCCACGCCCATCTTTTACTAAGCCCCGCCCACTTTTTGTTAAGCCACGCCCACTTTTTGCTACACCCCGCCCACTTTTGCTAAGCTCCGCCCACTTTTGCTAAGTCCCACCCACTTTATAAACTCTTCAGCATTGTATCATTTCCAGGTAATACATAACATCATTTTCAGGGAATTTCCATCACATCATTTCCAGTTAAGACACGCCCAGGGAATTTCCACAGGAAATGACACACACCCAGCCCTTCTTATAAAAGGCACCGACCACACAGGCTTTTTCAAACACGCTTTCTGCTTCACTTGAGAATGGACTCCTATGCCGAAATGGAATGGGATAACTTTGCTATTCCTTGGAGTCCTACTACCTGTGTAGCGCTCAACCTTCAGATTGATGAACTGGACTCGAACCTCTTGTCGATGGAGGAAATTGTATCTGAGCTACGAAATGAAAATTCTACTTTTAACACAACTTGGGATAAAGTTATTTTTTTGTTTGAAGATCTTTTGAACAACCAAGACCCACAGAACGAGTTCTACCTTGATGACCCAGCCAAAGAGTTATACCTTGGAGATCCACAAAATCCTGAAAAAGAGTTCTACCATGATGATACTTATTGTGAGTTATCAAAACAAAACCCACTGAACGAGTTCTACCTTGATGACCCAGCCAAAGAGTTATACCTTGGAGACTCACTAAATTTGGGAAAAACAAATTATGAGGTCTGCCTAGATGGTTCTAACTGTGGAGCCTACCTTGGAGACTCACTAAATTTGGGAAAAACAAATTATGAGGTTTGCCTAGATGGTTCTAACTGTGGAGCCTACCTTGGAGACTCACTAAATTTGGGAAAAACAAATTATGAGGTCTGCCTAGATGGTTCTAACTGTGGAGCCTACCTTGGAGACTCACTAAATTTGGGAAAAACAAATTATGAGGTTTGCCTAGATGGTTCTAACTGTGGAGCCTACCTTGGAGACTCACTAAATTTGGGAAAAACAAATTATGAGGTCTGCCTAGATGGTTCTAACTGTGGAGCCTACCTTGGAGACTCACTAAATTTGGGAAAAACAAATTATGAGGTTTGCCTAGATGGTTCTAACTGTGGAGCCTACCTTGGAGACTCACTAAATTTGGGAAAAACAAATTATGAGGTCTGCCTAGATGGTTCTAACTGTGGAGCCTACCTTGGAGACTCACTAAATTTGGGAAAAACAAATTATGAGGTCTGCCTAGATGGTTCTAACTGTGGAGCCTACCTTGGAGACTCACTAAATTTGGGAAAAACAAATTATGAGGTCTGCCTAGATGGTTCTAACTGTGGAGCCTACCTTGGAGACTCACTAAATTTGGGAAAAACAAATTATGAGGTTTGCCTAGATGGTTCTAACTGTGGAGCCTACCTTGGAGACTCACTAAATTTCATAAAATTAGGAAAAGAGTTTTACCTTGGAGACTTTGAAAACTGGTTTCGTTTTGGAGACTCTGAATGGGGGTTTTGTTTTGATAACTCGGAATGTGATACCTATCTTGGAGACTCAACAGGATTGTGGTTATACCTTGGGAACTTGGAAAGTTGGTTTTATTTTGGAGACTCTACCTGTGGGGTACATCTTGGAGACTCTTTGCATTCTAAAGCAATGAACAATGTTCTTTGTTTAATGACGCTTGATTTAAGCAATATCAAGAAAGTTCGAGGAAGAAAATGCTGGAAAATTCTTTCTTCCCATTTCTACTTCTTCAAACTTGAAAGCCTTGAAAGACAGAATTGGAGGAAGAGGAAAAAAAATAAAAATGAAATACGTATTTAAAAAAAGAAGAAAAAAAAGAAATACGTATTTTTAAAAAAGAAGAAAAAAAAAGATTATGTTAGGGTTAGGGTGGGATTTTGAATGTGAGGGTTAGGGATTAGGTTGGGTTAGGGATGGAGTTGGGTTAGGGATGGGGTTGGGTTAGGGTTGGGATTTTGAATGTGAGGGTTAGGGATTAGGTTGGGTTAGGGATGGAGTTGGGTTAGGGATGGGGTTGGGTTAGGGTTGGGATTTTGAATGTGAGGGTTAGGGTTGGGATTGGGTTAGGGATGGGGTTGGGTTAGGGTTGGGATTTTGAATGTGAGGGTTAGGGTTGGGGTTGGGTTAGGGATGGGGTTGGGTTAGGGATGGGGTTGGGTTAGGGATGGGGTTGGGTTAGGGATGGGGTTGGGTTAGGGATGGGGTTGGGTTAGGGATGGGGTTGGGTTAGGGATGGGGTTGGGTTAGGGATGGGGTTGGGTTGGGGATGGGGTTGGGTTAGGGATGGGGTTGGGTTAGGGATGGGGTTGGGTTAGGGATGGGGTTGGGTTGGGGATGGGGTTGGGTTAGGGATGGGGTTGGGTTAGGGATGGGTTGGGTTAGGGATGGGTTTGGGTTAGGGATGGGGTTGGGTTAGGGATGGGGTTGGGTTAGGGTTTGTATATTATTATGACTCACTCACACATACACACACACAAAAGTTAAGCCCCAACTGAAAAGTTGAGGGATTCTGTGTTCGGGGTTCACAGATTTAAAAACGTATCCCCATTATACACACACAAAAGTTAAGCCCCAACTAAAAAGTTGAGGGATTCTGTGTTTGGGGTTCACAGGTTTAAAAACGTATCCCCATTATACACACACAAAAGTTAAGCCCCAACTGAAAAGTTGAGGGATTCTGTGTTTGGGGTTCACAGATTTAAAAACGTATCCCCATTACATTTTATTTATTTATTTATTATTTTCAAGGGTATTATCTGCTTACTTGTGTTTTTTGTAATTCTTGCGAGTAAAATGAACCCAAGATTTCTTCTCCATTTAAATCATATAATTTGTAGGTCCAAGGAGCTGTATCCATTACATCAATGATTTTAAATAATTCACGAGTCCATTTTTGTGTATAACTTTTCTCAAAATGACTTTTCCATTTGTATATCCTTACAATATCACCAACTTTAAACTTGGGCTTTCTCAAATTAATCTCCTTTTCATATTCTAATTTTGTAAATGTTTCCGATGGTTTTGATTTTGTTGATGAATGAACTGTATTGTTGTAATCATCTACAATATCCTGAATTAAATACACCCATTTTTGAGAACCGAGTTCTGTGAATTTTTTATATAATTTCTCTTTCAAAGTACGATTAAAACGCTCAATAACAACTGCCTTTCCTTCATTAAAGGTGCTGTATAATTTAATACCCTTCCCCTTAAGAAATTTCATGAATATTTTGTTATAGAACTCTGTTCCCTCATCAGTCCATAACTTCTTTGGTTTCCTTTTATCCCGATAAAATATTAGCTTAAAGGCTAACATTAAAGTATCACCCCTTTTATTTTTTTAAAGGGACAACCCAGGCATATCTACTCCTCAAATCAATAACGGTTAAAGCATACCTGTATCCCCTGTCATTATTCAATTCAATTAAATCAGCGGACCATATGTGGTCGGTGTATTTAGAATAAACCTTCCTTCTTTTAAACTTTGTGATTATAGGTTTGTGTAATTCTTCAGCCAAAAGCTCCTCAGTCTTGATGACATCATTAGAGCCTAATAGTTTTTTGAGGAATAACCAAGACCAAGTTTCAATTTAGCATTTATCAAATTTCTCACAATAAACCTATCAACTTTCTCTCTCAACGTTGGATTTTGTATCAAAGACAAATTATACAACATTTCGCTGTCGGCTTTATGTTTTTCAGTCAACGTAGTGGTTTTCCCATAAGCAATATCATGCTTCATACACACTTCGTCAACCCTATTTGTAGGTTTAGACCAAGGTTTAGGATTGTCAGCCTCATCTAATCTTTTATCCAAGTTTGTTCCTGGACCACAGAAAGAATACCCTGGAAGGTGTAATTCCCCTGGAATTCCAGTTGTTGTAAATTTACTTCCTGACAGAAACTTTTGTATGTCTCCTCCTCTTTTAGGAGAGATGAATTGGCACTTTTTAGAGCCACATACTTGACATATTCCTTTTTGATAAACTCTATTATTTTTAGCTTTAACATAAGAGATATTTTTAGATTTAGTTTTCTTTTTACATTTGAGACAATAACTCATATTTATTTATCAGAAAAATTCCGACAGAGTATCAAAACCTTTTTGGTTTTCAACATATACATTTCAATCTTTATTTTTAAAACATAAAGAATCCTAAGGAATGCCTTCACTCTCTCCTCCATTTATTTACAAATAAAAACTAACTAAAGTCAATGACACCAACATCATCAATCACATAATCTTTTCCTTCTTCTTCTTCTTCTTCTTCACCACTTTCTCGTTTAAATCTCTGAAATTGAAGACATTGACGTTCTTATTTTTGAAACCATTATCTTCATAAGAGTTGTTAATTCTTTAATTTCCTCTTCGGTGCGTTGAGATTGATTTATTTGCTTTAATACACTCAATCTTTTATGAATCTCAGTGATTTCCATCTTTTTATATTTTTCCTCCCTCTCTCTTTGCTCCCTCTCCTCCTCCTCCATTTTCTCCCTCTCCTCCTTCTCCTTTTTCTCCCTTTTCTCCCTTTCCTCCTTCTCCCTTTTCTCCCTTTCCTCCTTCTCCTTTTTCTCCCTCTCCTCCTTCTCCTCCTTTTTCTCCCTTTCCTCCTTCTCCTTTTTCTCCCTCTCCTCCTTCTCCTCCTTTTTCTCCCTCTCCTCCTTCTCCTCCTTTTTCTCCCTCTCCTCCTTCTCCTCCCTCTCCCTTTCCTCCTTCTCCTTTTTCTCTCTTTCCTCCTTCTCTTCTTCAACTCCTTCCTCATCCCTTGCTACCCTTGAGTTTGAACCCCAAAGAATATTATACATATACTCATCTGGATTTTGAGATATTCTTGTACCTATAATTATTTTTCTCATAATAGGATACCAATAAGATTTGTTGACGATTTCTAAAAGAGTTTTATATTTCATAACTTTGAGAAGTTCATTTTTATTTAATATTTTAAACAAGTCTCTATTTGTGGGTTTAACAATATCAGTATAAGGCCAGTTTTTTATGACAAAATTCCCATGTATATGCTCCAAATCATAAGGTATGTAATACCGAGCACCCTTTTCTTGTAGGTATCCTTGAATACAAAAATTATAATTCTCTTGTAGTCTTCTTCCTGCCATTTATGTATCAGAAATATATGTGAGATTAATATTATGACAGGTAATACCACCCCATCTTCCCACTACCAAATCGGTTTGTATTCCTCGGCTTTCTATCCTTATCTCATTACCTTCCTTCTTTGTCATGCGAACCATCGCTATACTATCATATATTTTTCTTTTCTTAAAATCACGTATTTGTTGTTTACTAATTGTACTTCCACATAAATCCTTATCCTCACCAAGTGGATAATATTCTTCTTTACGAGACTGATTTAAATCATGTAGGTCTTCTATGTTTATTGAAAAAGACCAATTATACCCTAAATCAGGCATATCATACCCCCATTTATTAATTCGCATATTAACTAAATGTCCTTCTTTATAAAATTCAATTGTAAGCAGGTAGTTAAATTCAATGAGGAAAGGTGTATGGTCAGTATAACCAGGTGTTGTGGTTGTAAATTTTACTTCTTTCACAAAACGTGCTGTTTTCTTTAAAAATATATATTGTGATAAATCACTTAATCTAATTAAGTCATTCGCATCTGTAGGGTTTGGATAATTGATTAATTTATAAGTATTCTTCATATTAATATTTTTACTTACACTATATTTTTGTCGTTCAGCCTGTGCCTTTGTATAATAATTTGATAAATCAATATCCTGAGAGGATTTTCCAAAGATAGAACCATCTTTTCCAACATAAGTCATTTATATTAGATTAAAAATGATATCATAAAAATTTTCATTATTGTTGAGTTGAAATAATACATATAAACATAATTGACCACAACATTTAGAATTAATTTCTTGAACTTGAAATGTTTGATAAACACCATTCTGTAAGAATTGTATTACTTCAACAGGTGGTGGCATACCATAACTATCAAAATAATATTTATCCTGACTATTATGAATACAAACCCAATGAGAACCATTCTGTGTGTCTAAATTCATAATAATATTCTTTGTATTCTTATTTATATGTATTAATTCATCTCTCATACAAATAACCACATTATCAATTTTTAGTGTTTTACAATACTTAGCTAGTTCTATATTTGACGTTGTATTCTTTCCAAATTGTTTAAACCATTTATCCATTTATTTATGAGAAAGATACAATCCATTACCCCGTTTAGTTAGTTTAACACCCGCTTGAGCGATAGAGGAAAGCATATCTCCAACCAACAATCTAGCTTTATCAGGTAGACTTTCAAGTTTTTGAGCAAAATCTACAATTACACCACTTCCACTAATTTGTTTCTCCAACTCCTTGTTATGTCTTTCCAATTCTTTTTGAGCTTTTAGTTGTGCCTTCCTTTCGTTAGCAGTTTTTACCGCTGCTGAAATACCACCAGTCAATGCTCCCGCCGCACTTAAACCAGCAAATAAAGGAATTAGAAACGGGAGAAATCCTCCTCTTGACTCGTCTATTGAATATTTCTTTAACATAGGTTTCGTCATTTTAATTTTAAGTGATCCAACATCATTTAGTGTTTTTACTTGTGTGTGTGTGAGTAAAACATCAATTCTTACAGCTCCTTTTCTTTGAATTGTATTAACATTAATAATACAAGGCTTTTGATTTTGAATACAAGATGTTAATTTATTAAGATTGATTTGATTAACATATACCCCAACCATTTATTTATGAGAAAAAACCTATGTGATATTAATCATAACACCATTATCTGTATTAATCTGTAATTCTGTTTCCTCCAAAAGCAAACAATATGCATTAACCTCTTCACTCTCCCCTCTTTCAATGTATAGAGAAGTATCCACTCGATTAGACTTTATAGTTTCCTTTTGAGAACTCAGGTCAATTGTGTAGATTGTATAAAGTTTTTGAAACGCAACCATATCCAAAATAGGATCATTATTACCATTACTTTCACACACCTTTTGGTAGGACTTGTAGGCTTCCGCATAATCATTTTTTTCCCAATCAATTTCCAATCTATCTCGCGGATAAAATGTGCCATCAAGAGAAACCCGAAGTTGTTTCACCTTAGCATTATCACTCAGCGCATTATTCTTATTAGTACCGTCCTCTCCATCTGGTTTTTTAAAAATGAGCCAGAGGTATCGTGGCTTTCCTTGAAGAACACCCAAATTCCAAGTGTAGGTAGTGTGTTCCAGTTTAACGTGTTGACATCTTCTTTTAAGGTATGATACATTTAGCGGTTTCTTTGAGTTAAGTCTTCTATTTAACATCTCTTCCGTTTTAAGATTAGGAGTATATTCACTGATATACCAACACAAATCATTAATAACAAATTTATTATTTTCTCCAAAAGCATTTTCAACCCCAAAAAGCAATCTATTTACATTATCATTCCTTTGTAGTTGAAATCTAATTTTAAGCCCATACAAAACTTTATCATAATCACAAAATCCAAATATACCTTTCAGAGGTACTGCTACGGTAAAACTATTCTCAGCTTTTGCGTCATCATTATACATTGACTTCCTTTGACTATAACCAGGGTCTGCGTTTGTACCCGTTGACATATCAGGAATAAAACCTTCAACAGCTCCCTTACCCATTCTATCACTAAACGAATATAGTGTAAATTTCATCATTTCAGATGTAGCAGAGACATAATCAACCGCTTCAACCTCTTGTGTTCCAATATACAGGCGGACACTGTCAAACATTTTCCAGAAGAAATCATTTACGAGTGTAGCATTAGTATTATTCGCAGCCTTAGTGAATTTAAATTTACACAGCAAGAAACTATCAGCTAGATTCAAGTAAGTTTGTTGATTATTTATTTCAAAACTTTTTGTTCCGTTTGAATTCCAGTCTGTTCCTGTTATAGCATTTACCTTAAAATAGTCTTCCTTTTTAGTGGAGTTTGAAATGATAATCGTATCATCCAAATCATAGATACTATCAATCGCTTCCATACTTGTATTTATATAGCATTAAAATTGTTGAAACCCTGACCCAAGTATTTTAATGATTTTTTGTCGTTCTTGTGAAGATAGTTGAGTTTTACCTTTTTTTATTTCTTTGATTGCTTGTAATTTATGAGACTCCTTTTGAGCATCTTTTATACTCTTTATAGCACCCGCAACGGAGCCCACGGCAGAAGCAGTTGAACCAATTAGGTCTTTATGTTTAAGGATGGTTGAACCAATACCCATTAGAGTATCAATTATCCCATCTCCTTTATTTCGAAATTGATGACCTACACCTCGTTGTCTCTTAGGTTTATAGTATCCTCTACCCACATACCTTGTATAGTCTGGTGAAAGGAACATGCCCTCCCCTGTAATTATTTTATATTTTCCCAACTCGTGTTTTCTCACAATAACCATTATTTATTTATTGAAAAACTTCACGTAGGTGAATTCTGATGGATATAATTTCATCATTAAAGGATATCATACGATTATCTTGGTCGGTTATCCTAAAACTTACTCTGTATATGGTTTTTCCTGACACAGGTAAATAGACAAGATTTTTTGGTTCCATATTAAATTTATAACCAATCGGGGTTGAGTATGCACTGAATGAAAATATTGTATTTGTTCTTATTCCATCGTTATAAGCACCATCAATCAAATCACAATGAATTAATACTGAATTTATACCGGAGGATATTTGGATAACATTATCACTGTAAAACGTCCCGTTAGTTTCAATCTTTTTTGAAGAGAAACCCAATAGCTCTCTAAACGAATTTTCAATCGTGAAATCAACTTTATAATTATTTTTAAGTTTAATAGTTGATTTTGAAGTGTGTGTTTGAATATCTATTACAATATTTTTTGGTTCATCACCTTTTTCTTTCATAAGGCGAGAGACTTCTGAAGATATTTGAGAAATCTCGTAAGCTCCAGGTGAAACGGTTATAGTTTTATATCCACTTCCTGGATTATAACTAAACTTGTTGTTTTTCTCTGTGATATTAAAAAGGGTATTGTAAGTTTCCATTGACAACAAAGATGCCTCATATGAGGTAAGGGGGTCAAGTTGTAGTGGGTAAGGGAATGAAGCTGTGTAATCGCTCGTTGTGAAATTAAAACTAAGAATTGTGCTTCTCATCTTATTTAATATCTAATAAAATATCTTTGTATTGACATTTATTAATTATTTTCATGTTCATCAACTGATCTAAAATGGCTGAGGATTCATTAAAACAATTGTTGTTTCCAGCCTTCTTACTACCTAACAACAATAATAGCCTATTAACTAATTGTGATGGGTCATTTGGAAGAAAACTAACACCCGAACCAAGCTTACTTAAAGCATCAATAATATGTTTCTCCTTCTCATTCTTCTTACTTTTACCAGCAACAGAAACTCCATAATCAAGTGCATTTAGCAACTCAATATATACCCTATCTTCCTCTCTTTCCATATCAAGTGGTTCCTCAAAATATTTTGAACCGCTGAATCCGGGGTTTGTTAGAAGAAACATTAATCTTGGAGTTAATTTAACATTTGGTTGAGTAGAACTCAAGAACATCAATTCATCATTAAATATCAATACCTTTTCTTCCACAAGATGAAACACTGCTGGTTCTTCTGTTGGAATGAGACCTGCTCTGGTTTTTGAACCCGCCGAATATTCATTGTTTTGAAGAGCTTCCACAACATAATTAGGGGGTTGATTTACCTCCTCAAGTTTCCGAAATAATCCCTCGTCATCATATTCTAATTCACCAAGTTCTTGTTTTGTTATCTGACTAAAATCTTTGAGCATTTGAAGTTTTTTCGGAGTAAATTCTACCGTGGGAACTGTAGGGTGTTGAGTTTTCAAAAGTGGTTTAAAGAATTTCTCTTGTTTTCTTTCAAAGGCTTCTTCACCAGTTAGTTTCTGTCTCCGTTTCTTCTTTATCTCTTCCTGTTGTTTAACAACTTTTGAAACTAATTGTTGATGTTCCTTAAACTTTCTTTCTCTTTCTTCAGTATTCATTTTCTGTATTTATTTATTGAAAAATATCATTTAGTATCTCATCTTGTTTCACAACAATATATTTATATTTTCCAATCGTGTGTTTCATATAATTTTCAAATTCTTTTTTACTACATAACGTAGAGCAATTATCTCTCCAAAAATTATTTACATCTATTGAATTTAACTTAAATAAAATAAAAGTATTGGCATTGTTTCTTATTGAGCGTCGAGGGAGTTGAAAATATGATTGACTAAGATATATACAATTACAAGAAGAATGTCTCCCTCTTGTATAGTAGCTATCCATTACTGTTTGGTTTCTCTCATTAACACAATCATCAAAGATGACGAGGTTCTTTTTTGATTTATCTAAATCTTGAGGTGAAGGTATATCATCCGTATTATCACTGAGAATACAAGTTATGGGTTTCGATTTTGATTTCTGTGTATCACAAAATAGTTGTATTATATCTTCAATGTTATAATCATTTAGTTTGTTTTGAAGTTTAAATAAACCGATAATGTCTTCCTTTTTAAGACCTGCATTAAAACCCTGTGAGAGTAGTTGATACTCGGGTTGAAAACTTGACTTTGTAAAAATTATTAAATTATCATAATCTAAAAAATTAGAACCAAGGAGCATCTTTAAAAGTAAACAGGTTTTTCCACATCCGCTTGAACCAACTATTAGACATCTCAATGAATTTGGAATGTTTTTATGGTTATTAAATTTTATCTTATTTTCCCAAACGGGTAAAAAATCATTCATTTATATATTTGGAAAACAAGTTATCCAACTTTTTTTGAGCTATTTGAGAAACTCTATATTTTATCCTGAGTTCAGGTTTAATTTCAAAATAATCCATTATTTTATTTATATAGTATCTTGTATTAACATTTCCATTAAAATTATTTTGAATAATAAATATCATTAAACCCTTATACATTTCCTCAATACAATTAGTCTCTTCCCTTGAAAGAAATGGTGTATTATCATCACAATACTTAACATTCATCTCTCTTATTAATCTTGTAAAGTAATTCATTTTTGGTTCTAATTTAAAAGAGTTATATATTTTTTTATATTTCCTATTATCATTAATTAAAATTAAATCACAGAAAATACATTGTTTATATGAATCCTCATCATTAAGCCCCACTCTATCACAAGCCGGACAATTCTCTAATTTATCATATGGAGAGTCTGGAAATTCTAAATATCCTTCAGAACTTATCATATTTATGTGGTAAATTTTTACTTAAACTAAACGCAAGTTTATTCATTAATAAATACAATGTTTCAAAGCACAAAAGACAAATTTCAATCAATCTCTACTTCGGTGGAAGATATAGAAAAATATGTCAAAGATGTTAAATTGAACAAAGATAAATATGGAAATTTTTGGGTAAAACCAGTTATGGAAAATAACATGAGCCCCTCTATTTCATTTAAAGGAAGAGCTCTAACTATACCTGGAAAGACATCCATTAAAGTAAATCTAACAAAAGTTTCTCCTCTACTCCTGGCAATTTATTCAAAGCTTGAAAAAGTGATTGACCACGATACTTTGAAAAAGAATGATAAGACCATTAATAATTCTAGAGGAGACATTTGTATTTTCTTTAATAATCCAAAGGGTGTAGATCTAAGTAAAATGAATGATGTTAATATTTCTGGTGAAATGTCATTTCGTTCTATGATAGTTAGAGATTATTTAAAGATAACTTTTGATATAAAAATTGTAGAGATTGAATCTGTTAATGAAAGAAAGTATATAGATATTGATGGGAATATTTTTCTTGCTAATTAAATATGAGTCAATACAGCAGTGAAGATTTTACTATTTCATTGAACTCAGACGATAGTGATGATAGTATTTCATTGAACACAGATGATAGTTATGATACTAATAGTTTGTGCTCAAATGATAGTTATGAGAGTAGCTTTATTGATGACTCTGAGTATGATTCTGAGTATTCATGTGATAGTTATGACTTAGATGATTCTGAGTGAAAAAGTGTTTTAGTTTAAGCACAGCGATATATATAAAACGGAGCTGTAAAGCTCAAAAGTGTTTTATTTTAAGCACAGTGATATATATAAAACACCACGTTTTCTCACGCTATAAATATGGTTTATTGTGATACTTGCGAGAAGGAAGTAAAATATTATAAACAACATATTCTCACCGCAAAACATACATACAACATTTTAAACAAACTTTCCCCTCTTCCACCTGAAACAAAACACTGTTCTACATGTAATAAAAATATCCTCAAGAAAGGCTTCAAAATACATCTTAAAACAAATCTACATTTATCAAATTTTATCACAACTAAAAACTCTGATGGAGCATTCAAAGGACATATTAAAATAAGAGTCTTTAACTTCAAACCTCCTGAACCAGAGTCTATAGTTGATGCTGTAGAAATAGTTAAACCTGCTGTTCAAACGTTGATTGAAAAAACACTAAAGGAAATGAAACCACTTAAATTTTATATGGGAGTAAAATTAGAAATGACAAAGGATGAAGGAGTTATAGATGCACCATACATGAGAACTGAGCCACACTTTATATCTTCATATCAAGATTTTAAAACATCAGGAGTCTATGATGAACTTATTAAACAAGAGCAAGATGTGGATAATTCAATCGTAGGAAGTGGATTCAATATAGGAAAAATTATTTACATAGACATTCATATTCTTAAATCAGATCCTCTAAAAGCTTCTTCTTACATTGATTTACCCAGTGTTATCAAAAATAGAAAAGCAGTTATCAATATCAAAAATAAAGACAATAAATGTTTTCTCTGGTCTATTTTAGCACACTTACATCCTCCACATTTTCATGATGAAAGAGTATCTCATTATAAAAAATATGAGAATACATTAAATACGAAAGATCTAAAGTTTCCGATGACTTTAAATGATATTCCTAAATTTGAAAAGATGAATAATTTATCAGTTAATGTTTATGGTCTAACAGAAACAAACAACATTCAGGTTTTAAAGCTTTCTGACAATTGTAAACAAACTCATATTAATCTTCTATATTTTAATTCAGACGAAAATTCACATTATACATACATCAAAGATATTGCTAAATTAATAAAACCACAAGTCTGTAAGAGAACAAATAAAATATATATTTGTTTGCGTTGTCTTAACTTCTTCAATTCACAAGAAAGATTAGATAAACATTCAAATTATTGTGGCGAACATAAATCAACGGTAATCAATATGCCTAAAGAAGGCTCAAAGATCACATTCAAAGATGAAAATAAAAAGATCAAACATCCATTTGTTATATATGCTGATTTTGAAAGTATTTTAGAAAAAATTGATACTGCTTCTCAAGATCCAAAAGAATCATACACAAATAAATATCAAAAACATACTCCTTGTGGTTTTTGTTATTATATCAAATCATCCGTTGGTGATAAATATAACAAGTTAGAGATGTATAGAGGCTCAAATACCCCAGAGGAGTTTGTGAAACGACTAGAAAAAGACTGTGTTCGATTAACCAAGATAATGAGAGAAACCAATAAACCAATGTCCTTAACAAGTAAAGAAAAAAGGGAATTTATAAAAAACAATGTCTGTCATATTTGTGAGGAGAAAATTGGTAAAGGTCTAAAGGTTAGAGACCATTGTCATCTCACTGGTAAATATAGAGGTCCGGCTCATCAAAGTTGTAATATTAATTATCAACTCCCCTCTTTCATTCCTGTCTTTCTTCATAACAACGCTCATTATGATACACATCTATTTATCAAGGAACTCTCAAAGACTTCTGGAAGTATCTCAGCAATTCCAAACACGGATCAGAAATACATTTCATTCACAAAAACAATTCACACATCTCCTATTACTCATATCAGATTTCTTGATACATTTAAATTCATGGCAAGTCCATTGGTTAACTTGGTTCAAAATCTAAAAGAGTTTCCATGTCTTTCAGAGTATTTTTTAGATAAAGATTTTCTAACACAAAAGGGAATTTACCCCTATGACTATATGGACTCATTTGAGAGATTCAATGAAACACAACTTCCTTCAAAAGAAAATTTCTATAACAAATTAAATAATAGTCATATATCTGATAAAGATTATGTACACGCACAAAATGTTTGGGAAAAATATAACATCAAGAATCTTGGCGAGTATCACGATTTGTATCTCAAAACTGATGTGCTTTTATTGGCCGATGTATTTGAAGCCTTTAGATCTGTTTGTCGCACTGGATATGGATTGGATCCTGCTCACTACTACACAGCACCTGGATTGGCCTGGAGTGCGATGTTGAAAATGACAAAACAAGATTTGGATTTGATAACCGATGTTGATATGCTTTTGATGATTGAAAAGGCAAAAAGAGGTGGAATTTCACAAGTCTGCTCGAGTAGATACGCAAAAGCAAATAACAAATATCTTCCAAATTATGATCCAACGAAAGAGAGTTCTTACTTGATGTACTATGACGCGAACAACCTGTATGGCTGGGCAATGTCTCAGGCTCTTCCTTATGGAAAACTTAGATGGGTAAAGGAAAAAGACTACAAAAACGTTTTACAAGATGTATGTATCTCTACACAAAAAGAATTGGATGAAGAAAAAGTTGGTTATTATTTTGAAATTGATTTAAAATATCCAGACGAACTCCATAACCTACACAAAGATCTCCCATTTGCTTGTGAGAAAGAAAGTCCAAAGAAAGAATGGTTGAGTGATTATCAACGATCGTTTGATATAGGTGAATCAACAGAAAAATTACTTACTACATTATATAACAAGAAAAATTATGTTCTACACCAAAGAAATTTGCGACAATATTTATCAAAAGGTCTAAGAGTAGAGAAGATCCATAGGGTTCTAAAGTTCAATCAAAGTCATTGGTTAAAGGGGTACATTGATTTTAATACACAAAGAAGAACAGAGTCAAAAACAGATTTTGAGAAAGACTTTTATAAATTGATGAATAATGCGGTCTTTGGTAAGACTATGGAGAATGTGAGGAAAAGACAAAATATCAGACTATCAACATCTTGGGAACAAGCATCAAAATTAATTAATAGACCGAGTTTTACTCGAGCTGAGGTCTTTACTGAGAACTTTTGTGCGATCCATTTGATTAAAGAGAGTATTGAAATGAACAAACCTATTTATATTGGAACAACAATTCTTGATTTATCAAAGTCATTAATGTATGATTACTTTTATAATAACTTGAGGAAGAAATATCAAAATGATGTTAATCTACTTTATATGGATACAGATAGTTTTATTTTGAAAATTAATACCAACGATGTTTATTCAGACATGAAAAGAGACATTAATATCTATGACACGAGTAATTACAGTCCAGAGAGTGAGTTGTTCTCTTCTAAAAATAAAAAGGTGATTGGAAAGTTCAAGGATGAATTAGGAGGAAATGTTATGAGTGAATTTGTGGGATTGAGGTCTAAGGCTTATGCTTATAAATACATTGTGAATAACGTCGAAAAGACTGATAAGAAGTTAAAAGGTGTAAAGAAAAATGTTATTAAAGAAACAATAAACTTTAAGGATTATTATAACTGTTTAACAACAAAGAAAGAAGAGTTTAGAAAGATTAATGGAATAAGAAGTTATAAACATAAATTATATTCAGAAGAGATGAATAAGAAAGCATTGGGGGCTTTTGATGATAAGAGGTTTATTTTAGAAAATGGAATTGATAGTCTCCCTTATGGTTATATAAGTATATAAGTGATAAGATATATATATAAGTGATAAGATATATATAAGTGATAAGATATACATAAGTGATAAGATATATATAAGTGATAAGATATATATAAGTGATAAGTTAAAAGGGGGGGGGGGGGGGTTGGGGATTTTAACGGGCTACCGCCGCCTTTTTTACTATTATATAAATGATAGAACCAAGTATCAACCAGACTAAAGAGTGGAGGTGTAATCAACCTTGGTATATAAATGGAAAACATAATGAATGTGAAAAATATCAAATAGGTATAATTGAAAAGGCAACTGGTAAAAAAATTCACAAAACAAATAAGAGAATTAATTTAAATACCGGTGAATTGGGTAAAAAAGATGGAAATATTTTTGAGTGGACGGAAAACTTTGATGGTTGTCAGGAAAATATATACTTTAATTTTAAAATGGTATGTGGCACTGGAGGTGCTCAAACAAGAACATTGAGGGAGGTTTACCATTTTATCTTAGCTCAGTTAAAATATCTTAATAAAGAACCAAACTCAAACATATTTTTTGTTAATGTATTAGATGGTGAAGAGAGTTGTAGGAGAATTAAATTATTTCCCACGCATAAACAAATATTTGTAGGGTCGTTGTTTGAGTGGGTTATATTCACCAGATGATATTAAGAGTAAAAGGTTAAAAGGTCCATGAGGTCAGAAGGATCACAGGTGTTTAAGTGGTCTAATGAATAAGGATAACATGTCAAAAGGTTAGAAGGTTCGTAAAGAACAGGGTGAGAGAAATAGAGGTCTTTAGGGGCAATGAGGGAGGGAAAGAATTAATATGGAAGTGAATGGGTCAAAGATTAATCTGCCAGATGATATGTAGAAGAAGGATGATAGGTCTATAAGAGAAAACAAATATTTGTAGTGTTTGAGTGGTCTAATGAACAACATTAAGGATAGGTACTACAGACAAAAGGTTCATAAAGATGAGGGTGGGAGAAATAGAGGTGTTTATGATTTTTGAAAAAGACAAGGGGGTAAATGACATTAGATAGGGATTTCCCATGTTAAACGGAGGTGTCCCAGAAGCAACATTATTACACTACTAATGTCGATAAAACTAAAGTTGTACACTATAGAAATATGGCAATACCACGTACAGAATTTGTTTTAAGTGTGTTAGACTATATGTCGGCTGGAAGTCCTACACCGGAATTGCTCTCGGCACCCTTTAAAAAATATTAGATATGCCCACACTCCTTTCTAAAAGTTATTAAAATTCAGAGAACGACAGCATTGGTTTGTCTTACTTATAATGTTAGCTCTTATATGCAGTGTTGGCTTGTAATATGCATTGCCATACCACTTTTAATATCACCACACAGCTCTTTTTCACGGCAATAGCTGAGTTTTTGACAAAACAAATATCACCTGTATGTAATAATAAGACTAAATATGTGTAGTAAATTTTTTTTTAGCAGGTTTAGAATATATCACCCCATATCGCGAATGTACATGTATATCTAATCCGACACACTTAGACACAAAATGGCGTCCAAATTTGAGTTGACACAACTCTCTATATACAGGGACTCTAGAGGAGGCGGTTGGGCCATCAGCCAATGGCATTAAACGTCAACGAAACACGTTTTAGCATACGTAAAAGGCATGTAGTTGTTCCCTTTATGGTTGTAGAAGTACCGTTAAAAACAGGGCTTTTTTTTTTTTGAATACAAGATCGAAGCTCGTGTAAGAGCTATTTATTGATCAATAAAAAAGACAAACTGACACATAAAACATATGATAAAGGGAGCGAGAGACAAGATGGAGAGCAGGGACATCAGGAGATCTGTGGGAGGGAGAGGGCTTGGGGGGAGGAGGCATGGGAAGAGGGGGGGGGTGGGTGGGAGAGATATAAAACACATGGACACTGCTACGACTTCCAGGAAATGAATCGGTATTTCAAAAAAGTGGATTTGGGGTGAATTAGCGGGGGTAGAAAAGATCAAGGTTTTGGATGGGGGAAGATAAGAGATGGTGGTGAACAGCTGTTTTAAAGACTTGGAGGGTGGAGTGGGATTGAAGAGAGTGAGGAAGTTTGTTCCAGAGGTGGGAGAAAAGAGGAATGAAGGAGTGAAGGTGAGCAGAGAGTCTTGATTTTGGTAGTTTAACCATAAGAGGATTGCTGGCAGATCTTGTGCGACCTGTAGGAATATTTGGGGCACAGAGCACAGACAGAGCTGGGGGAGCTAGGCCGTAGAGGAGTCGGTAGAAGACGGAAAGACCACCAACCTGCCTGTGGTGAGTGAGTGCAAGGCCCTCGGAGTTAGCTTCATCGCGGGAGATTCCAATGATTAAACTCTGATTAAATTTAAAATTAAATTAAATGAAACTGACTGATCTTTTAACAATGCAGAGCTTCATCAGGGTATAAAAATTGCAGTAGATCTAAGAATTTATCAATCTATATTAAAGTAGATCTGTGTGCAGCCACACAAATGCACAGGCGAGATTACAATAGCATCTCACGTCCCTTCGGGACCGCGTGGTGAGGATAACAATTCCCTCGAATGTAATCCATATACTATACTATCTAAATAAGAAAAACGAAAAACACGGTAGGTACGTGAAGCCAAAACATGGTCGGTAGGTGTCTGTCATCAACCGTGCTGCTGTCCACACAGTCTGTCAACTGTGGAAGGCTCGACCAAAGGCTCGCAAGTATGTCTGACATCAACTCTTGGAATCTTTGCAATTTTGAACTCTTGCGGAAACAGCACAGGACCTTGCAAAGGACTCTTTGAATCTCTCATCTCGTGAAACTTGGAATCTTGGAAACTTGGATAGAAAATTACACTATGCAAACATCCATCAGAATTTATTCCAAACAGCATATACTTTATTGAGCAAATAACTCACGTGCTTCATGATCCACCCGAAGGGTAGTTAAGTTGCGAGTACTATACAAGATAAATGACCGCAGCCACCTCAGTAGTTAGGTGTGAGGGTCAGTAGCTCAGAGTCGTGTTCCTTTGCTCATTCAGTTTCAGCACCCAAATTTACTGTTCGCCACACCAGTTATGATGTGGTAAATCGTTAATGTATCAGCAATCTCTTTCCGCAAGCAAAAGTGTGACTGAGAATATGGTGCCAATTCAGCCATATTACTTTGACCAAAAAAAACAAAAAACAGGAGGCCTTGAACACGACTTCATTATCATTGTCACAGTAACTACACAAGTCTCCTGAAAGTGTGCCGCTTGAGTAAAAGCTCCCTTCGTGTATACAAGTGCCCGTTTGCCCTGGGACCGACTGTACGTGCATTTGAAGTGCCTTTGTTTGCCTTATAGCCCTGAGCAGCAGCATGCCATGCTGATGAAGCAGATGTTCGCTACCGAGACTTGGGAGAGGAAATAAGATTCCCAAGGAGGTCAAAAGCAGATGCTTCACTCAAGAAGTATCGACACTAGTTGTCGTTCGAGCTACTGCGGCTGAAAACAAACGAAGCTCCGTTTGCGCTTTCCACGAAGCAATGCACAACTCGGTTCGATTCCTCGCAGCTCTCACATCTGCAAAAATCATCCGAGGGCCTTGGTTTTTTTTTTTCTGTTTTTTTTGAACGCACCGGCCGTTCCTTAAACAAACGCCGGGTCAGGTTTCGCTGGAGACCGCCTGGAGAACGCTAAGCCTGCTAATATTTCACGCTGATAATTTGCTCAGGTGCGAGTGTGACACTGGCATAGCAACACGCGTAAATCAAGACAACGGCACGTTTTACTTTATTGTGGATGAAATTTTTCTGGCGCCATTTATCATGTCAATTCACGCAGGAGGAGGGCAATGTGTACAAGGTTCACTTGTCAGCGAATTATAGTTATCGAGTAACCGCAAGGGAAACTCAGCTCGGTCCCTAAAGGGTATAGAATGTGGTGAGTTTACCAAGCATATACAAGTTTACCGAACTCGATGACTATCTGGGCGAAGACATGGTGATGGCTGACTGAGACTGCGCAAACGCACTGTTTGGACTCTTGCGGAAGCCATGGTCATCTCTTAAAAAGTTTACAAGCATAAAAATGTTTTGTTTTTGTTTTTCTATTTTTCCTGGAGCGAAAGGGAATGAAAGCACTGTGAGAAATGCACTTGAAAACTTTGCATCTATGGAGCAAATAAAATCGGCAACTTTCTTTTGTGTACTTGCCGAGTGTCATATCCCATGCCCTACTGCATGCGATGATCTATTATACCCCCATTAGCCCGACCCTACCAAGCCCTCTTATACCTGCAGGTTTCTATGTTTGCTTCCCTTCTCACTGTTTCTTCCCTTTACCTGTTCATTTCATTCCCTCGTTTGTCCAGCTATTTCACCAACGTGGCTCCACTGTTAGTTCTTTGCCTTTTTCCAACTCAACTTCCATGAGCCTCGATATTGGAAACAAAATAAATAAATACAGCTTTGTTACCCAATGAATCGTGTTATATGTATACTATGTACGTAGAAAACTAGAAAGAAGGTAACCGTGTCTGTTATTTGAAACGATGATTTCGTAAATACATCACCCGAAGAATGAATCGAAATGGAAGCAAACAACCTATAGCTAGCTGTATATCACGGGGCCTACTGATGTATTGATAGTTGACGTTCCTTTTAAAGTGGTTGCAGCAAACTCGCTCAACGAGCCACTAAATCCATAATGCACATTCTGTTTTTGGTGTCGGTCACTCTTCTGGTAATGCGCAAGACACATGTTTTGATTCGGTGTTAGACACGGGTTCAGGGAATTTCACGGAGCAGCAAGTGGTTTTTATTGCGAGCGTAGCAGCTGTGCCGAAATGCTTTTTTCTGTGGGGGAGAGAGGTCGGATGAAATATAAATTTGGGTGGTCCAGAAGGCCGCGCAACCCCCTTGCCTCCTGACATCCATCCTCACTCCTCTGAAATGACTAGCAGAGAGACAGCAGGGATGTGGGCTCTAGTGCTGCCCATCTGTACAAACATGGACGCACACGTACGCGCAAAACATCCAAAACGCTCCACTCCATACTGCTCTGCACAAAACAAAAACCCTTTCCAAAGTAAAACGTAGGTTGAGTTTCCATGAGACTGCATAAGCTTGTCATTTTGATGAAGATACATACAGCGTGCATGTCGAACACTCACTCAAGTTGATGCCAGGTATACTCCTGAGATGCAGTGACAAACGCATGGTGTAATGAACGGAGTGGTCAAAATGTTTTACGAATGAGCCACTTGCGGGAGTCCAACACATGGAAAAATAAAGAGTATTTGAAAATAAAGGTGGACAGACTTTGCCCTCCATAAGTATTGGAGCGGTGAAGTCAAACTGTTATTACAAGCACACCCGTTCCCTACAGGGGTGGCAGGAAGGGTCATTCTTCTCTGTGGTACATAGATTACAGTAGATCTAGGGTCAGGCCTCAAGAACATCGGGGGTGTGTTCATTTAGCAAGTTTCTTGTAGAGCGCTTGCTAAGTGGTTTAAGCATTCGAGCAAGCACTCCATTCAAAACCGTTGATAAGGAACTGCTGGCTTGGCAAGCACCGAACTAGATGTTTGGTAAATGAACACACGACGGATTTCCTCCCCTTCAGTTTCACGTTAAAAAACATTAGCGACTGTTTGAAAAGGTAATCGTACATGTTTGTAGTTTATAATATTTTTCCTCTGGTAGGATTGCTCCCACGAAAACGGCATGATAAGCTATTTATACACGTTATCACGGCGTTTGTTCAAGGAGGAGGAACCCCTTGGGAGGGGCATAATATTAGTATTAATATTGTTTTGTAATAACGTTAATATTATGCGATGATTTTTTATGTTGTTACTTTTGTTATTAGAAATGGCTTTGGGAAAACGGCACGATAAAGCTATCTTAACATTAATATATACCTCAACACGCAACCCACTTGGTGGAGAAAACCCCCTTGGAGTGGGGTTGGGAAGTTAAATCGCTACAACCTCTATCGTGTGACAATTAGTCTTTCTGTCAAGTTTGGTTGCAATTGGATAAGTAACGACTGAATGTACTGCGAACAGAAATCGTCAGACAGAAAGACAGACACTAAATTGCATATATTATGATGATTGCTGTATATTCAAGAAATTTGGATTTGGGATCAAAATATGATTATGAGGCAAGAGTATAGGTCAGCTTTTATTTCTTGGTATTTCTATGTATATATGTTCACCATTGTAGAACAATAGCACTATTTATGTTCAGTCCCACCTTTTAGGTAAGTATAGTCACGTGAAAAAGTAAGTACACCCCATGTAAAGTTTTGACTTTTTCAACATATTTCAACATACAGCTATTTGATCTTCATTTCAACAATATTGATAGATAAAGGTGATATAATATAACAAATATCATGAAACATTTACATTTTGTAGTCCATTGTATAATTTAAATAAACATAAATTCAACTTTCGCATGTGGAAAAAGTAAGTACACCCTTGGCTCTAATCGGTGGTACTGCCCCCTTTGGCAGAAACAACCTCAAGTAGGCATTTCTTATAACTGTCTACCAGTCTCTGACATCGACTGGGAGAAATTTTTGCCCACTCCTCCATGCAGAATTCTTTCAGCTGTGCGATGTTTGAGGGGTTTCTTGCATGCACAACTCGTTTCAAATCCCCCCACAACATCTCGATGGGATTTAGATCCGGGCTTTGACTTGGCCATTCCAGAACCCTCCATTTCTTTCTTTTCAGCAATTCCTTGGTGGATTTACTGGTAAACATACCAGCACTGGTAAACTTGGTCCACCTTCGGTTGAGCTTCAACTTTCCGACAGATGGCCTCACATTATCCTCAAGCACCCTCTGGTACAATGAAGAATTCATAGTGGATTCTATGATGGTGAGCTGCTCAGGCCCTGATGCAGCAAAGCTGCCCCAAACCATAATATTTCCACCACCATGCTTTACAGTTGGTATCAGGTTCTTGTGGTCAAATGCTGTCTTTGGGTTTCGCCAAACATGTCTTCTGGTACTGTGACAAAATAGCTCTACCTTTGACTCATCTGTCCAGAGCACATTATTCCAGAAGTGCTGGTCTTTGCCTACGTGTTCATTTGTAAACCTTAGTCTTGCCCTGATGTTCTTTCTGGACAGCAAAGGTCTCCTCCTGGCACACCTCCCATGTCGATCAAATTTGTGCAGCCTCTTTCTAATGGTAGACTCATGCACTTTGACATCAACAGTGGCAAGAGCTACCTGTAGGTCCCGTGATGACATTCTGGGGTTCTTAGACTTCTTTCAGCATCTTGCGGTCTGCTCTCGGGCTGAACTTGCTGGGGTGGCCTGGCCTGAACAAGTTGGCAGTTGTTTGGAATCTTCTCCACTTGTAGATGATCTTCTGGACAGTCGAATGATCGATTTCAAATTGTTTGGAGATCTTTTTAAATCCCTTCCCAGACTCGTAGGCATCTATAACCTTCTTTCTGAAGGCCTCAAAGAGATCTTTTGATCTAGGCATGGTGACGCCGCACACTTCAACAACAAAGAGCAAACCAAACGAAATGTCTAAAGTTTAAATAAGACAGGTTCCTCCAAGATCCTCTCTAACGATGTTCTAATCATTTGCACCTGAGCTGGTGCACCTGATTCTAATTTTAGGTATTTGAAGTAGTGATAAATGTAGGGGTGTACTTACTTTTTCCACATGCAAAATTTGCATTTATGTTTATTTAAATTATACAACGGACTACAAAATGTAAATGTTTCATGATATTTGTTATATTATATCACCTTTATCTATCAATATTGTTGAAATGAACATCAAATAGTTGTATGTTGAAATATGTTGAAAAAGTCAAACCTTTACATGGGGTGTACTTACTTTTTCACGTGACTAAGTATTGGAACAGATGCTCCAATGGATTTAAATCAGGAGATTGACTTGAGCAGTCTAAAACCTTCCACGTTTTCCCTTGATGAACTCCTTGGTTGTGTTGGCAGTGTGTTTTGTGTAATTTTCTTGTTGCATGGTGAAGCGCCACCCAATGAGTTTGGAGGCATTTTCTTGTACATAGGAAGGCAAAATGCTTCTGAATACTTCCAAATTTATTCTGCTGCTGTCAACATTAGTTCCATCATCAACTAGATGGTATTCATAGAATACTTACCCTGCGCAGTCAACTTGATGCGAGCCAACTCTTCTGTTTCTGAAGGTTGTTTTTTTCTTTGATCCAATATGGCTCCCAGACCACGTGAGCAATGACATCATAAATTTATATTCTCTAATATAATTGTTGCATAGATCACGCTCAATAAATTTCAAACTGATTAGATGAAGCGTTGTGCCTGTCGAATTATGATGTCATAAAAATGAAACTAATGACATCTTCGTTCACAACACCTATTCCCCATATGGAGTTCTTTACAATGAGCCATGCTTCAATGTTTTCCATAGAGTGGTTTTGGAGATATCGAGGTGCAACGTTTTTTGTTTTTTTCAAGATGGCGCCAGGACCACATGACCTATAACGTCATGATTATCATTAACATATTCGACAGGAGGAGGCGCTCCTGTGGTGAAAATTGTGGGTCCATCAGACCAACAGTTGCTGAGAAAAAAAAATTCAAAATAATCGGATAAGTGTTGGACTTGTCGAATTATGACGTCATAACGAAGGCACCGATGATATCATCAGTAACATATCTTATTCCCCATGGGGAGTAGTGAGCCAGGTCTCAATTTTTTCCATGGAGTGGTTTCAGAGATATAGAGGTGCGATGTTTTTCCAAGATGGCGCCTGTACCACGTGACCTATGACGTCATAATTATCATTAAAATATTCTGCAGGAGGATGCGCTCGTATGGTGAAAAATTAATGACAATCGGACCAAGAATGGCAGAAAGAAAAAATTCATACTGATCTAATCAAGCGTTGTACTTGTCAAATTATGACGTTATAATTAAGGTACTGATGACATCATCATTAACATATCTTATTCCCGAAGGGGAGTACTTGACAATTAGCCATGTTTCAATTTTTTCCATGGAGCGGTTTCAGAGATATAGAGGTGCAACCTTTTTCGATTTTTCCAAGATGGCGCCTGTACCACGTGACCTATGACATCATAATTATCATTTTCAAAATTCTACAGGAGGAGCCGCTCATATACTGAAAATTTCATGTCCATCGGAGTAACAGTTGCAGAGGAATTTTATTTTCATACTGCTTAGATCAAGCGTTGTACTTGTCGAATTATGATGTCATAATGAAGGCACCGATGACATTATCATCAACATATCTTATTCCCCATGGGGAGTACTTGACAATGAGCCATGTTTCAATTTTGTCCATTCAGTGGCTTGGGAGATATAGAGGTTTAACGTTTTTCCAAGATGGCGTCCGTACCACGTGACCTATGACGTCATAATTATGGATTAAAAAAACTATACAGGCAGAGGCACTCCTATGGTAAAATTTCGTGTCAATCAGACCAACAACAGCAAAATTAATTTTAAAAATGCAGACACGTACGCACGCACGCTACATATACGCATGCATGCTACACGTACGCATGCACGCTACACGTACGCACACACGCTACATGTACGCAAGTACGCACACAACCGAATGCCTAACCCTGAATTTTCGCTTCGTGAGCGCAGGTTAATAAAGACGAGTGAGCCAGTTCCAGAGGCAGTCATGCAAGCCCAATCCATGACACTACCTCCTCCATGCTTCATAGCTGAGGCAGTATGCTTTGTATCAAAGGCAGTTCCTTCCTTTTTTGCCTTTCCATCACTTTAGTAAAGGTTTATCTTGATCTTGGTAAAGGAACTGTCCATAAAACTTTGTTCTAGAACTCTACTGGCCCACCTCTACTTCTTGGCAAGTTCTAATCTGGCCTTTCTATTTTTGGTGCTGATGAGAGGTTTCCATCTTGCGGTGTATCCTTTGTAATTCTGCTGTTGAAGTCTTCTGTGAACGGTAGATTGTGATACATTCACCCCTGCACTCTGGAGGTTGTCCAAAGAGGAAAAACCCCTTGAGGAGGGGGAATATTGTTAGTATTAATATTGTTTTGTAACAGCATTAATATTATGCTATTATCATTAGTTTTTTTGTAACTTTTGTAATTAGAAGCGGCTTTGAAAAACGCCATGATTAGCTATCTTAGCACAGATATACACCTTAACACGGATTTCACCTCAAGACAGAAAAAACCCAGGAAAGGGGATGGGGGTGGGGGGGGAGGCAAATGAAGTCACTACAACCTCCATTGTGTGACCTTAGTCCTCTAGTCAAGTTTGGATGATATTGGATAAGCAACGACTGAATGTATCGCGGTCAGACAGACAGACAGACACCAAATTGTGTGTTTTAGTGTGATTATGGTGATCGGTACCATTGACAAATCTTGGAGAAAGGTGAGAATAAATATTTATATGCTAGAACCAATCCTGGAGATATTACTGCTTCGTCACAGAATAGTCAACTGAAGATGCAGAGATGTATAACTTGTTCAGGGCTCCGGTGATAACTCACCTACTTTTTGTGAGATACATGCCCACAAATGACCATTGCTGGGATATTTAACATCCGCCAATGACCAGGGCTGGCAAAAGATCCTTTGGCTTGCAAAACACTAGAATGACAGTTTAAAAGTGAGTCAAGACACAAACCATGGGTATTCAGCTCAAAGAAGAGTGTGCATAACTCGAGGCAATCCTGCCAGCCCTCACTTGTTGTGAAAAATATACCGTCGTGGCCAAAAATATTGGCACACTTGCACTTTAATAAAAAAAAACTCACAATTTTCTCGAAAAAAATAAGTTGAAATTGACAAAAGTATTTGGTCTCCATAATTCTTTATTTCACTGTTAATATTACAGAACCTTTGTTTTTGATTCAGAACTTAATGTATCCTTTTAAATCAGAAAATAAAAAGAAATGGCATTGACAAAATTATTGACACCCCAGACTTAATATTTGGTAGCACAGCCTTTGGACAAAATAACTGCAGTCAAACTCTTCCTTTAGCCATGAATGAGCTTCCTACACCTCTCTACTGGCAGTTTGGCCCACTCTTCTTGTGCAAACTGCTCCAGTTCTCCCAGATTTGAAGGGTGCCTTCTCCCAACTGCTGTTTTCAGATCTCTGCAAAGGTGTTCAATGGGATTTAGATCCAGACTCAATGCTGGCCACTTCAAAACAGTCCAGCGTTTTGTCTTGAACCATTCCTGGGTGCTTTTTGAAGTGTGTTTGGGGTCATTGTCCTGCTGCAAGATCCATGACCTTCGACAGAGACCCAGCTTTCTGACACTGGGTTTAACATTGTGCTCCAAAATGCCTTGGTAATCTCCTGATTTCATGATGCCATGCACACATTCAAGGCACCCAGTGCCAGAGGCAGCACAGCAACCCTAAAACTTCACTGAACCACCTCATGTTTGACTGTAAGGAAGATGTTCTTTTCTTTGAAGGCTTCATTTTGTTTTCTGTAAACATAGAGATGATGTGCTTTAACAAAAAGCTCTAATTTGGTCTCATCTGTCCACAGGACATTCTCCCAGAAGGATTTTGGCTTGTTCGGGTGTGTTTTGGCAAACTCCAGTCGGGCTTCATTGTGTCTCTCTCTCAGCAGCGGGGTCCTCCTGGGTCTCCTACCATAGAACCCCCTTTCATTGAGTTGGTGACGGATGGTGTGAGTTGAAACTGTCGTACCTTGTGTCTGAAGGTCAGCTAGAATCTGTTTGGCAGTTGATCGAGGTGCTTTCTCCACCATTCAAACAATACTTCGCTGCAATCTTCAATCAAGTTTTCTCTTGCGACCACGTCCAGGGAGGTTGGCCACAGAGCCATGGACCTTAAACTTCCTGATACCATTGCATACGATGGACATAGGAACATCAAGGTCTCTGAAGACGGACTTGTAGCCTTGAGATTGTCCATGCTTGGCTACAATCTTGTGTCTGACCTCCTCAGACAATTTTCTGGTTTTCCTTCTTTTTTCCATGCTCATTGCGGAACACACAATACATAGCCGGTGTGTAGCCCGGTTTAGAATAGGTACACCGTATCCCTGCATGTCGTAAGAGGCGACTAAAAGGGTTGGCGTCAGGAAGGGCATCCGGCCATAAAAAAAACATTGCCTCAAAAAGAGAACCATGACAATTACAACTACATATGGGCAGGGTACAGCCCGAAGTACCCCGTGGGGGACCCCACTCCCTCTCGTCAAAACTCAAGGTGGGGAACCCGATCGAAGCAAGGGTGGAAATCACTCCATTTATGACGACGAAACGTCTGATGCCCGACGTGAAGATCGGTTTCGGAGGTTTAGGACATGGATGTAGGGACAATGACAGGGAGATCAGGAGAAGTGGTGGAAGTATTGGTCAGAAGAAGAGTGGACATATGTTGTGTGCAGGAGACGAGATGGAAGGGAAGTGGTGTGAGAATGGTGAAGGGTAGGCAGGGACAGAAATACAAGTTTGTGGGGCAAGAGTGCCTGGAAGGCGTGAATGGTGTTGGTGTCCTGTTTTCTGAAGAGTTTGTAGACAGTGTGGTGAGTGTGACTAGAGTGAGTGAAAGGTTGATGATGGTGAAAATGATGATTGGAAAGCTCTTGGTGAACGTCATCTCGGGATATGCTCCGCAGGTTGGTGGGAGTGATGAAGAGAAGGACAAGTTCTGGTGTGCAATGGAGAAGCTGATGGAAAACGTGAAAGATGAGGAAGTTGTTGTGGTTGGAAACCTAAATGGACATGTGGGAAGGAGTATGGACGGTTTTGAGGTAGTTCATGGGGATTACGGATATGGTGTGAGAAATGGAGAAGGTGAAAGGATTTTGGAGTTTGCTGATGGAGCTGATTTGTTGATTTGTAATACTCAGTTCCAGAAAGAGGATAATAAGCTTGTTCCATGCACGTCAGGTGGGTTGACGACAACCGTTGACTACCTGCTGGTGCGTAGGCGAGATAGGGGGCACCTCCGGGACACAAAGGTGATCCCGGGGGAGGAGGCTGTTTCACAGCACCACTTGGTTGTCTGCGACATAAGGGTGAAAGGTGTGAGGAGAGCCCGGCGGGTGAAGTACCAACCGAGAATGAAGGTGTGGAGGTTGAAAGAGGTGACAGTGAGGGAGGCATTAAAAGAGAGGCTGAGTATGGTAGAGGATGATGTGGTTGAGCTTGAAAGTGGTTGGATGTCAATGAAAGATAGTCTGTTGGGAGCCGTTGGTGAGGTATGTGGATTGACAAAAGGACCACCGAGGCACTCGAAAACATGGTGGTGGGATGATGAAGTTGGAAAGAAGATTGACAAGAAGAGGAAGACGTTCAAGGAGTGGCAGAAGGCGAATGGTATGGGGGCAGAAACGGCAGAGCATGAAAGTTATAAGGCAGCCAAGAAGGCTGCAAAGAAAGAGGTAGCAAAGGCGCAGGAGGCATGTAGGAAAATGTTCGGAGAACGCTTGGATTTGGAAGAGTGTCAGAGAGCGGTAGTCAGGATTGCAAAGCAGATAGCGAAAGATAGGTGTGATGCGATGGGGGTGAGTTGCTTGAAGGATGAAGTCTGACAAATCGTTGTGGACCCAGATGGAATTAAAGGAAAATGGAAGAGATATATGGAAATACTGTTGAATGCAGAGAATGAATGGGATGGCAACGTAGAGAGTAACCCAGTTTTAGGACCGGCAGAGAAGATAACCGAGGAGGAAGTTGAGGAAGCGATAAAAGCAATGAAGAGAAGAAAAGCGGGAGGGCCGACGGGAGTTGTGGAAGATATGTTGAAGGCAGCGGGAAGTTGGGGTGTGAAGAGAATGACAGAGATCTGCAATCTGGTGGTGAAAGAAGGCCGCATTCCAGTGAATTGGGAACTGAGTACCCTCATCCCTCGATACAAGGGGAAAGGTGACCCTCTGGACTGTGGCTCGTATCGAGCGACAAAGTTTTTGGAGCATGGAATGAAGGTATTGGAAAGGGTGTTGGAGAGGAGGATAAGGAAGAAAGTGAAGATTGATGAAATGCAGTTTGGATTTATGCCAGGAAGAGGAACGACAGACACGCTTTTTATTGCAAGGCAGTTGCAGGAGAAGTACATGGAGAAGAGGAAGAAGTTGTTTCTTGGGTTTGTTGATCTGGAGAAAGCATTCGATCGGGTTACATGTGAAGTAGTGACATGGGCATTGAGGAAGTTAGGAGTGGAGGAATGGTTGATCAGAGTAGTGATGGCAATGTACAAAAGAGCGCGCACAGCTGTAGGGACGAAGGACGGGAACAGTGGTGAGTTTGATGTGAAGGTGGGAGTGCATCAGGGGTCGGTACTTAATACTATTTGTAGCTGTGATGGAGGTGCTGGCTCAGAACGTAAAGGAGGGTTTACCGTGGGAGTTGTTGTATGCAGATGATCTGGTGTTGATTGCAGAAAGTATGGATGGACTGAAGGAGAAGATGAACAAGTGGAAGGAATGTATGGAGACAAAAGGTCTGAAGGTGAATGTCGGAAAAACGAAGGTGATGGCAAGTGGTAAAGCATGTGGTGAGGTGGTAATAACTGGGAAGTGGCCGTGTGCTGTGTGTGCAGGAAGGGTGTCGGAGTGAATTCCATTCAATGTACAATGTGCGCTGAGTGGGTTCATCAAAAATGTAGTGGTTTGAGAGGGTCATTAACCAGTGTGGCAGCTACATTCAAGTGTAAGGTGTGCACAGAGGGAGCTGCAGATGGAGGAAATGTTGAGTTGGATCTTGGAGACGGTGTGAAGCTGGAAGGTGTGAAAACATTTTGTTACCTAGGAGACATGCTGAATGGAGAAGGTGGATCAGACTCGGCAACGGTTGCTCGAGTGAGATGTGCATGGAAGAAGTTTCGGGAACTGAGTGGCGTGCTGATGAGGAGGGGACTGTCGATGAAGCTGAAGGGAAAGGTGTATGCTGCATGTGTGAGAAGTGTTATGATTTATGGGAGCGAGACATGGGTAATGAACGTAGAGCAGCAACGAAGGCTGGAAAGGGTGGAAATGCGAATGGTTCGGTGGATTTGTGGAGTATCGTTGAGAGAGAGGAAGACAAATGATGAATTGTGAAAGATGATGGGAATAGAGCCTGTGATGGATGCTGTGAAGAGAAACAGGTTGAGATGGTTTGGTCATGTGTTGAGGAAGGATGAAAGTGACTGGTTGAGAAGAGTGATGGAAATGAATGTGGAAGGAAGTAGAGGACGGGGAAGACCGAGAAAGACTTGGCTAAAGATGGTCGAAGAAGAAATCCGGGCAAGGGCGTTAACAAGGGGAGATGCAGAAAATAGGGCAAAATGGATAAGATTGTCATGGGAACTGCAAGGCTAACCCCCACTCTTGCAGGGAAAATGGCCTTAAAATGCCTGTTGTTGTTGTTGTATTGCTGTGCACACAGTAACACAAAACTGCAGAATGACTCCTTTTCTCCATTCAAACTGGTTGAATGAGTGATTTTTATATTGCAGGTACCTGCAACTCACCACAGGTGAGTTCAATTCCAAAGTAAAGGAGAATCACCTGCTTGAAATATAATTGTTTTTAACAACTTCGAAAAGGTGCCAATAATATTGTCCGGCCATTTTAGGATTAATTTGTGGAATAAGCTAAGATTTAGTAAAAAAAATTTTAGATTTTTTGTTTGTTTTGTTCCACTGCAAACCAAAGAAATATATTTGTGGATACCAAAAGATTTGTTTATTTCAACAATTTTCTGGAAGAAATGGTGCATTATTTGAACAAAAGTGGCTGCGACTGTATACTGTATTTTAAACCCCCTGTGTATGATGGACTATGGTGAGTATTTCGTTCGTATAACATTTTTGTAAATTTGTACACTCCTCGTATGTACAATACGACAATATAAGGGATACTGCTAAAGAACGTACATCACTGGAACTATAGTGGTATGTAGAAGACATTTTCATATTAGGTATTAAGAGATGGAGGAAGAGGAGTAAGTAAATTGAAAAAAAAAAATCAAATGGACAAACCAATAGCAAAGCTAAAGGGGAAAAACAGGGAAGAAATACATGATTGGAGAATTGAAGAGGAAGAACTTGAAAAGGAGAAGAAAGGTTGCAGGAAAGACGAGTATACAAGAGGAAGGTAGGAAAATATAATGTATTGGATGTACCAGAAGAGAAGAGGTCAATAATGCGCTATTTTGCAGATTTAATGTGTAGATGGCCAACGAGCAGCACCACAATAAAAAAGCAAATGGTATTTGTCAGTTTTCAGTTGGAGCAGGGGCAAAATGAAATAACATGATCCAGATTGTCTAAAGAGAGAGTCTAAAATTCAAAAAATATGTGCATTTTCAAATGCGTGGAATCCTAGTAGTGGCGCGGCATGGGACTTGTAAAGTTCTCCTCGCAGGAAGCAAACCTTTCAGAATTACACCATGTATCTTAAATCTATTTGCACAAATCTTGGTGAAGCACCCTACGTACTGGAGTGACTCTCTCTGACATCTGCTCCACTGTGCAATGTTAGACCCATGCCGATGCCACCTCCAATGTGCGCGCACTCCATCAAACTTGCCCGTACCATGCTGCTGCAAAGCGACTCGAATCGGATACACTTCAGGTTTCAAATCGGATTGGATAACATTTTGTATGGAAGATAACGTCTGATAAAAGATGAGTGTCATTAGATGTGTGTGCACATTTGGGTGTTTGTGCGAAAAATATGTTTGTGTGCGTATGTATATGCTTGTGTTCGTGCATGGAAAATTCCAATTACCTTTCTACCTTAAGCTTCTACATTGACATTTGTAAATGAGTATTTCAAACCTCTACAGAAAGATCAGATAAGTCATGACAACATCAGTACTTCAGAGCAACATAGGAATTTATAGAAATCCCAGTGCATTTATAAAACTTTGCAAAGCATTCAATGCAGATCGTCCCATGGTTTAATATGTGTGCACGTAGCCATAAAGCGGGGTTGAGCAATTGTTTCACTTTCTCTGTCTGTCTGTCCACATACGTCAGTTTATGATCGAGCAACAACTTAATTTCAATTGAATGTTATATTTTGAACACGAATCGGAAATCAAACATATAGTTTTTAGCTGTGAGCTTGTCCCGATCACGCATGCACATGCGATCACGCATGTTATCCCGATCGTACATGGAGTATGGTAATTGGTTTAGTCTTTCTAAAAAGTCTGGCAGTCAAACAAAATGGAAAATCATTCCAACAGGAAGCTTCCTATTTTGACATCATGAAGAACACAAACAACAGGCACGAAGAAATAAAGTGACATATTAAATATGGTGGTGTAAAAGACGCTGCAACAGCGGTGGTAAACTCCCAATTTTTTTTTTTTTTAACAACCGTTAAAATTTTTATTTCATCGAATCATGTACATAAACACTGCAGAAGACAAATCACCTTATCGGCACTTTCAAAAACCTTCCATTTAGCAGTCGTCGGACAAAATATTACGGCAGACCAATCAAATTTGCTTCTCGCAGACTCCACCCATGGCCTTATTTCCTCAAGACTGCGCGGGGTAAAGTGTTATATGAACTCTATTATTTATAGTGCAATGCCATGATATTTAAACATGACATCACTGGTGTGTACAGAAAAAAACTGGAGCCCAACTTTGACGCAGCAAAGAATCCCCATGGTCCACCCTTGGAGTAGTGAAAATATTCCACGAGAGGAGCCAAGCCAAGGTGCTACATTACCGGAAAACTCAACCGCCCATGCCAAGACAAACTTTGAAATCTGTTTAGCGCCGAAAGCAAAAAACACACAGTACCCACAGTGCATTAATTTTCCTGCTCTATTCCATGCGGGATATACATACATATATATATATATATATATATATATATACATATATATATATGTGTGTGTGTGTGTGTGTGTGTGTGTGTGCTTTGGTTTTGCTTGAAGGGGGAGAAGGGTTTGGGAGGAAAGGAAAATGAATAATGTTCTTCTTGTATAAGCACTTTGGAATACGTGTCTTCCCATTACAAAAACCACACTGTTGTGACTTTTCTTTAATAAACGTTTTGCTATTTCCAAATACCTTTTCCACGCATGCATATACTCAGGTTTCCAGATTTATAGAAAGGAGACCATAATGTCAAGTTGTTCATTGACTCATGTCATTTCAGGGAAGCGAGCTTAGTTTATACAGGATGCTCTCATCAATGTCTTTCCTCCTCCTTGTAAACTCCCACGGACAGATTTTCTCTCTTCTTGTCACCGCTGGTCCAGTCCTGACCTTTGACACAACAGGTGGTAACAATGAATTTCTTTTCTCTTTGTTGCGAGAGAACCCAGCCACTCACGCAGTGTGTCAACTCCGTCGGGTTTTTCCACATTGATGTTGAATTGTGTAACACTCCGGTGAAGCCAATTGTTTCTCTCTTTTCACATTGTCGAAGTTGTAGTTCAATTCTTTCAGGAAATATTATGACATATTTGAGCCATACGTGTGAAAACCATCCGTGTTCATCGTCTAAACGTTTGCCAATGGTTCCAACCGCCGGAGGTAAAGCGGACTGTGAGTATGAGGGGCGGTGGGTAATATAGTTTATTATCCAAAAAGCAAACGAAAAAAAATCCGAGCAAAACATGTCGTTGCAATCCCATGAATTTTGTTTTGAATCAATGACCGTGCTTGGAGTTGAGTATGAAGAGGATCATGAGAAAGTCTTGTCCAGCAAGAGTGAAACATAAAATAAACCAGAAAATCACAACACAGAATCACATTTAATCAAACTCACCCGTCCACAACTTTTTGAGATATCCTGCTATGTATCGTTTTTGGCTTTATCTCCCAATGGTGAAGGATCACTTTTAAAAAGTCTACTAGCTGGATCCGGATCTTCACCAAAATCGAATCGAATCGTCCTTGTCATACACACAACCTGTCCAACAAGTTCCGTCCAAATCCATCCATAACTTTTTTTAATATCATGTTATATATCGTTTTTGACCCTGTCGCTCAATGGTGAAGAATCACTTAAAAAATAAATAATTATCGTATCTGAATACATAATCAGATCTTCACCAAAATCGAATCGAATCGTCCTTGTTATACACACAACCTGTCCAACAAGTTCCGTCCAAATCCATCCATAACTTTTTTTAATATCATGTTTTATATCGTTTTTGACCCTGTCGCTCAATGGTGAAGAATCACTTAAAAAATAAATAATTATCGTATCTGAATACATAATCAGATCTTCACCAAAATTGAATCGAATCGTCCTTGTCATACACACAACCTGTCCAACAAGTTTCGTCCAAATCCATCCATAACTTTTTTTAATATCATGTTATATATCGTTTTTGACCCTGTCGCTCAATGGTGAAGAATCACTTAAAAAATAAATAATTATCGTATCTGAATACATAATCAGATCTTCACCAAAATTGAATCGAATTGTCCTTGTCATACACACAACCTGTCCAACAAGTTTCGTCCAAATCCATCCATAACTTTTTGAGATATCCTGCTATGTATCGTTATTGGCCCTATCTCTCGATGGTGAAGAATCGCTTAAAAAAATTAAATAATTCTCATATCTGAATCCACATTCAGATCTTCACCAAAATCTAATCATTTCGTCCTTGTCACATACTCTACCTCTCTGCAAACTTTCGTTCAAATCCGTCCACAACGTTTTGAGATATCTTGTTCACAAACAAACAGACAGGCAAACAGACAGGGGTGAAAACATAACCTTCATCCACCTTTGGTGGCGGAGGTAACAAGAAAGAGCAATCATAGATCGCATACCCTCGCCAGGAAGTGTTTGTGTAGTGTATTTTGTGTGGTTTTTATTAGCTCCTTTATTTGTGTGGTTAATTGACGATGTAGATTTATGTTCAATCCAATATGGCTGCCTAACCATGTGACCAATGACGTCATTAACTTAATTCTCCAATACGATTTTTGTGTCGATCACGCTCAAGAAATTTCAAACTGATCAGATCAAGCATTCTACTTATCTAATCATGACGTAATAATGAAGGCAACGATGACATCATCACGAATATGTGTTGTTCCCCATCGGGAGTACTTGACAATGAACAATGTTTCAATTTTTTCATGGAGCGGTTTCGGAGATATAGAGGTGCAAAGTTTTTCGGTTTTTCCAAGATGGCGCCAGTACCACGTGACCTATGACTTCATAATTATCATTAAAAATTCTACAGGAGCTACCTCTCTGATAAATGTCAGCTTCTTGCTTCCCATGGCGGTTAGCATGCCTTCATCAATGTCCTGTTGATTCCATCCATTGCCTAACAATGGGCTTGGACGTGCAAGAGCAATGTAGCGGACACTGGACAATGATCATGAACTCAAACTCTCGTCTTTCACTTGCTTGCTAATCCTACACGTTGTTGCATTCACCAAATTGAATTGCACTCTTTTATTCGAAGATTGAGACTTGTGTAAGAAATTAACAATCATGTGGTCATTAGATCCACACACCCACAGTCATGAAGAAAAGTGGGACAATGGACTGGCTCGGGGCTTACAGACAGAGCAAATTGAGCCACGATGTGCAGATGGAGTGGAGGGGAAAAGATGGAGTGGAGGGGAGAGGCGGGGGAATGTGTAAATTGAAAAAAAGAAATTTAAAAAAGAAGAAAAAGGAAAGGGGAGAAAATTATGGTCGAAAGGTTGGGGAAGATATTAGAGGGAGAGGGGGGCAGTGGGAAAGGGAGGTGGAGGAAGTGAGAGTGGAAGGGAGATGGAGGAAGTGGGGAGGGGAAGGGATGTGGAGGAGGTGGGCTGGGGGGGGGGTGAGGGGAGAAAAGGACAGTTGGAGCTGCTAGAAGGAGTAGGAAGAGGATATAGGAGGGGGGGCAGTTACTGAAACATACAAAAGGCAGAAGGAGAGGCAGTACAACAAATCCACCACTTTGCATATTTAATATTTACATGGCAGATTGAATTGAAGTTGAAGATTAATGTCCTTTTTTTTCCACCTGGGCGAAAAAAAAAAAAAAGGTCCTGGCATCTAGGTTATTAATTTTCTTTACAATGCTTTAACCACCCATATTTAGAGGTATCTGTATAAGACACATAAATGAGTTATGGACATACAAAGGCGCACATTTTTAGAACAAACACAATGATGCACCTTTACATGGGTTTACCAGAACAGGAGGAGACCAATAATAAATCAACATTACGGTATTCGAACATGGGGTCACAACATCACAAACTCAGTGCACAGATGGAGAAACTAAAAAGGGCAACCCAAATACATTTGCCAATTATACAAGAAATTGGAGAAAATCATCCATTTTGCATTATCATCTACATCTACAACTACTAGTACGACTACTACTACTACTACTACTACTACTACTACTACTACTACTACTACTACTACTACTACTACTACTACTACTACTACTACTACTACGCCACGCCACGCCATTTTGCTGCTCCTCGAGCCGTGCTATTTTCGACATTTCCTTCTCATCCTCTTCCGTTTTCGTTTGTATTTTTGGTTTATTTGGGTTATTTGAACCGAGTTGGTTCATTTTGTTACTTTACTTTGACGTCCCGTTTGAGTTATTAGCCCTTTGTGTTCGGGCCTAGCCGCGGCGTGCGGCCGCACCCGTGTGGGACTAGTTTTGCCGCGCCCGATTTGTGGCGTATCACAAACTGTTTGACTTCCTTGTTTTTGCTTAATCGCCCTCGACTTTCTGTGCTAAATTTGCATAGTTTTGGCGATTAAGCCGATAAGTTATTTGCTCAACGCCCGTTTGATTATTCTTTTGAGTTAACCTTTAGCATTCCGGTTGAGGTCGTGCTGAAATAAGCAAAAGCTCGCGAACGAGCTCATTGATATTTTTTTTTCCATTTTCATTTGACGGGAAATATACCGTTAATAGTAATCATGCCTCTGGATAGTACGTGGGCAAAAATGGCCGCTACTACCTCTGGTGTAGGTGGGAACCGCCCTGCCCACCCGTTTAAGGTGTTAACAAGGAAGCACGGGGTGAAATGCGAGTTGGGACAAATCACCCAAATAGAGGCCTATGTGAACGCACTCGCTAGTGTGGTTGATCCAGCAACGATAGTTGCAGCCTCGAAAATGTATGGACAAGCTGTGTTCTTTCTTAACTCAGAGGCTGCAGCAAACAAAGCCATTGAGAAAGGGATTAGTGTGGGAGGACTCTTTGTACAAGTCGAGCCGCTCTCAAGTCTTGGTACAAGGATAATTATATCTAATATACCTCCTTACGTGCCTGACAATGTCGTGGTGCCTTTCCTGGAACGACTGGGAGTGTTGAGATCACCCATCAAGCCTGTGTCTTTGGGCTGTCATGAGCCCTCCCTACAACATGTCTGGTCTTTTAAAAGACAAGTATCCATTGAATTGGGAAAGGAGGCTGAATGTGAGGGGTCGTTTGTTATTCCTTTTGACGGAAAGAATTACAAGGTGTTTTATATGACAAACGAACCCCGTTGTTTTGTATGCAAAGCGAAGGATCACAGGAGAGCAGACTGCCCCACCATCATTAAAGAGGTTGCAGCTCCTCAACGTCCAGATCAGCCTCGAGAGGATCCCAGCGTCACTGTAGGTAACCTAAGAGAGGCGGTTGCTCCTTTGTGCTCGAGGGCAGTGGACCCTCAAAGAAAGTTCTATACCAGCTTCTCATCCCAACTCTTCTGCTGCCATAAATCAATGGCAGGCAGTGGGAGCAGGGAAGGCAAAGAGAGCACAGAAGAGGAAATCAGAACCCGCAGAGGATGGGACCACGGAACACCCTGGTACAATTGAGGATGACACGGGAAGTAATGTGTCAAAGGGATTTGTAAAGCCTAGTATTCTGAAGGAGAAAAGAGTGGTAACCCAATCTGAAGAAATGGAAGAAGAAGAAGAAGAGGAAACTATTCATCAAACGACAGGATATGGAGAGTCTTCTCTCTCAGATCCACCCAAAGACAGTTTGAAGAATGAACAGGAAGGGAGACCGTCAGGTAGTAAACCCAGCACGGAAAGGACAAACAACCTAGAGGTATCTGACTTGACAGGGCCAAACGATACTGTGATGTTGGCTCCTGAGAAAATGCATCCAATAATAACAACTGCAACGAAGCTTCAAAATAAACCATGGATTGAAACATCTACAAGAGCAGTTCTGAACCGAAGGATTAACACCGAAGTTTCAAAGGATTCTGAAGTAGCATTCATCGGAGGGACAGACAGAGAGAGGGAACCAGACACACAAGCATCAATAAAGTTGCTGGCACTGACCGACATCTCAGGTGATGTCACTTCACTCACTGTTGGCGCAGAAAGGGGAATAGTTGAGCACATCTCTATTTTACGACCCCAAAAGGTTGGATCTCCTATACCAACTGAGGAGGAGGCATCCATTCCCACAGGTGTAGCAACGTCCGCCGCATCAGAGCGAAAGGAGCGTTCCTCTGCGCCAGAAGATTATGCCAAGTCAGCCTTGAGAGACGACATGGCAGAAGACTTGACACATTGTACAAGTACACCAAAGGAGAAGGATCTTGAACCTCCAGACAGCGATGATGAGGAAAGTATTGGTGATGGGAAAGACTATCAAGGGTCACTGACTGGTTTAGAGACAGACCTACCGGCAGGACGCCATTCCTGCATTCCCAGCCAGGAGATACTCGAGTTCCTGGAACAAAGCTTGCATAGCAGGAAGAAAGTGGAAAATGCACTGAAACGGTGGAAAGATTATGACTTGCTAGTGCATTCCTTGTATGCACTAAGGAGAGAGGGACATAAAACAAGGACTTCAGGCTCGGCCGAACAAGCCCGAGTCAGGAAGTTTCTAGCAAAGTTGTTGAGTTACGGGCCTGAATATAAATTCGTTTAGGATGAATTTCACAGAAACAAAACTCTCAATACAATAATGACATCAAACTTACGAATAGGATCATTGAATGTCAATGGCTGTAAGGATGCATTCCGTGTGCACCAGGTATTGTCATTCTGTGTGAAGGAAAAACTTGAAGTAACCTTTTTGCAGGAAACCCACACGACCCCAGAGGCTGCATCCCGATGGGAAAACCAATGGGAAGGCTTGGCCTTTTTCAGTCACCTAACGGACACATCTTGTGGAGTGGCTACCCTCTTTTCACCAAAGAGGAAACCTGAAATACTTGTCGTAAAGGAAGCCAGTGTGGGGCGGTTGCTACATATAAAAGCAAAGTTTGAAGAATTTGTTGTCAATTTCGTCAACATTTATGCACCTTGTGTAGGAGTTGCAAGGGGGATTTTCTTCAACCGGTTGCAGAGATTCATGCTCACCTTGCCTGGTGAAGAGTGTGTAATTCTTGGAGGAGACTTTAATTGCACTCTAAACCCCTCCCTTGATCGAATAGGTCAGGAGCCGCATAATCCCTCTGTAAGAATATTACAACAAACCATAACACTGTTAAACTTGAGGGATACTTGGCACATACAACACCCCACAGACAGAACATTCACGTATACGAGTATCAGAGGTGGTCATATATCACAATCCCGGCTCGATAGAATTTACGTGTCTCACCGTTGGTGTAAGAGTGTCAGTGACTCCGGCATAAAAGTTGCCCATTTCACAGATCACAACTTGGCCTGGATTAAGTTTTCCCTGGCGGAAACAAGGCGAGGCCCTGGCTTGTGGCACCTGAACAATGCTTTAAGTCAGGATGAAGCCTTTTTGTCAATCTTTTTGAATTTTTGGCAAGCCTGGAGGAATAAAAAAGGAGATTTTTGCTCACTTGGATTCTGGTGGGATGTAGGCAAGGTACGATTGAAATTGCTGTGTCAGGAATACTCGTATGGATTGAGCAAAACCCTTGGGTTAGGGATCAAAAGACTGGAAGAGGAACTGCTGCACCTTGAGAAGCACCTGGCCGCACTTACCTCTACTGAACTGCAGGCATACCAAGAAAAAAAGAGCACCCTTAAAGCATGTAGTCGTGTGAAGGCACGAGGGGCATATGTGCGCTCTCGTTTGCAGTTTATTTCTGAGGATGAATATGTCCTGAATTATCTCAAAGGGGTGGAAAAACGCAAAGGTCAATTTAGGGCTATAGCGAGTGTTCTCGCAGAAGATGGTCTCTTGCTCAATGGCTCTGAGGGTGTTCAAAAACGAATTAGAGCCTTTTACGCTCAGCTGTATTCGGGTAAAAGCACAGATGCAGGTGCAGGTGGCACTTTGTGGAGTAGTCTTCCTGAAGCCTCTGTAGAAGACCGGGAGCAGCTGGAGACTCCATTATCTCTGGAAGAATTGAAAACCGCCCTGCACAGCCTATCAAGAGATAAAGCCCCTGGCATGGATGGCTTATCATGTGAATTCTATACAAAAGTATGGGACTTGGTTGGACCTGATTACCTAAGCGTAGCTCAGGAAGCATGTGATACAGGTATAATGCCCCTTTCTTGGCGTCGAGCGATGCTGGTCTTGATTCCCAAGGAGGGTGACTTGAGAGACTTGAAGAATTACCGCCCTGTGTCTCTGCTGTGTGTGGATTATAAGGTCATGGCTAAAATGTTGTCACTCCGTCTCGGACCAGTCCTGACAAAATTAGTCAGCCCGGACCAATCTTATGCCATTCCAGGCAGGACAATACATGACAACATATCCCTTGTCAGAGACCTGATACAGTATGCGGACATGACTCGGACTCAAGTCGGATTTCTTTCCTTGGATCAGGAGAAAGCCTTTGACCAGATGAACCATGAGTATCTGTTTGAAACCTTGCTAACATTTGGGTTGGGGAGGAGATTTGTAGGCATGATTCAGACGTTGTACATGTCGGCAGAATGCCTAGTCAAAGTCAACGGTTTCTTGCTCGCGCCCTTTCCATTTGAGAGAGGAATAAGACAAGGATGTCCCCTGTCCGGCCAATTATATTCCCTATGTATCGAACCCTTCCTTTGTTTGATGAGAAGAAGGCTAACTGGCATTGTGGTGCCACACAACACGGTCAACCTCAAACTTTCTGCATATGCAGATGATGTTCTCGTGTTTGCCAGTAATGCAAGGGATATGCAAATAGTTTATGATTGTCAGCAGGTCTATTCAGCAGCATCGTCTGCTACAATCAATTGGAGGAAAAGCTCGGGGCTTCTAATTGGACAAATGCAGGTAAAGGAGTTACCAACACTTTTTCAGAAATTGACCTGGAGTCGCAATGAGCTCAAATATTTGGGGGTGCACTTATCCACTTCCCATGGGTCCTCACCACTCATTAACTGGAACACTTTAGGGGACAAGATCGAAGCAAAGTTGAGAGACTGGAGTGGACTACTAAAAGTCCTGTCTCTGAGGGGAAAAACACTCCTTATTAAACAGTTTATAATTCCGAAGTTAGTATTCAGGCTCTCTTGCATAAGCACTCCAGAGGAGTTTCTGGTTAAGATGCAGAGGAAGCTACTGGACTACTTTTGGAATGGTAAACACTGGGTTTCCCTGGGCATTCTGAGCTTGCCTTTTTCAGAAGGTGGACAGTCTTTTCCCTGCCTTCGAAGCCACTACCACGCATCCAGGCTGAAGACCATACAACGTTACCTACATGTGAACCCTGCACCGCAATGGTGCTCACTGGCATCATACTTCTTCAGCAAAGTGCTCAATCTTGGGTACAAAAGGAATCTTTTCATCATTACATCTCGGAGCCTGTCTAGTGCTACATTGCCTCCTTTTTATCAAGAAATGCTGAAGGCTTGGAATGTAGTCGACGTACAAAGAACAGTTCCTTATCCAGGCAAGGACCTGTTAGAAGAACCGCTCATTCTCAACCCTCTTCTACAGGGCCCAACTCTGGCTTCCTTTTCAGTAAGAAGGAGCCTCTTAGCTGGTAGCATATCCACAGTGGGAGACCTTCTGAACGATGGTAAGAGAACGCTTTTACCCAAGGAACTCGCAGCGAAAATGGGCCTGAGGACAATCAGGATCCCCTCCAGGATACTTGAAGAGGTCAAAAGCTCCTTGCCTCCCGATTGTCTGGAATATCTAGAGAATCCCAAAGAGGGTGATGGATCTGGACAGATGTCCATCGGTAACTCCATGGATTTTAAAATCCGACCACGATGTTGCGAGCTCTCTCAGCCAATACCTGCAAACAATATGAGTAAGACCCCTGGCACAGTGGAAATGTCGTTCTGTGGGCTATCAAGGAAAAATATATACCTGCTAGTGATCCACTCGCTCCATTATATAGCTCTTGCAACCCGACTGGATACTCCCTGGCGTGAGATTCTTCCACTTCTTTCGACTGTTCATCCACGTTGGGATTCACTCTATCTCTACCAAACGCCAAGAATGATGGCAGACTTAAGTTGGAGGTTGCTACATGGTGCACTGAGCTCTGGATCTATGATGCGGCACTTCACTAACGTCTCAGAGGATTGCTGCTTTTGTGGTGAAAGGGAAACTATATTTCACATATACCTTCAATGCCACCGTCTTGAACCAGTGTTCTTACTGATGAAAAATCTTCTCTTGCGCTTCTGGCTTCACTTGTCTCCAACACTTTTTATCATCGGGCACCCGGTAAAGAAACTAAGCAAGTCACGAGATCTCCTTGTTAACTTTATTTTAGCCTGTGCAAAAATGGCAATATATAAAACCAGGAAGGCAAAAATTGAGAAAGATGTGGTGGAACACAGTTCTGTATGTCTGAAGGGCTTAATACGCTCACGCATTATTTCGGAGTACAAGGCGGCAGAATATAGTAACACTGTTCAAAAGTTTAAGGAAACCTGGACTATAAATGATGCACTTTGTACGGTCTCCCCACAAGATATTTTGCTCTTATTTGTATAAATGTGTTATTTGGCATTCTTTTTGGTGTTCTTTGGCGTTCTTTTTTTTGGTGTTCTTTGGCGTTCTTTTACCTTCCCCTTATCTGTCTTGGTAGTGCTTTCTCTTCAAAATGCTCTACCTTGTCTACTGTAGTTCAAACCATGGACTTGCAGAGATGAGGAATTGAGCGACATTAAACTGGGAACATATGTTTGCCTGAGCTTGCATGAGCTCTGAACGCAAATCTCTGTAACCTTTCCAACAAAAGCACTACTACTACTACATCTACATCTACTACATCTACGACTACATCTACTACTACTACTATGCCTACTACTACTACATCTACTACTACTACTACTACTACATCTACTACTAATACTACATCTACTACTACTACTACTACTACTACTACTACTACTACTACAACTACTACTACTATTACTACTACATCTACTACTACTACTACTACTACTACTACTACATCTACTACTACTACTACTACTACATCTACTACTACTACTACTACTACTACTACTACTACATCTACTACTACTACTACTACTACTACTACTACTACATCTACTACTACTACTACATCTACTACTACTACTACTACTACTACTACTACTACTACCCCGATTATTCCCACCTTCTTGTGGGGAGATCATTTCTGGCCCAAGTCTTTCATTAACCGACGAGCCAGGCAAGGCGATGCTGCAAGCTTGTGGCGATATAATTTTCATTCACCAAGATCAGAACAAACTTTAAAGAAATGGATGGATAATGAAACGTTTTCAGCAGGAGACAAAGGAATGGAGGAAAGAACCATAAAGTTGGACATTCTATATTATTACGGTCGCAGGGTTCGGATCTACTACGAGGGGGTTAGCCTCCGTTCCCTCCAAAACTTACCGGACATGAGGCTGCCGCGCACGAATAACTTTGTACTTCGGCAGGTGGCGAACCAGCAACTACGAACGCCAAATGGTCCGTCGCGAGATAGCAGGATCCAATCGTTTGACACCGGTTATTGGGGAACGTATCCTCCGGCGGTGTACCACTTTTGTTCCTGGGTGGAAATTTAGACAGCCGAGCAACCATTGGTATCCGCCTGGCTGATGCTAATTTTTTTACAGCCAACCGCTACTCTGGGTGCGAGCAATGGCGGACCAATGAAAGAAAGGACATTCACGGACAGTTGGAAAGGAAACGTTTAATGATTCAAGTTATTTTCAAGTATTTACAGTGAACTTATCGATAGTAAAGAAAAAAGGACAAGAGGCAGGAACTTAGCTTATTCTATGCCTTATGATGGACGATAACAACAATTAAACACAACAGAGAGAAAAAGGCCTTTCTGTCTAGCAGAGAGCATCATGCAGGCAAGTGAAGAGAAGAGAGAGAGTCTGGCCAAGAGAAAGAATCAAGTGTGCCAGGCCTTCCTGTCCGGCCATGGGGAGAGGTGGGGGCCGCTCTCGGGCGCCCTCAGGGCTGCCGATCGGTGTAGTCCACCACGCCACGCTCACACGCCCCTCTCTCCCTCCCCCCCCCCCCCCCCCCCCCCAAAGGGACCTTCACCACACTTCATCCCGGGGACCGTTACTGTGACGCTTTTTTGACGCTATGGGACATAAGGCTTCCTCATCTCCTGGACTCCAGCACGACCGGTAAATTAGATCATCCGCTTGGATGGTGTGCCTTTGAGTCTGTGTGCATTGCCTGGCAAATTATCCCCCAATGAGTGGAGGGCTTCACTTCCCATCTCCAATGCATGACATAATAACCCATATAAGGGGAAGGGACTGAGATAATGTTCTGCTATGAAATAACTATTCTAAGGGACCTGTATTGTGGTTGCCATTACTTCTTAGCAGTTTCCCAAAACCACAACAATATTGTCATATCAGACAGCCTCCGTTAATATGGTCTCTCTGTGCCAGGAACCATTGTCCCAGGAAACGGCCAATCGGTTTCTAACCTACTGCGTTCAGTTATTAATTAATCTTTAGTGTTCCCCAATGTTGCCTAAATGAGTCAAAATTGATGGCACGCATGGAAAGCAGATGGATCGAACATGTTTCTTTCCTTTTTAAAGGTTTATTTATAAGGAGTATGGGGGGAAAGGTGGACGAGACAAGCAGTACAGACAGTCCAAGCAAATCAACAGACACAAAAAGGGAGAAAGGAACATGCAAACTTGAATACGTTGATGAATAAGAAATAAATAAAACCTAATCCACACTAGGCGCCATAGATTTTTTTTTTTTTTTTTTTTTTTTTTTTTTTGTATACAAGATCGAGGCTCGTGAAAGAGCGAACATTAATCACACAGAAAGACAAACCGACACATAAAACATATAACATCGGGAGCGGTAGACAAGTTCGTGAGAGAGGGGGAAGGACACAAACACAACATTTGAGAGCAGGGACCGAGAGACATGGAGACATCGAGAGATCTGAGAGAGGGCGAGGGCTTTGGTGGGGGGGGGGGGGGGCATGGGAAGGGGGCGGTGGGAGAGGTATAAAACATATGGACACTGCCAGGACTTCCAGGAAAGAAGTTGGAATTTCAAACAAGGTGGATCTGGGGTGAATTAGCGGGGGTAGAAAAGATCAAGGTTTTGGATGGGGGAAGATAAGAGATGGTGGTGAACAGCTGTTTTAAAGACCTGGAGGGAGGAGTGGGATTGAAGGGAGTGAGGGAGTTTGTTCCAGAGGCGGGAGAAAAGAGGAATGAAAGAGTGAAGGTGAGCAGAGAGCCGAGATTTTGGCAGTTTAACCATCAGAGGGTTGCTGGCAGATCTTGTGCGACCTGTAGGAATATTTGGGGGACAGAGCACAGAGAGAGCTGGGGGTGCAAGGCCGGAGAGGAGTCGGTAGAAGACAGAAAGACCACCTACCTGCCTGCGGTGAGTGAGTGAAAGGCCCTCAGAGATAGCTTCATCGCGGGAGATTCCAATAATTCTGAAAGCTTTGGTTTCAACAGCGTGAAGCCGAGCTAGGTGTGAGGCAGGAGCACCGGCCCATAGGGGAGAACAGTATTCCATTGAGCTGCGGATGAAAGCCTTGTATGTGGTGAGGAGCTCAGCTGTGCCGAGGAAGGACTTCGCACGACGGAGGATGCCCAGTCGGCGACTGGCTTTGGAGGCCAGCTTGGAAATGTGGTTTTCCCAAGAAAGATCATGGCAGATAGTGAGACCCAAAATCTTGAGCGACAGAACTTCTTGGAGAGGATTGTTGAGAAAGTAGATGGGAGGGTTGTCCAGTCGATCTTTTCGGAGAGACATAGTAAGAGTGTGAGATTTGTCAGAATTGAAAGACATGTTCCACTTGTTTGACCAGTCTGTGATTTTGTCCAGGTCTTCAGAGAGTGAGGAGGCAGCAGACTGCCGATCTGAGGGAAGAGGAATGGAGCGGCAGAGAGTGGAGTCATCAGCAAAGAGATAGAGAGGATTTTCGAGAGAGTCAGAGAGATCATTGATGAAGACCAGAAAAAGCACGGGGCCCAGAACACTGCCTTGGGGAACTCCAGCCTGAACAGGAAGAGGAGATGAGAGAAACCCATTCAGGGCCACACGTTGACGACGACTAGAGAGGAAGTCCGCCAGCCATGCGTGGAGATTTCCATGGATACCAAAGGAGGAGAGTTTGGTGAGCAGAGCGGGGTGCCAGACCGTGTCGAAGGCACGTGATATGTCGAGGGAGACAGCTCTAATTTCCTGTTTGGCATTGAGGACCTCCATCCATTGTTGAGACAGCAGAAGCAGCATGTCCAGAGTAGAGTGACCTGGTCTGAAACCAAATTGATGATCAGAGATCAAGCCATTGGAGAAGAGGAAAGATTTCATATCCGAAGCAATGATGGATTCCATGACTTTGCTGATAATTGGGAGAAGGCTGATTGGTCTGTAGTTGCTAGGATCTGTTTTTGCACCTTTTTTGTGCAAAGCGGTGATGTTGGCTGATTTCCAAGCAGATGGCAGTTGACCTTGAGCAAAAGAGAGGGTGAAGAGAACAGAGAGAGGGTGAGATAGAGCAGCAGAGCAGGATTTTAGGACCCGTGGGCTGATGCCGTCGGGTCCAGTTGCAGAATCAGAGTCGAGGGTTGACAGAAACTTTTCCACCTTGTCAGGAGGAAAGGACACGGAGTCCAGGAGCAGCAGGGTACGACTGGGTATGGTGGGTACAGAGAGGGATGGGTTTGGGACACAAGATTTAGAGGCAAACACAGAGTTGAGGCATTCAGCTTTTTCACGTGCGGAGTCAGCTGTGTAGCCGTTTGAGGTAAGGGAGGGGATGGAGGGGGAACAAACACCAGAAACGGATTTGACCAGACGCCACCAGGATTTGGAAGAGGGAGACAGATAAGAGAGTTCGGTCTTGAGAACGGAGAGATATTGTTTCCTGGCTCTCCTGAGGGTGGACACACACTTGTTGTGTGGACACACACACACATATATCATACTTATACAAACATTAAAGTTCCAGGCGAGGACTTCCCTTTGGCACGATGTGCATGGTGGAAGGCGATGATGCAGCTTGTTATGGAAGCAAGCGACGAAGTGAGCCAGAAACAAAGTCAGCCAATGACAAAGTAAGGCAAAGACAAAGTAAGGCAGCGACAATTAGCACTTCAGGACGTGCACCCTGATCCAGCTCCTGTGACCCCCCATCCTTTTCACCGCTTCTCCACAATCGTCCTCCTGCACGCAAGGAATTCTGGTGTGCCCTTTCTCTCGGACCCTTGTCGTCCTTCTGGGCAAGTCCTCCTCCAGGCCATCCCGCGCACAGGACGACCCCAATCATAATAAATGTCTTTCCATGCTTTTGGGCACTACAGCACATTACACCACCATGGCTTGCACACATCAGCATCAGCAAGAGAGATTGTGACGGCCTTTTCAGAGCGTATGACCCGTATGGCTCTTTTGTGATAGGAAGTCCTCATCTGGCCCCGCCTGCAAACAAGAGGTGCTTACACAACCAGTATTATTCTGACTACCCTGTCTACAAATTACATACGCCACTTCATCAGCATCACATGTAACAAAATGACCTATTCTGACAGGTCCCTGTTACATGGCAGTATAACCTACTCAAATCATATGGATAATGTTACACTTACCATAGTGTAGCTATGGATCCCCCCCCCCCCCCCCCCCCCCTCAATACAACAGTATGTTCACAAAAAGTAAAATTAGATTAAAATCATGTTTTGTGTTTGCACTTATTTTCTACACTGTGTGAGCAGAAGCATTGTGGAGCATTCACGTTTCAATATTTGGTTTGGATTGAAGCATTGAATCACAAAGTGCACCGTCCCTCCGATGGATGTTAAGCTGGGTATCCAGTCTGCTAGCATTAGTTGGTGGGCATTAAAGATCCCACTAAATCCCACTAAAGGTCTTTCACGAAGATAAGGTGAGTTATCGCTGGCACCCTGACCAAATTACAAATTCCTGCCTAAACTGTGGTTAGCAAGTGATCTTGGATATTCCTAGACATCAAGTTACAATGCTTGCTATCTCAGAGTGTACTTGCTGTGTAGACAGAAGCTTCTTCATTATAAGCAAAGTTCAAATGCCCCTGGATACTCACAAATCGCATCTGAAAAACTATCTTATGTTTTGAAGGGCAACCATTATAGAGATGGAAGAAACGGTGATGGTCAAATACAGCCTTGGCATTTAATATGGAATATATCTTTTTTCTTGACTTGGGTTTACTTTCTTAACTCAGTATATCAATCTGGTGAGTTTATTTTACACTTTGGTGATTTATTTGTTAAAAGAACCATGTCACTGATTGTCTGTCGCAGCAAGAAGTCAACAACAGGATTATATCACAGGTGGCGTGGGAAAATGTACGGACAGGTGCATTTGATGATTGGCTTCACAGTCAGGTATACAAGGGTTGTTGCGTTCTGTATTAGTGGAAAACAACTGCTGCACGTCTCCAAAAGTTATTGCCGCTTCCTCTGGAGATGGTCCGTCAACTCGACAATGCTGTTTGTCATGGAGTGGTGGCTTTACGAAATTACGGCATGAAACAGCGTGCTATTGCTCAGCAGTATGGCATCACTCACGGTCAGGTGTCAAAGATCCTGAAACAAAATGCTCAGAGGGGTGTCCCTACTCCAATACCGAGGCCAGGACGTCCCCGCAGAACCACAAGGAGGGATGATCGCCAACTGCACCGGTTAGTCCGCAATGGCCGTACCAAGTCAGCTAATCGGCTTAGGGCTGAGTGGCAGCAACTGACAAATGTGCCTGTATCCAGAAGACTAGTCAACCAACGACTGGTTCAAGCAGGCTATCGTGCCAGGCGTCCCCTGAGAAAGCCACGCCTGACCAGACAACACCGCCAGCGCCGATTGGAGTGGGCCAGAGAGCACCGTCAATGGCAGCCAGGACACTGGAATCACGTCATCTTCAGTGACGAGTCTCGATTTCTGGTCTATCGTCAAGATGGCCGCGTCCGAGTGCGCAGACAAGTGCATGAAGCCTACAACAAATATTGTATAGTGCCAAGAGTCCAAGCTGGAGGTGGTGGGGTGACCGTTTGGGCTGCTTTTCATGCAGGGGGCAAAACTGACCTGGTTGTTCTGAATGGAAACCTGAACCAGTTCAAGTACAGGGCCATTCTGGAAGAAACATTGCTTCCATTTGCTCGTGCAGCCTTTCGAGGAAACTTTGTGTTCCAAGAGGACAATGCACGGCCTCATCGTGCTCGCATGATCCAACACTTTCTTGCTGACCGTAGTGTAGAGCATATGGAGTGGCCTGCCATGTCCCCGGATATGAATCCGATAGAGAACTTGTGGGCAAATTAACGCGTCAAATCGACCACTTGGACCAGCAGCCGACCTCTGTGCGTGAATTGCAGCAGGCTATTGTCACTGCATGGCAAGCGATTCCTGTCCAAACCTTGGCAAATCTCATGAACAGCATGCCTCAACGTGTACATGCTCTCCTGAATGCTCGTGGGGGTTACACGAAGTACTGAACTGTAATTTTACTGTCCGTAATCCCAGTCGTAATTTAACTTTTGTTTTTGATAAAACATTTTTGGCTAATGTGCAAAATAAAGAGATGCTTCTGGAAAACGTACAGAAGTTTAACACAGTACTGTCCATGAATTGAGTTCGATATCAGTTTACATCACTTTCAAGGATCAATTTATTTGTTTCGAAATGTCAAATGTGGTTTTTGTTTCTTTTAAAGGTCACATTAACAAAATCTAGAATAATTTCAACATAATTCCAATGAACTTTTGGTTCTAAGACATCTTGAAAAGTAAGTTCACCCCCACAAAAAAAAATTCCATATTAAATGCCAAGTCTGTATATCAGGACCCACAGCCTAAAACATAAATCTGCAGGGTGATCCAAAATGATGCATAACTATTCAAAGAGCTGTTATAATTTTACTAATGCAACCCGATTTTATTTTCAGGTCACCTAAATAACAAGGTTTAAAGTTTTTCTTCACAGAGGTTCAATGATGTCGAACAATTTCTCTGTGCCCTGGCAGACGCTCATTTTAGAGACGATTTTTGTGATCAAGTCATATGTTTCTACATAAAGACAGTTTCACAGAATCTATCCAAATGCAGGAATTCCATAATACAAAACCATCAAATGTATTGTTAAACAGTTTAGACACTGGAAGTACGAGTACAAGACCGTGAGCTGTGCACCTCCCGTTGTACCTCCAAAGGAGAGGCCACAAAGAACCTCTACCTCTCCCATATGACTCACTCTTTCGTCTGTCTCATGTCCCTGAACATGACTGTGTGTGCTAAGTGTCGTTTAAAATTTAGGTGTAAAGTACATTTTGGTCAAGTTTAAGTTCGTCATGTCAATTGGGTTTTTAGCTCACCTGGAACGAAGTTCAGGGGAGCTTATGTGATGGTGCGTCGTCAGTCAGTCAGGCAGTCAGTCAGTCAGTCCGTCCGTCCGTCCGTAAACACTTGCAACTTCTTCTCTGAAACCGCTTAAGGGATTGTGACCAAAAATGGCACAAATGATATTTGTTGTGTTGTGACTAAAGTCTGTTCACGACATTAAAAAGATCGGGGTCAAAGTGGGTCCAGGTTTAACCCCCCAAAATAGGAATTTGCTTTTTCCTCTGAAACTACAAACACTATTTCGATGAAACTTTACCACAACCTTCACCACCCATGATGTACCAAGGTTTGTTCACGGCATTAAAATAAATTGGGGTCTGAGGAGGTATACGGGGGTTGTGGGGTTGCCCCCCAAAATATATATATTTTTTTTTTTTAAGTCTTATGAATATGTTAGTATGCTTCTACATGCTGCCCTGTCTTCTAGAAACCATTGAAATTGGTTTAAAATACCTTTAGTCAGTGCCGTATACTGTTTATTCTAGCAGGTGAACGCCAGGGGTATCACCCCTATGTTTCTTTCCTGTTTCTTCGTTGCTGTGTTTAGCTGGGGGAAGTTTCTGGGCCAACTCTTTTCACAGAGCGGCTGGCCAGGGGCGGACTGTGCAGCCTGGCATGCGGGCACCGACCAAGGGTCCAAGGCATCAAGTGGTTCACGCTCAAAAAAAAATAAATAATAATAATGGATATATTTATTTTTTAAGGTTTATGTTTTCAGAAATGGGAGAGGAAGGAGATTTTAGAACGTATATTTAACACTATATTAATTTTGAGGGTTGAAAGTCGATTTTGATAGTTTCCCCCCAAAAAAAATTAAGCAAATCATTCGTTGCTGTTAAAAATTATACCTGCTTTAAACAAACAAAATTTACCGCTGTTAAAGCTACAGTTTCAAACTTTATATAAAATGGTTATTAACCATAAATGTGTGCTACAAAAAAACTGGGTTTGTATCCTCTTTGTCCCAAAAAATTATTAACCATCTTCACACGGACGTATTTTTTTTACTAATCTCAGAACGTCCCGCTATCTCCTTTATTTTCGACCATATGGCTAAAGTAACCATTTGAACGTCCTGCTAACTTTCACTCAAAGATTTTATGTGGAAGGCCCAATGACCCCTTTTTACCCGAGGGCCTATAACACTGTCGCGCGATTGCCCTCGGGTAATACCGTGGGATCGCGGATGGCCAAACGAACTTTAATGGAGGCATTTATTCAATGACGGATTTGACAAGGCAGCACAGGAGGAAGAAGGAAGAAGAAGAAGTGGCGAGAGCTCTTACCTGTAGCGATCTCACCGGCAGCTCCGATCCTGTAGGAAATGAACTCAAACGAACACGGGGGTAAAATGTACAAAAATAAACAGGTTTATTACACGGAACCCGATACAAAGAAAATGCGACAGAAGAACTAATTCTAAATTGGGAAGTCCCCACACAGATTTCAAATACAATACAAAGGGAGAATGAATAAAATAAATGTCCTGTCGTGTATTTGTGAATGCGAGTTTATCTGTGTCTGGCAGCGTAGCGTCGGGCCAATGCTTGAGCACGTCGTCCGACGCAGCTCCAGTTGGCGCGAACTGCCTGGTCCTTGGCGCGGAGCGGCCCTCGGCGCGCCCGCTCATCAGCGCTCCAACGCAGGCCCCGCTTGTCATTCGTTGTTCGCACACCTAGGCAAGGAAGAGAATCGACAATGTTCCTTCTCTCCACCGTCTTTCAAACTGCTCGTTCCTCCACCAGGTCCGAAGCAAGGGAAAGCCCAGCGCGAAGGGACAGTCAGGAGCAAGAGGCCAAGGGAAGAGAAGCGAGGGCAGAGCGTGAGGGAAGAGAGAGAGCGAAGAGTCAGCCAACGAAGAGACAGCCAAGAGCCCAAAATGCTGGCGAGTGAGTCGTTTTGTCACTCACAGTGTGAAGTCAGCCCTCCTCTCTCTCAACCAGTGCCTCGTTTCTTTGTGGTCTTTCGCGCCTTCTGACGTCACCAGCGCTTGTCCTCCAATCAGCGACCTGCTTCTAAGTAGTCATTTTGCGCCTTCCGCATTGATTGGCCGAATGTTTGCGCCTTCCGCACTGATTGGCCGAGGTGTCAACGGTCGGTGGCCAATCAGTGTGCCGCTTCCTTCCACCAATCAGTGGCCAGCTTCTTACCCCAACCAATCACACATTCTCCTGGGCGTGGCTATTGCTTATTGGTTCTTCCAAAGTCATTGTGGCGGCGGGGCAATTATTTAATGTGTGGTGCACTAAAGGGCCTATCTAATGTCTATGGGATGTATTGCCATAAGGGACACTGGGATGCTCACCGAGGGAACGACACACAAGGGAATTTTACCCATAATCCCTGTACTAATTAGCATGCCCCGCCCCCTCATGGCGGGGATGAAGATACAAGCTTAATCCGACATTCGGGCTACAGAACTTATTACATCTAGATTCCCTATCATGACAGTTGAGCACCTACCTATGCAGATCTACCTGGATCTAGATATTCCTCGACCCCTAATTCATAACAATACCTTCAGTCCACCCCTGGGCTGGCCATACCTGAGTTTGACGCAGTAGTCAGGGCAGGAATTTGTAATTTAGCTAGGGTGCCGGCAATAGCTCGACTATTCTTCATGAAGGACACTGTGGGACCTTTAACGTCCACCAACTAATGCCGGCAGACACGCTGTAGAATTTCTTTCTTTAACGGCCACAATTATTCCCACATTCTTGTGGGAGTTTTTCCCACGCAGGTTTATAGCATACTTCAATCAACGTTCTGTAGATTCCACATCCATCAATATCCAGGTGTGACTTGATTCAGACATTCAATTAGTACCCTCACCACAGGAGAGGGTATTGGATTTGGGTCCGTTTGTTACTTGCAGGAAAAGATTCCGGCAAGTATGTTGGTTGGTTGGTTTGTCTGTCTCTCTGTTTGTGTGCAGTACTACGTCTACATCATTGCACATAGCATCGCCATACTTTACACACATATTTGCCTTGCCCTGGAATAGACTGTGCCCAATTTTTAACTCTCTAGGCCCAAGGTCAAGCACAAGGTCACCCAAAACGTGAAATCAGGGGTGTCGAGTTTAAATTTAAAATATATTTCAAACCACTATAACTCTAAAAGTACAAGAGATATGCATACACTTACTGTTACTGACATATACAGTCACGTGAAAAAGTAAGTACACCCCATGTAAAGTTTTGACTTTTTCAACATATTTCAACATACAGCTATTTGATCTTCATTTCAACAATATTGAAAGATAAAGGTGATATAATATAACAAATATCATGAAACATTTACATTTTGTAGTCCATTGTATAATTTAAATAAACATAAATGCAAATTTCGCAAGTGGAAAAAGTAAGTACACCCCAACATTTATCACTACTTCAAATACCTAAAAGTAGAATCAGGTGCATCAGCTCAGGTGCAAATGATTAGAACATCGTTAGAGAGGATCTTGGAGGAACCTGTCTTATTTAAACCTCAGACATTTCGTTTGGTTTGCTCTTTGTTGTGAAGTGTGCGGCGTCACCATGCCGAGATCAAAAGAGCTCTCTGAGGCCTTCAGAAAGAAGGTTATATATGCCTACGAGTCTGGGAAGGGATTGAAAAAGATCTCCAAACAAGTTGAAATCAATCATTCGACTGTCCGGAAGATCATCTACAAGTGGAGAAGATTCCAAACAACTGCCAACTTGTTCAGGCCAGGCCGCCCCAGCAAATTCAGCCAGAGAGCAGACCGCAAGATGCTGAAAGAAGCCTCTAAGAACCCCAGAACGTCATCACGGGACCTACAGGTAGCTCTTGCCACTCTTGATGTCAAAGTACACGGGTCTGCCATTAGAAAGAGGCTGCACAAATTTGATCTACATGGGAGGTGTGCCAGGAGGAAACATTTGTGTCCAGAAAGAACATCAGGACAAGACTAAAGTTTGCCAATGAACACCTAGGCAAAGCCCAGCACTTCTGGAACAATGTGCTCTGGACAGCTGAGTCAAAGGTAGAGCTATTTCGCCACAGTACCAGAAGACATTTTTGGCGAAAACCAAAGACAGCATTTGACCACAATAACCTGATACCATCTGTAAAGCATGGTGGTGGAAATATTATGGTTTGGGGCAGCTTTGCTGCATCAGGGCCTGGGCAGCTCACCATCATAGAATCCACTACGAATTATTCATTGTACCAGAGGGTGCTTGAGGATAATGTGAGGCCATCTGTCGGAGAGTTGAAGCTCAACCGAAGGTGGACCTTGCAACATGACAATGATCCTAAACATACAAGTAAATCCACCAAGGAATGGCTGAAAAGAAAGAAATGGAGGGTTCTGGAATGGCCAAGTCAAAGCCCGGATCTAAATCCCATCGAGATGTTGTGGGTGGATTTGAAACGAGCTGTGCATGCAAGAAACCCCTCAAACATCGCACAGCTGAAAGAATTCTGCATGGAGGAGTGGGCAAAAATTTCTCCCAGTCGATGTCAGAGACTGCTAGACAGTTATAAGAAACACCTACTTGAGGTTGTTTCTGCCAAAGGGGGCAATACCACCTATTGAAGCCAAGGGTGTACTTACTTTTTCCACATGCGAAATTTGCATTTATGTTTATTTAAATTATACAATGGACTACAAAATGTAAATGTTTCATGATATTTGTTATATTATATCACCTTTATCTATCAATATTGTTGAAATGAAGATCAAATAGCTGTATGTTGAAATATGTTGAAAAAGTCAAAACTTTACATGGTAAAGTCAAAACATGGTCATGGTAAAGTCATGGTAAGTCAAAACTTTACTTTACTTACTTTTTCACGTGACTGTAGGAAGTCACATACGACATTTCATTTGGCACCATGACCTTGGACCTTGAGTGACCTTGAAAGGTCAAAGTCAAGGTCAAAAATTGTTGTTTTTTTTACTAATAACTATCAAACATTATCCGATTCCCTTCTGACCAACACCCCTGAAAAAAAAGTACATTCCGGCAAGTCCTAGGTCTCTGACCGATTTTTCATGTTTGTCTGTCTGTTTGTGTGCAGTACTACGTTAAAACCGTTACACATAGAATTGCCATACTTTACACACATATTTGTCTTGCCCTGGAATAGACTGTGCCCAATTTTTAACTCTCTCGGCCCAAGGCCTCCATTATGACGTCATAATTCGATAATTCGACAAGTACAAACTTCATCCAATCAAGATGCAATTTCTTGAGCGCCATGTCGTCATAAACTGGTGGAGAAAAAAATAATAATGATGACGTCATCGGTCACGTGGTTCGGCCGCCATCTTGGAAAAAACGAAAAACTTTGCAGCTCTAGATATCTCCGAAAAGTGCTGAATAGAAAGAATTGAGACATGGCTCATTGCAAAGAACTCTCCATGGGGAATAAAATATGTTAATGATGATGTCATAGGTGCCTCCATTATGACGTCATAATTCGACAAGTACAAAACTTCATCCGATCAAGATGAAATTTCTTGAGCATAATCTAGGAATAAATTAGTTTAGAAAACAAATAATGATGACGTCATCAGTCACGTGGTTCGGCCGCCATATTTGTCCAAAATGGCCGATAAAAAGGTACATTCCGGCAAGTCCTCGGTCTCTGACCGATTTTTCATTTGTTTGTCTGTTTGTCCGCACAGAACGAGTATGCTTTTCTCTGCAAACGTTCGTCCATTTGCCAAGAAATTTTCTTCATAGGTATGCCTCCTCCTGTAGAATTTTCTAATGATAATTATGACATCATATGTCACGTGGTACGGGCGCCATCTTGGAAAAACTGGAAAAAAAAATTGCACCTCTATATCCCCGAAACCGCTCCATGGACAAAATTTAAAATGTCTCATTGTCAAGTACTCCACATGGGGAAGAACATATATTCATGATGATGTCATCAGTGCCTTCATTATGATGTCATAATTAGGCAAGTAGAATACTTGCTCCGATGAGTTTGAAATTTATTGAGCATGATCGACACAAAAATGATATGAAAAAACGTGTTTTGGCAGCCATATTGGATTGAACATAAATCTACATCAATAAACTACACAAATACAGCAGCTATTAAACACCACACAATATACACCACACAAACACGTCCTGGCGAGCGTTTGCAATCCCTGATTGCTCTTTCTTGTTTAATTCTGTAAAAGGAAATCAAATACGTTTTTATCCAATAAATGAATAAATAAATGAATGAATTATATTCTTTCATTCAATCGATTTGTTTAAAATTAATTGCACAGATTTTTGTTTCAAAGGCGAACCTACAGGCTACATACATCAGGCTACAGGTTCAAATCCATCAAATTGTGGGACTGGGAGCGACGTACGAGCAGCGAGTGGATTGCACTGGCAGCTTCAATGGCCGCGGGGAGTGAACGGTGTGAAAAGAAACAAACAATGCGCGAAAGCCTTCCCAAAACTCACTTCTTTAACCGATAAAACAAAACAGCAGCTTGTCCTTATCTTTACTCCCGTACGATTCCTGTCATAAATCACTCACTTGGCGCTAATAAATAGTGTTTTCCCTCTCAGGGTGTTATTGGTTCCAGATGGCGCTGAGGTTCCCGCCAACCTGCGTCCACACGTTCCTCAGCTCCACAATGCTCGACTAAGAGCAATTCGGCTGAAGCAAAATAAAGACGACGAAGAATGTTACTTCATGTACTGATCCTGCGTCATTACACACGAGCACACAGGTACAACGTACATTCGCGGTTGACCCGGAGCGTCGTGACGTACCTCCGGTGATTCGCGAACCGTTTATTCCCGCCAGTTTTCAAATCTCACAATGTATCGCGAAATTTGCGTGCGCTCGTCTTGAGATTAATGCGTTGATCTCTCTGAGTCCATTAAACCGCTTCGGTTAAAGTTTATTGCAGTCTGGCAGAGGTATGACCTTTAACTTGTACATTACAAAGTAAAATGAAACTTTATATACACATAAGTTTATAGCTGTATAATAATGGGTCTGTGGAGGTGAAAGGAGAGCCATATCCGGCTCGATTTACAAGCGCGTGTCGTCGTGCTAATGCCTAATACCCAAATCGCGTTAACGGGTGACGTCACATCATGTCTCGCGATAAACTAATATGCCCCGCCTTTACGCGCCTTCTTCTTCACGCACACCATTGCCGTGCCCAAGCAGCCTCACGGGCAACCGGGGAGTGGGGGTGGGGGGGTTGACTTTGCGTTCTCGACGCTAGTCCAGGCAGGAATTTGTTAACGGTACCGGAGATAACTCGCCTACCCTTTGCGAAAACAACGTCGGCTCTTGCAGGTACTGCGACTTGCTAGCAGATGGGACACCCGGCTTAACGTCGGGACGGCAACCCCGACAGTTTATTACTCAGTACCGGGCGGGAATCGAACCCAAACCAGACACTACTACGACTGCTTGCGTTGTCGGCCCCCATTTAATCCCACATTATTGTAGGGTCGGCGGGGAAAGTTTTTGGCCTAAGTCTTTCACCAACTGGTCGGACAGGCTTGAAGTTCGACTGGAGATTACTTGGGCGGAAATTTGTAATTTATTCGGCGATAACTCGCCTAATCTTTGGGAAGGACACCATAGGAGTATCATTGTCCACCTGCTAATGTGAACAGACTGGAGGGCTACCAGCGTGGGTGTCCTAAAAGTAAAAGATCACTTGTGTAAGCAACGCAGTCCGCTAGTTATAATTGCCTCCGCCACCGAAGGTGGGCGAAGGTTATGTTTTCACACCTGTCTGGCTCTTTGTTTGTTTTTTTTGTTTTTTTTTCTGGGAGCACGGTATCTCAAAAAGTTGTGGACGGATTCGGACAAAACTTGTTGGACAGGTTGGTTGTGTGACAAGGACGAATTGATTCAATATTTATGTGAAGATCCGAGTATTGTAAGGGATTCTTCACCATTGAGTGATAGGGCTAAGATCAATATTCACTACAGTAGCCTACAACATGATGTTTCAAAACTTTGTGGACGAATTCAGACGAAAGTTGGTGGACAGGTTGGGTGTGTGACAAGGACGAATCGATTCGATTTTGGTGAAGAAAATAATTCGAGAATTTTTTTTTTTCAATTGTTAATTGATTCTTCACCATTGAGAGACGGAGCCAAAAACGATGTATAGCATGATTTTTCAAAAAGTAGTGGACGACTTGTAACAAAACTTGGTGGATGTGTTGGTTAAGCGACAAGAACAAGCCGATTCGATTTTGGGTCAGGTCCAGATCCAGATCTGGCCTATCTATGGATACGAAACATAAACTGTTCAGTCTGGTGGCGGTATGCTCTCTACCGAGTGCTTTTCTAGTTTGAAGAAGTTGTTGGTTTAAAAACTATGCTCATTTGCCTAATTACCAATTCATTCCACATTGAGTGCTTGAGAGAATTGAGTCCACCAAAGAGGTCCACCAAAGAAGAAGTCCACCAAAGAAGTCCGAAGAAGGAGTCCACCAAAGAAGTCCGAAGAAGGAGTCCACCAAAGAAGAAGTCCACCAAAGAAGTCCGAAGAAGGAGTGCACCAAAGAAGGAGTCCACCAAAGAAGGAGTCCACCAAAGAAGGAGTCCACCAAAGAAGAAGTCCACCAAAGAAGAAGTCCACCAAAGAAGAAGTCCACCAAAGAAGAAGTCCACCAAAGAAGAAGTCCACCAAAGAAGAAGTCCACCAAAGAGGAAGTCCACCAAAGAAGAAGTCCACCAAAGAAGAAGTCCACCAAAGAAGTCCACCAAAGAAGGAGTCCACCAAAGAAGGAGTCCACCAAAGAAGGAGTCCACCAAAGAAGGAGTCCACCAATGAAGAAGTCCACCAAAGAAGGAGTCCACCAAAGAAGAAGTCCACCAAAGAAGAAGTCCACCAAAGAAGAAGTCCACCAAAGAGGAAGTCCACCAAAGAAGAAGTCCACCAAAGAAGAAGTCCACCAAAGAAGGAGTCCACCAAAGAAGGAGTCCACCAAAGAAGGAGTCCACCAAAGAAGGAGTCCACCAAAGAAGGAGTCCACCAAAGAAGGAGTCCACCAAAGAAGGAGTCCACCAAAGAAGGAGTCCACCAAAGAAGGAGTCCACCAAAGAAGGAGTCCACCAAAGAAGGAGTCCACCAAAGAAGGAGTCCACCAAAGAAGGAGTCCACCAAAGAAGGAGTCCACCAAAGAAGGAGTCCACCAAAGAAGGAGTCCACCAAAGAAGGAGTCCACCAAAGAAGGAGTCCACCAAAGAAGGAGTCCACCAAAGAAGGAGTCCACCAAAGAAGGAGTCCACCAAAGAAGGAGTCCACCAAAGAAGGAGTCCACCAAAGAAGGAGTCCACCAAAGAAGGAGTCCACCAAAGAAGGAGTCCACCAAAGAAGAAGTCCACCAAAGAAGAAGTCCACCAAAGAAGAAGTCCACCAAAGAAGAAGTCCACCAAAGAAGAAGTCCACCAAAGAAGAAGTCCACCAAAGAAGAAGTCCACCAAAGAAGAAGTCCACCAAAGAAGAAGTCCACCAAAGAAGAAGTCCACCAATGAAGAAGTCCACCAATGAAGAAGTCCACCAAAGAAGAAGTCCACCAAAGAAGAAGTCCACCAAAGAAGAAGTCCACCAAAGAAGAAGTCCACCAAAGAAGAAGTCCACCAAAGAAGAAGTCCACCAAAGAAGAAGTCCACAAAAGAAAGAGTCCACCAAAGAAAGAGTCCACCGAAGAAGTCCGAAGAAGTCAACCGAAGAGGTCCCCCGAAGAAGTCCACCGAAGAGATCCCCCGAAGAAGTCCACCGAAGAAGTCCACCAAAGAAGTTTATACTTGGTTCAGTCTATAAAGACGTTTATACTATGTGGGCACGTTCAGTATTTCCTCTTCATGGAGATTTGTGTCCACTCTTTGAAGTAGAACGAAGGAATGATTTCAAAAATACAATATGAGTAAATGACTATCAGAATTACTACATTGAACCATTATGGGAAACAATAATTTGGTTCTTTCCTTCATTATAATAAAACTATAAAATAGAATTTCACACGAATGTGCCAATGGATATTCCTTCACCCTTGTTAGATGTCAACGCATTGTTATGTTTGATCTCAATTAATGGTCACATGAGACAGAGAAAAGAGAAAACTTCAGATGCTTCTAACTGCAGTTATAATCTGCAAAATGGATTTTAAAGGGCACATGACCTTTGATCTGTTAAACCCAAAATTGAATCGGTTCATCTTTGTATCGCTGTCCATACTCGTACTAGATTTTGTCGAAATCCCTTCAGCGGTTCATAAGTTGTCATGATAATAAAAACCTGATGCACAAACTCAGACAAATAGACAGACAGACAGACAGACACACGCACGCAGAGATGTACGACAGACACACAACTCGAAAACATAATTCCAACGCCGCCTTCGGCTGTGGAGGAATAAAAAATCACTCAGTAGTATATGCAAGTCCAGTGTCGTCGTCGTCGACTACGACTACTACTACTACTACTACTACTACTACTACTACTACTACTACTACTACTACTACTACGACTACCTCCTCTTACCACAACTATCGATTATTTACTATGACTACTACTACGACTACTACTACTACTACTACCTCCGCTTACCACAACTATCGATTATTTACTACGACTACTACTACGACTACTACTACCTCCTCTTACCACAACTATCGATTATTTACTACTACTACGACTACGACTACGACTACTACTACTACTACTACCTCCTCTTACCACAACTATCGATTATTTACTACTACTACTACTACTACTACTAATAGCCGGCGAAGCCGGTGTTGTGAATGAACGCGTACGTATTATGTTGAAAAGCCAGATTTTGCTGGATCCCTTGAGAATTTCGAAGCTTTGACGCACCAAATCGCTCAATGGAGGCCGCCATATTGCGGATGCGGAAGTATACATAACAATTTGAAAAAAGTACAACAGGAGTGTGTTTCACCTGTCTTTTTTTGATTCACAATCTTATGCACCTCTAATTTGTAATTAAAATACTTTAAGACCAACCTCGTTCCCCGGGCCCACATGGGCCCTGGTTATCTTCAACGAAAATCGTCACCAAACACCGGAACCAATGAGCTTCGAGCATTTGAAAAAATATTTCAAAAACCAAATCACTCAATGGAGGCCGCCATATTCCGGATGCGGAAGTATGCATAAAACAATTGTGAAAAAGTTCAATAGGAGTTTGTTTCACCCGTCATTGTTTGATTCACAATCGTATGCACCTCTAATTTGTAATTAAAATACTTTAAGACCAACCTCGTTCGCCCGCATAGGCCCTGGTTATCTTCAACGAAAATCGTCACCAATTACCGGAACCAATGAGATTCGAGCATTTCCCAAAAAAAATTTTAAAAGCTTTTTACCACATTTCGGATGCTGAAAATGGCGTCAAATATTCTAAAATTGACGAAGAATTATTTTTTTGAAATATCGCGGCCGTCGGGGATAGTTTTTCACGGCCGGAAATATCCGTAGTTGAGACGGATTTCACCGAATTAATCAAGAAGGAATTTTCATAAATTTTAATCTCATCCAGATTGCAAATGGTGTCATTTTGAACTAGATACGGTACCTACTACACCTACCTACTACCAACTACCTAACCTACTGATGCCATAGTGATGGGTAAAATAGTGGCAAGAGGCTTTGGCTTCGCCGGCTCATTGCGGCTTTGCAGTCGGGTACTAGTAGCCGGCGAAGCCGGTGTTGTGAATGAACGCGTACGTATTATGTTGAAAAGCCAGATTTTGCTGGATCCCTTGAGAATTTCGAAGCTTTGACGCACCAAATCGCTCAATGGAGGCCGCCATCTTGCGGATGCAGAAGTATGCATAACAATTGGAAAAAAGTTCAATAGGAGTTTGTTTCACCTGTCTTTTTTTGATTCACAATCCTATGCACCTCTAATTTGTAATTAAAATACTTTAAGGCCAACCTCGGCCCGCACGGGCCTGGTTATCTTCAACGAAAATCGTCACCAAACACCGGAACCAATGAGATTCGAGCATTTGAAAAAATATTTCAAAAACCAAATCACCCAATGGAGGCCGCCATCTTCCGGGTGCGGAAGTATGCATAAAACAATTGTGAAAAAGTTCAATAGGAGTTTGTTTCACCCGTCATTGTTTGATTCACCATCTTATGCACCTCTAATTTGTAATTAAAATACTTTAAGACCAACCTCATTCCCCGGGCCCACACGGGCCCTGGTTATCTTCAACGAAAATCGTCCCCAATTACTGGAACCAATGAGATTCGAGCATTTGAAAAAATATTTCAAAAAAGCTTTTTACCACATTTCGGACGCTGAAAACGGCGTCAAATATTCTAAAATTGACGAAGAATTATTTTTTAGAAACCTCGCGACCGTAGGGGATAGTTTTTCACGGCCGGAAATATCCGAAGTTGAGTTGGAATTCACCGAATTAATCAAGAAGGAATTTTTATGAATTTTAATCATCCAGAATACAAATGGTGTCATTTTGAACTAGGTACGGTACCTACTACACCTACCTACTACCAACTACCTAACCTACTGATGCCATAGTGATGGGTAAAATAGTGGCAAGAGGCTTTGGCTTCGCCGGCTCATTGCGGCTTTGCAGTCGGGTACTAGTAGCCGGCGAAGCCGGTGTTGTGAATGAACGCATACGTATTATGTTGAAAAGCCAGATTTTGCTGGATCCCTTGAGAATTTCGAAGCTTTGACGCACCAAATCGCTCAATGGAGGCCGCCATATTGCAGATGCGGAAGTATACATAACAATTTGAAAAAAGTACAATAGGAGTTTGTTTCACCCGTCTTTTTTGATTCACAATCTTATGCACCTCCAATTTGTAATTAAAATACTTTAAGACCAACCTCGGCCCGCACGGGCCTGGTTATCTTCAACGAAAATCGTCACCAAACACCGGAACCAATGAGATTCGAGCATTTGAAAAAATATTTCAAAAACCAAATCACTCAATGGAGGCCGCCATCTTCCGGATGCGGAAGTATGCATAAAAAATTGCGAAAAATTCAATAGGAGATTGTTTCACCCGTCTTTGTTTGATTCACAATCGTATGCACCTCTAATTTGTAATTAAAATACTTATAAGACCAACCTCGTAAAATATGACCAACCTCGTTCCCCGGGCCCACATAGGCCCTGGTTATCTTCAACGAAAATCGTCACCAAGCACCGGAACCAATGAGATTCGAGCATTTGAAAAAATATTTCAAAAAAGCTTATTTCCGTGTTTCGGAGGCGGAAAACTGTGTCAAATATTCTAAAATTGACGAAGAATTATTTTTTAGAAATCTCGCAGCCGTCGGGGGTAATGTTTTTCACGGCCGGAAATATCCGAAATTGAGACGGAATTCACCGAATTAATCACGAAGAAAATTTTAAAATGTTAATCTCATCCAGAATGCAAATGGTGTCATTTTGAACTCGCTACGGTACCTCCTACACCAACCTACTACCAACTACCTAACCTACTTATGCCATAGTGATGGGGAAAATAGTGGCAAGAGGCTTTGGCTTCGCCCGCTCATTGCGGCTTTGCAGTCGGGTACTAGTCCTACTACTACTACCTCCTCTTACCACAACTATCGATTATTTACTACTACTACGACTACTACTACTACTACTACTACTGCTGCTACTACTGTTCATTCCTCTTACCACAACTATCGATTATTTACTACTACTAATACTACTACTACTGTTTACTCCTCTTACCACAACTATCGATTATTTTCTACTACTACTACTACTAGTACTACTACTACTACTACTAATACTACTACTACTACTACTACTACTAATCTTACTACTACTACTACTACTGTTTACGCCTCTTACCACAACTATCGATTATTTACTATTACTACTACTACTATACCTACTGTATTATTTTAACAACCCCAATCAGGCAGGGAACGTTTTTAGCCCAAATAGTTCATGAACTGATTGGGTAGGCCTCACATTCGAGTGAAGGTGATTTGGGCAGGTATTCCTATTTTTATCTGCGATGTGTCGCAGGTCAAGGAAGCTCTGTGTGGTTGTTGTTGTGGGTCGATTTTTGTTGACAGTTGCTGGACCGACAGTTGCTGGACCCCACCCACCATGGCACCCAGAAAAATTATTATGGCCACCATCTTGGTTTTCAGATAGGCCTAATACATCAGGCATGGAGGCCTCTGGCTACATGCTTGGGGCATGGTCCTTGAGGATAGCGGTCCTCTGCTTCTGATTTCTGATTCATCAACGTCTTCTGATTTTTAGCGGTCCACTGAATTTTTTTGTTTCCTTGCTTTGTTCTCCAATTTTGATTTCTCCTTGATTTGTTTCTGATTTTCCTTTCTTTTACTTTTGTTTCTGATTTTTGTTTTGATTATGTTTTGATTTGTTGTTATTGACTCGGATTTTATTATGACCTTTGTTTTCCTGCTTTGATTTCTTGTTCTTTGATTTCCTGCTTTTGATTTATTTATATTGGATTTCTTGTTATTTTGTTTATTGTAGAGATTTGTTTGAACCTTTTTTTTTTTAAATAAAAATGTGGCTTTGGCCATTAAGCTGATAATTATACACTGCCCGGGTTTGGTATGTCGTCAGATTTCCATTGGCTTTGTTTGGGTCGAGTGTTACTCACGATGAGGGACCCCAAAAAATCGAATCATATATCCAATAAATTATTAGTAAGGTTTATTCAAGCCCATCAGCACGGTATTTGCCTCCCGAAAGAAATAGCGTTATGTAATATTTGAAAGGCCATACATTGGGGTTAAGCAATCAGTGACCGTGTGACGAATCGGCTCGTGCTGATAAAACCGTGGTGGAGGCTGACATGGATGAGAGGTGTCGAGTTAATTTCTTAATAGCGCATTAAATGTGTGTTTCCAAATCGACCCGGTACTATATTTTGTTGCAAGTTGTGACCACACTGTGATCATTCTTGTTTTTTCAAGATGCCAGCAATAATTGACCTCCTTTTCAGAAAGAGACCGTGCGACCTGTAACGTCTACCGACGACGTGTTCTGGCAGATGTGTCCTCCAGCTGCACGTCCTTTTGATGGACAGGCACACACATTGATGCGACGATGGGTCAGGATTCTAACCCAGGATAGATGGCTCAAAAGCGGGTACACATACCTATAAGCTTGTCCTGACAGCCCAAAAACTGAAACCCTGGTGCATATCCCAATATTTCTGTTGAGGCATCAACGTCTTGTCAAAAATTCGTTGTGAATGTACTTGTCGTCTCCTCTATGTTTGTGGTTTTGTGATTGTCTAGAAAATGCACAGATGGCTTTACGTGTGTTCACCCAATTGTGGACAAGATGTCGCTGCATCCACAGAAATTGCTGCAAATTTCTCAGAATTATATTTGTTAATTTGCTGCTTCACTGTGCATTTATTTTTATGCTTCCACGGACGAAGTCGGCGGAGGCATTATGTTTTCGAGTTGTCCGTCCGGCTGTCCATCCGTGATAGGTTTTTGTTACCGAGACAACTTAACGGCTGAAGGGATCTATGTCAAGCTTAGTACAGGTATGTATAATGATTAATGATGTAAAGATGAACCGAGTAGATTTAGGTGTCACGACGTCAAAGGTCAGAGGTTCCGTTTGGTAAAAATTCTGCTACCGATTTAATTTGTGAAGCAATGATCGGATTTTGACCAAATTTGGTATAAATATTTACTATGATGCAAAGATGAACTGATTAGATTTCAGCATAAAGAGGTCAAAGGTCAAAGTCTGTAATAGGTTTTTGTTACCACTATAACTTAAGAACGGCTGATGGGAACCAAGTCAAACTTAGTACACGTGTGTATAATGATGGAAAGATAAACAGATTACATTATGGGGTCAAGAGGTCAAAGGTCAGAGGTCCAGTTCGGTAAAAAATGTCAGAGATGAACTGATTCGATTTTAGCTTCAAAAGTCAAATGTCAGAGGTCATGTCACAATTGTCAGGTAAAACTGTGATACTTGAAGACACCTGAATGGTTTTAAATCAAACTTTCAAACAAACAGCCATGATCTTTCTTGGGAAAACCACATTTCCAAGCTGGCCTCCAAAGCCAGTCGCCGACTGAACATCCTCCGTCGTGCGAAGTCCTTCCTTGGCACACATTCCTTGGCACACCTTCCTTGGCACACCTGAGCTCCTCGCCACATACAAGGCTTTCATCCACAGCTCAATGGAATACTGTTCCCCCCTCTGGGCCGGTGCTCCTGCCTCACACCTAGCTCGGCTTCACCTTGTTGAAACCAAAGCTTTCAGAATCATTGGAATCTCCTGCGATGAAGCAACAGTCACGTGAAAAAGTAAGTACACCCCATGTAAAGTTTTGACTTTTTCAAAATATTTCAACATACAGCTATTTGATCTTCATTTCAACAATATTGACAGATAAAGGTGATATAATATAACAAATATCATGAAACATTTACATTTTGTCGTCCATTGTATAATTTAAATAAACATAAATGCAAATTTCGCATGTGGAAAAAGTAAGTACACCCACACATTTATCACTAATTCAAATATCTAAAATTAGAATCAGGTGCACCAGCTCAGGTGCAAACGATTAGAACATCGTTAGAGAGGATCTTGGAGGAACCTGTCTTATTTAAACCTCAGACATTTAGTTTGGTTTGCTCTTTGTTGTTTAAGTGTGTGGCGTCACCATGCCTAGATCAAAAGAGCTCTCTGGGGCCTTCAGAAAGAAGGTTATAGATGCCTGCGAGTCTGGGAAGGGATTTAAAAAGATCTCCAAACAATTTGAAATCAATCATTCGACTGTCCGGAAGATCATCTACAAGTGGAGAAGATTCCGAACAACTGCCAACTTGTTCAGGCCAGGCCGCCCCAGCAAGTTCAGCCCGAGAGCAAACCGCAAGATGCTGAAAGAAGTCTCGAAGAACCCTGGAATGTCATCACGGGACGTACAGGTAGCTCTTGCCACTGTTGATGTCAAAGTGCACGAGTCTACCATTTGAAAGAGGCTGCACAAATTTGATCTACATGGGAGGTGTGCCAGGAGGAAACCTTTGCTGTCCAGAAATAACATCAGGGCAAGACGAAAGTTTGCCAATGAACACCGAGGCAAAGACCAGCACTTCTGCAACAATGTGCTCTGGACAGATGAGTCAAAGGTAGAGCTATTTGGCCACAGTACCAGAAGACATGTTTGGCGACAACCAAAGACAGCATTTGACCACAAGAACCTGATACCAACTGTAAAGCATGGTGGTGGAAATATTATGGTTTGGGGCAGCTTTGCTGCATCAGGGCCTGGGCCGCTCACCATCATATAATCTACGATGAATTCTTCATTGTACCAGAGGGTGCTTGAGGATAATGTGAGGCCATCTGTCGGAAAGTTGAAGCTCAACCGAAGGTGAACCTTGCAACACGACAATGACCCTAAACATACCAGTAAATCCACCAAGGAATGGCTGAAAAGAAAGAAATGGAGGGTTCTGGAATGGCCAAGTCAAAGCCCGGATCTAAATCCCATCGAGATGTTGTGGGGGGATTTGAAAGGAGCTGTGCATGCAAGAAACCCCTCAAACATCGCACAGCTGAAAGAATTCTGCATGGAGGAGTGCGCAAAAATTTCTCCCAGTCGATGTCAGAGACTGGTAGATAGTTATAAGAAACGCCTACTTGAGGTTGTTTCTGCCAAAGGGTGCAATACCTCCTATTAGAGCCAAAGGTGTACTTACTTTTTCCACATGCGAAATTTGCATTTATGTTTATATAAATTATACAATGGACTACAAAATGTAAATGTTTCATGATATTTGTTATATTATATCACCTTTATCTATCAATATTGTTGAAATGAAGATCAAATAGCTGTATGTTGAAATATGTTGAAAAAGTCAAAACTTTACATGGGGTGTACTTACTTTTCACGTGACTGTAACTCCGAGGGCCTTTCACTCACTCACCGCAGGCAGGTTGTGGTCTTTCTGTTTTCTACCGACTCCTCTCCGGCCTTGCTCCCCCAGCTCTCTCTGTGCTCTGTCCCCCAAATATTCCTACAGGTCGCACAAGATCTGCCAGCAACCCTCTTTTGGTTAAACTGCCAAAATCTAAGCTCTCTGCCCACCTTGACTCTTTCATTCCCCTTTTCTCCTGCCTCTGGAACAAACTCCCCCACTCCCTTCAATCCCACTCCTCCCTCCAGGTCTTTAAAACAGCTGTTCACCACCATCTCTTATCTTCCCCCATCCAAAACCTTGATATTTTCTACCACCGCTAATTCACCCCAGATACACTTTTTCGAAATTCCAACTTCTTTCCTGGAATTCCTTGCAGTGTCCATATGTTTTATACCTCTCCCACCTCCCCCCAAGCCCTCTCCCTCCCACAGTTCTCTCGATGTCCCTGCTCTCAAATGTTGTGTTTGTGTCCTTCCCCCTCTCTCCCCATCTTGTCTACTGCTCCCCTTATTTTGTGTTTTATGTGTCAGTTTGACTTTTTGTGTGATTAATGTTAGCTCTTTCACGAGCCTCGATCTTGTATACAAAAAAAAAAAAAACTTGGTACAACTATGTACTCGTATAATGATGTAATAATGCAGGCGCATATCAGTCAATGTCGCGATGTTGAAGAGTGTGGTTATAGTTCTTAATACAAGGATGTAAAACAATGTATAATGATCAAAGTTTTAGATTTTTCTAATTTCACGTTTAGCTTTATCGTCAGATGAATCAAAAACAGTATATTTATTATTTTATGCATAAAGATACAGTACCTAACTGACTCTAATGCAATTATACAAATTTTATAGTTAGTCTTTGCTAGTGTAAGGCTTCCTCTTTTTCATGGTGTCCTAGTTGTAACGATTAGACATTAGAGCAATCGTTTAGTTCATCACCAATTTTTTGGCACACAATGGCCTCTTCTTTTCAAAAAAGGCAGCATCACCTCATTTGATGTCCATGAATGAGTGGAAACCAATGTCAAAGTGACAAGTGTTAGTTGTATTGTATGCAGCACCCAAGATTCTCACAGCAAAATATAACCCCTGACTCTAGTTCATGTACTCGGGTGCGGAGAGAACGTTTCAAACGATTTAATTTACCTGGAGGTGCCATTCTTGTCGCAAAACTTCCCGAAAGCCATTGCGACACCAAAAATACTGGCATTGCCCAATTGCACGCAATGCTGGCATTGGTTTTAGCTGCCATTCACATCAGTGATGCCAGCAAAATGGTGGCAAAATGCCGGCATTTTGCTGGAAACTGCTGCGATGTGAATGGGACCTAACACTAAATAATTGGAATAAACTACAACAGCACTCAGTCGAGAGCATACCTCCACCTGGTTGGCCATATCACACAATGGTGAAGAATCACTTTAAAAATTCTACTATCTGGATCCGGATCCGGATCTTCATCAAAATTGAATCGATTCTTCCTCATCGCACACACAACCGGTCCAACGAGTTTCGTCCAAATCCATCCATAACTTTTTGAGATATCCCTCCATGTATCGTTTTTGGCCCTATCTCCAAATTGTGAAGAATCACTTTAAAATTCTACTGGCTGGATCTGGATCTGGATCTTCATCAAAATTGAATCAATTCTTCCTCGTCGCACACACAACCGGTCCAACAAGTTTCGTCCAAATCCATCCATAACCTTTTGAGATATCCTGCTATGTATCGTTTTGGCCCTATCTCCAAATTGTGAAGAATCACTTTAAAATTCTACTGGTTGGATCCGGATCTGGATCTTCATCAAAACTGAATCAATTCTTCCTCGTCGCACACACAACCGGTCCAACAAGTTTCGTCCAAATCCATCCATAACCTTTTGAGATATCCTGCTATGTATCGTTTTTGGCCCTATCTCCAAATTGTGAAGAATCACTTAAAAATTCTACTGGCTGGATCCGGATCTGGATCTTCATCAAAATTGAATAAATTCTTCCTCGTCGCACACACAACCGGTCCAACAAATTTCGTCCAAATCCATCCATAACTTTTTGAGATATCCCGCTATGTATCGTTTTTGGCCCTATCTCCAAATTGTGAAGAATCACTTAAAAATTCTACTGGCTGGATCCGGATCTGGATCTTCATCAAAATTAAATCAATTCTTCCTCGTCGCACACACAACCGGTCCAACAAGTTTCGTCCAAATCCGTCCATAACTTTTTGAGATATCCCGCTATGTATCGTTTTTGGCCCTATCTCCAAATAGTGAAGAATCCCTTAAAAATTCTACTAGCCGGATCCGAATCCAGATCTTCACCAAAATCGAATCATGTCGTCCTTGTGACATACGCGACATTCTCGACTCTCTTTGTGACTTGTTCGCCCTCAGGAGCGCTTCGTTCCACACTCCGTGCGTTCCATCTTGGCGAGGCAATGTAGCCGATTAGCTCCGCCATTTATAGGATAAACGCTGCTCACTGCAACCGGACATCCTCCGGTTCTCACGTTTAGCCTTTCTTTCCTTGCCCTGCCCATGAAGCTTGATTGTGTATGGAGAATACACGCCTCATTCGTGCTAACTGCCTCTGGGCATTATTAAGTGAAAGCATACATGCTCTGTATCCAATCCAGGAGAGCTCACAGATCGGTTCGGAGTGCGCACATCGCAAACCTGCGGCGAGTGGTGCGCCTTGTCGATATGTGAAAGCATTCATTGTATGCTTATATCGCAATGATTCAGGCCGGGTCAAGAGATCCGGTACTGGTAACCTATAACCCAGTACCACCTGTGCCATTATGCCACAGTCGGTCAATGGTGACTAAACCGTCTCTCCGACTATTTTCCGCATGGGAACTGGTGAGGAGGGTTCGTTGGACACCATGGTGGAACTAAAAACAGAATCCATCTCTAAAGTTCACACCTAAGCTCATTGACCAGCCAGCATACCCCTTTTAGTTTCTGAACGTGCCAGTGTTGGGGAGATTGGGGGATGACCGGGCAAGTGGGGCTCGTAAGCCTTAGGTGGCAGCCTACCTAAAAGAGGAACAACTATAATTCCAAAATAGACCTTGTTCTATTTTCTATGTCTTAGGTTGATGGTTCGGTTCCTTTCCAAGGTTATCAGGAACTGCCAAAGTGGCTTCCGAAGGGAATACATACTTCAAAACGTAGTTTGCTATATTGCAGAATTTCCAGGGCAGAATTTTGAATATGACATTGAGGATGCCCAAGAGACAGGATGGTGCGTAGGTAGCGCACTTAACAATAAGCTCTGCAGTCTGGGTTTGATTCCAGACCCAACATCATACATGGTCCGGCTGGGAGGTGTGACGATTTTCAGAAAACTCGTACACAGTTATTTTTAGTCGAATTTCAATTTTTTTTTTTTTAAGACTACATATATATAATGCCATTTAATACACTGTAACAAAGACATTTAAAAAATGTAATTCATGTTTGAATTGGGTATAACAATGCAAGTGGGGGGTCTAGCGCATGCGTGATGGCTGTTGGTTACTCGTTGTTAGGCGCCATTTCAGTAGCCATGGAGCTGTGGACGATTGAACATCGCGTCTTTGTTGTTGAGACGTTTATTCAAACGGGTAGTTCGGTGGTGCTTACACAGCGCAGATTTCGTACTCACTTCAATGTTGGTCGACGTGGTGCCGTTCCGTCTCGAAACACAATATTTAAGTGGGTAAAAAACTTCAGGACAACTGGATCTGTGAGGCCGGGAGCAGCTCGGGGAGGCGATCGAACCGTTAGGACCCCGGAAAACATCGAAAGGGTTCGACAAGCTGTGGAGGCCAGCCCTCGTCGGTCAGCGGTACGGCACGCTCGCGCTCTACGGATGTCAGACAGATCAGTTCGTCGAATTTTGAGAATTGAGACGATGTCGCATTGACCTCCCTACAGTTTGGTTTCAGCAAGATGGGGCTACTTGCCATACCTCAAGAGAATCAATGGCCTTATTAAGAGAACATTTTCCAGGGCACCTCATTTCAATCAGTGGGGATGTGGAGTGGCCCCCTCGATCGCCCGAACTTTCATCCTGTGACTTTTTTATGGGGTTACCTGAAAGCTAAGGTTTACATTGAAAAACCACGCACTCTTGAGACCCTTTCAGATGCCATCAGTCACCAGAGAAATTCGAGCTATTCCATTTGCCATGGTTGAAAGGTCTATGGACAACTTTTCCGCACGTCTGCAAGAATGCTTGGACAAGAACGGCCGCCATTTAGATGATGTCATTTTTCAAACATGAATTACATTTTTTAAATGTCTTTGTTACAGTGTATTACATGGCATTATATATGTAGTCTTTAAAAAAAATAAAAATTTAAATTCGACTAAAAATAACTGTGTACGAGTTTTCTGAAAATCGTCACACCTCCCTGACGGACCCTGTACAACGATCAGATTGGCACAAAAGCAGGCACGTTGGGTCTCATGCCAGTCACCATCGTGCGTAGGGCCTCAGTGCTGTTATGTCATTCACGTGAAAGTTCATGCCAAAGGACTAACATCCTATCGGGATATTTGGTACCCATCCTTCATCCATAAAATGTATATAATGATGGATACTTTGAGACTTGGTATGTCTCCAATGCCTTGAGACCCTGGTCAATTGTTACAACTATGAACTGCCACTCGACTGCCTGTCAGACACTAGAGTGGCAGTTCATATTTGGGTCGATACATGAACCGAAATGAGACCAATCAAAGGCAACACCATGTGTGGGCTGTCCTGCAACCAAACTCACATCAGTGATTACAGGCCAAATATTTGAATGTAATGGTTAGACAATAATCTCTGTTGTTAGAACATTCACTCTGAGTGTGGGAGGCCGGCGGTTCGAACCTGACACCTGCGTCTTCCTTGCTTAATGCTCAGCATTTAAAAGGGTAGACAACAGACAAATAACTGCAGGTTGGCAACAATTGCGCAGGCTTGATGGGCTTAATGGCCTCCTGTGTTGAAGGTCCTTATAAGGGAACATATATACTGTACCAGCAGAGGTACCCAGTGTTGCGAGGTGATGTTGTAATCCGGTTGGCATTTTGAAGAAATAAAATTGGGTTTTTTCGATTTTTGGGGGTAGGTTCCTAAAACACATCCCTACACCAACTAAGGAATAGGGTCGGGGATTATTTAATATGACCTTTCACATAGCTACAAAGGCTTAGGCACTGTAGAGCCATAAAAAGTGAAACTTTTTGAAGATTTTCAAAAAAATATTTTTTGCCCTAAAAGTCTCCCCGGTAAATCTCTGAAAGTTTGATGATCAGTTTGGCCCTCTCTGAGAAAAATGTCGACACACGCAAACACAAACAGCTCTCATAGTATATACTGTAGTAGCAAATGCCACCCGTTGTTTTGCTGATACGAATACGAGAGAGGGGAGAGAGGGAGCGTTCCCAATAGCGTTCTTCCAACATCCATGGTAAATTTGTGGGAGAGAGAAAGAGGTGGGAGAGAGAAAGAGGTGGGAGAGAGAAAGAGGTGGGAGAGAGAAAGAGGTGGGAGAGAGAAAGAGGTAGGAGAGAGAAAGAGGTGGGAGAGAGAAAGAGGTGGGAGAGAGAAAGAGGTGGGAGAGAGAAAGAGGTAGGAGAGAGAAAGAGGTAGGAGAGAGAAAGAGGTGAGAGAGAGAAAGAGGTGGGAGAGAGAAAGAGGTGGGAGAGAGAAAGAGGTGGGAGAGAGAAAGAGGTGGGAGAGAGAAAGACGTGGGAGAGAGAAAGAGGTGGGAGAGAGAAAGAGGTGGGAGAGAGAAAGAGGTGGGAGAGAGTGAGAAGAGAAGAGGAGGAGAGAGAGAGAAGAAGAGAGAGAGAGAAAGAGGTGGGAGAGGGTGAGAGGAGGAGGGAGAGAGGGTGAGGAGGAGGAAGAGAAGTGAGAGAGAAAGACAGGGGCAGAAAGAGTGGGAGAGGAGGAGAGGGGGGCAGATCAGATAGAAGCAGAACAGAATACAATATAATGAAAGCAGATTGCCCAAAAAGGTGAAACAAAGCGGTCTTTTGGTAAACATAAAATTCACAACATTTTCAGCAGGCGGACCGGATGACATTGGGGCACACGACCTCGCGGGCTGCACCCCATGTGTGTGAGGCCTGAACTTTGTACTTTGATCCATTGACCAGTTATAACTAAGGAGAATCGGATGTATTTTGGTTGTGTTTAACAGAGCGACAGTGCAGGCAACCTACGGGTACTTTTGCACGTGAAGTAACTTGTGTATCTCAGGTAGTGCAGGTGACTAAACTGTGTACATAATACCTTGTCTTTCACTTAACCATACCACATTGCACACTCGGCACTGCCGCATCATACAAATACATGTGTGAACACTGTGGGGCCACACTGCAGGTCGCTCAAAATACCACCTGTCGATAGCAAATATCACATGTCACTTTGCTGATGGGAATACCAAGGGAGGGGGAGTATGGTGGGTAGGTGGAGTGAGAAGGGGAGGGCAAAGGGGGGGGAGTGTGGAGGGGAAGTGGTTGCTCTTGACTTGCGTTTAGTCAGGGTCTTGAGGAGAATGGGGGGTTCTCAACTTGAGCTTGGTATGGCGAATTGAGGGGAAGGGGACATGGTGTTCTCGATTTGCATTTTTTAGGGGGTCTTGAGGGGAAGCAGGGGCAGGGTTACCATGACTGTATGTTTACGTTTACCTGGAGTCTGGCTTTACCCCTTCACACCTAATGGTGGTATATAAGCGAGAGGGGGACTTGAGGGTGAGTGGTTAGTTTTTACCCCCTTATACCCAAGGAGGCCTAAGTGAGAAGAGGACTTGAGGGAGGTAGGGCAGGGGGGGGGGGGGGGGGTTAACCTCCTACAGTTTTAGCGGCAGATCGATTCATAAATTTGTTTGCTGTCCCTCGGGTGGATGTTATTGTAAAACTGGACATCCCATCTCTCAGCATTAGTACAGGATTGAACGAAATTGGGTACGTTCAAACAACATGTTCAAACAACCAGGGTTCAAACAGTACATACCATTTTTAAAGAGATTATAACATGGACTTTATCTTCCAGAATCTGTCTCTCCCAGCACCAATATTTTTTTTGTATACTTTGTCAAGGCTCATATAAGAGCTAAATATTGCTGAGTAGGTCAATATTTGTGGATCAAGTGACCATACAAAAACCATCATTGGACGACAAGCGATGCAATACAAATGTTACGAATGTATGTGATTTAATGGTGCAGTCAGATGGTCTGCCATAGAGTGAGATAGTATCTCCTCTATTTAGCATGTATGTAGTAAAACTCTCCTTTTACAATCTTACGATGTTGTCTGACTACGTGGTCACACCACCATCACAACTGATATGACAGTTTGTTGCATCAGTTACGATCTGGATTGTTGTGTCAGTTACGCGATTGGTCATCATCTTCGATTAGGGACTGCACTGTTATTCAGCATTACTTAATGATCCAACCAAACACCAAGAAAATATACAGTCTGACAACTATTAGAATCTCAGATTTTCTACCAGATCAATAAAGGACCTTGAAATGTAATTGGCACATCATTTTTGGGGGTAAATTTGTAATCATTATTACAACTCAGTCAGAAGCATATTGGCATTTCAAAGAGTTTCCCAGCAGGATCGCAACCAACAGAAAAATGTATAATTACGTCAACATTTGCTGTATCTTGCTTTGATCACATCTGATTATCTACTTGGGCATTTGTAGCGTACCTGCAAGCTTCTCAAATTGGCCACTCAAAAAAGAGGGTGCCGAGTCAAATGTTTTTATAGTTATGTGACAAAGCATGTGATTTAGATCACATGACTACATACCTCAGCATACAAAACGTTTTCGAAGTGAGATTATGAATTTTATTTTTCATCTCCGAGGGCCTTTCACTCACTCACCGTCAGGCAGGTTGGTGGTCTTTCTGTCTTTTACCGACTCCTATCCGGCCTTGCTCCCCCAGCTCTCTCTGTGCCCTGCCCTCAAATATTCCTACAGGTCGCACAAGATCTGCCAGCAACCCTCTTATGATTAAACTGCCAAAATCTAGGCTCTCTATTCACCTTCACTCTTTCATTCCTCTTTTATCCCGCCTCTGGAACAAACTCCCTCACTCTCTTCAATCCCACTCCTTCCTCCAGGTCTTTAAAACAGCTGTTCACCACCATCTCTTATCTTCCCACATCCAAAACCTTGATCTCTTCTACCTTGATCTCTTGATCTAATTCACCCCCAGATCCACTTTTATTGAAATACCGGATTCTTTCCTGGAAGTCCTAGCAGTGTCCATGTGTTTTATACCCCCCTCCCCACCCCCCCCCCCCTCGCCTTCCCATGCCTCCTCCCCCCAAGCCTCCCCCCCCCCTCCCACCGATGTCCCTGTTCTCTGCTGTTGTACTTGTGTGCTCCCCTCTCTCTCCCCATCTTGTCTCCCGCTCCCTGTGTCCGTTTTTTTTTTTTCGTGATTGATGTTGGCTCTTACACGAGCCTCGATCTTGTATACAAAAAATATATAATAACACCCATGTGGCCTTTTCCGTGGAATTTCCCATCACGGAACTGGAACTCTGAGGTGGTAATTACTCACTATTAATGTTACTCATCCTTTCATACATTTTTAACTTTTACCAAATTTAACGAAAAACAACTGAACACGCGTTTATATTTGTATTTTCTTGCGTAAATATGGAGAATACTTTGTTTACTTTATCACCTTAACATTGTCTTGAATGTCAATTTGTAATTTTATTTTTCAAAAACGACAACCGCTGTGATCAGAATTATCAATTATACCGCAGTCGGCTGTATTGCCATGGCTTGCAAAGGAACAAACATCAAAAAAATACCACTCAAAGTTGCACAACAAAATCATGACAAACATCGAAGCAAAAAGACAAGTAAATGGAAAGGTAAGAGAATGGTGAAACATGTGTGTGTTCCATTACCAAGCAGCTTGTAGAGCACTTGCCAAATGGCTTAAACACTGAAGTTGCACTGCAACGAAACGGTTCATAAGGAACGGCTGGCTAGGAAAGCGATGAGTGATTCATAGTTATTAATACTAGTGAGATACCCGTGCGCAGCATGGGTGGGAGGCCAGAAGCAAAGAGGTAATGAAGCATGAAACCAATAAATTCCACATTCCTGTAGCACCCTCAGTCGCACGTCAGACATGGACAGCAGGTTCGTGAAGGACTTCCATGAAAAACGTATCCGTTTGCAAACAAACTGGTACGTTCACGTATAGAAACATCGATCGTGGGTCCGTGGCGAATCTGCATATGGCGATCCGCGAAGTTCATGTTTAAAAGTAGAAACCATCACGGCATGTCATTTACTTGAACTCGAAATCTCTTTTTTCATTCCAAACTACATAACTCCAATCACAAATTAATCACAAAATAAACTTTTAACAACATTGTTAATGTTTCCTTTATTGTAAAAACTACCAAGTCAACAGTTAAAAGGATTTTGAGCCGATAGGTGTTACGGCCTTGGCAAGATCGATGGAGACAGCGATCTGTTGGCTTATACACCGCCCAAATAGCTTTGTGGAATTCTTTCATGGAGAGATTAAACTCACGTCATTTTAACTTTGGCCGAGGTCTTTATTTACTTTTAGTGATGTTTATATACGAATCAAAAACAAGATAATTGGTTATGGGTCGTCCTTTCCGCATATCTCGTGGGATTGTGAGTTTTAGAGATGAACTTGATGGCGGGGAAAGGGGTTGGCATTCTCTCAAGTAGGGATTCAACCCATGTCCTTATAAAATGTCTTTGTCCGAGGTCACTGAGTCCGATCGGTGCAGCCGTTTGTGCGGCACCCGGGAAAATAACATTATGCGGGAGTCCAAACCTGAAAATGCTGGAGACCAAAGCTGAAATTGGAAAAACAATATAGCCTATTTTACTCCAGGTGATCCCAGGATTACCCGCCCAAAATATCGTTGCGATCGGTTCAGCCGTTTTTGCGGTACCTTCGAACGACGGACAGACGGATGGACATTTGGTGAATTATAGTAAGATAAAGCATTCAATGATGAACACTTTATCGTACAGAAACCGTTATGAACTCTTCCAAGCAAGGCATTTTTGTAGGCCAAAACAAAATGGTGGATTAAAACCGCTACGAGGGAGAGTGGGCTGACCAAAGATAAAGCATGTTTTGTTGTAATTTAATAAGGCCGTTAATTATCTTCAAAAACGATGTTTACATTTACCCAAACACCCAGTTTTCATTCCTGCACTCCTTTGGGGTTCCCTTTGTATTCATGCAAATTTTTGAGCCACTATTTTTCATGTTTTTTTAGTTATGGAGGGGACATACACATTAACACATTGCCTTTTATTAATTATAGAAGTACATTGAGCTTCAGTGTGTCTCTCCAGGTCATAACAATTTTACCAATTGAGCTTTTCTCAACAAATCTTCAACAAACCATTATTATGAGAATATGGAGAACACAAATGAATAAAATGTACAATTATTTTTAATTGTCGTTTTGGTCAAGTTTAGTTTGTGTCCAAAGCGGACATGGACCGACTTTTCATTTTGAGATGCTTTCCAATTTCCTATGCCGCCAAAGGTGGACGGAGGTTATGCTTTCACCCATGTCTGTTTGTTTGTCAGATTTTGTCTCTTTGTTTCAGGCTGCAGATTTTTACTGCCTCATCTCCTTCACTCGTAGGTTTGACATGTCTTTCCAGTCCACTGGAAGGCTTGCCAAGTTTTAGGTGCGGTGGACTGCCGCTAGGTCAGCTGGGTCCCTGGCTGACTGGGCAGTCTAGGCTCTCTGTGACAATGAGATCACGGTCGTGACGTTCCACCTCTACACCGAGAACGTGAATAATTATGATAAGTTTTGGTTGTCGTGATATGTCGATGTAAAACGTCCACCACGGTTTATCCGGAATGGGTTGGGTATAGACTGATCTGATAAGGACGATCGTGCCCCCTTCACCGATAGGCGGCGCTCTTGCCTCCGCCATTACTGGGAGGCGTCCCGGTCCAAACTTAACTCCAGCTGGCTGCACCAGCACAACTATGATCGTGATCGTACATGAAAAGTGTCCGTGATAATCGTTCTCAAGTGTTTCTCTATATTTGTGGAGCGGTCGTGGACACCTGGCACCTGAAGGCACACGATACAAACCCCGTTTTCGGCGATATCGCCGGGCGCTGAAGGTGCACGGCCATGCCGCCCTGAAGGCACCTGGCACCTGGAGGTACCCGGTTTCCACTTCCACCTGCACCAAACCTATTTTGTTAGCAACCGCGTACCCTATGCTACGCCATCGCGAGCCCCCTTCCGCCTCAGCCCCGAGTTTCTCGACCACTACGATAACGACTCCTCTGATGACCTGACAAGGTGCCCGTCCCTTCAATGACTCCTCCATATGGCCAGGTCTTGGCGGCTGTACCACAGCCGCCCCGCGTGGATTCTTCCCTCAGAGTCCACCTTCCCTCGGCCGGCCACCTCTGGCAACTACGGCTAGGCCCCGAGTGGCCGCTGCCGAGCCCCAAGTTCCTTGATCACTAGGGTCGCGACTCGTCTGGCAGACCCGACTCGGCCTCCGTCCCTTCGTGCGGGCCGCCTCACCGGCTCCTTATCGCTTCATTGACTCTTCCATACGGCCAGGTCACGGCGGGTGTATCACTGCCGCCCCGCATGGATTCTTCCCTCAGAGTCCACCTCCGCGCGGGCCGCCACACCGGCTCCTCGGCGCTCTTATAGCTCGGTGGACCGGTCGTATCGTCCACGATTCCATCTTCTCCGATGAATCTAACAAACAAATATATTTTATATCGATATTCTTTCTGCAAAGTGAACTGAGACCGGTAACTGCATGTAATCTGAACGCTGGAGAGCAAGCCGAATGAAGCGGACGCCTCCCAACTATGGCGACGTCTATAGAGGGCGCCCGTCCATTGAACCCTCCGTCGGATCGGTCTATATGGACTGGGGCTCGACAATATCGCGTCAAGTTCCGGGTCAAGGACGATGGCATGGTCATCCACATCCCTAATGGGATTGTGATTTGGGATTAAGCATAGGCAGGTTTTATTTTAGTTATGACGTGTATGTATAATCTATCGAGTTGTATCAATGTGAAGGTGCAGGCATAGTTTTTTAGCCTGACGTCATGAATTTCTTCACGTGACTCAAATCTTCCTTTGTATTTAGTACGTGACATCATTGGCTCTGGATAGGTAGGGCTGTGCCAGGGCTTGATTAATAGAGCAGTACACGGTAGGTTTTGATTGGGGGAGCATCCTTAAAAGGTTTTTAAGCTGATACATTTTAGGAGCGAAGGCAATTAAAAACATCATAGTTTTTTAAAATGTATACAAGAACTTGAAGAGAAATGGCGTGAACATTTTGTTTTTGTGGGTGGGTTATACTGTAATGGTGTCCTGGAAATTCTTGCTGACACCTTAATGGATGCTTAGCCGAGATGCACGTTTGGAACGGCTCTGGCTCGTGCGGTCGAACTCGGTACCTACACAGCTGTTTATTTTTGCAAAGCCCCATACATTCGCCTTCATTCGCTCGGAATGCGTTCAAAACGACGTACATGTCTTATCCCAATATCCCCTGAGCACTCGATGTGAAATGTTGCACGCCCATTGTGTAAATGGAAGTGAAGCAGCGTGTAAATGTTTGCGATCCCTGGGTGTGTGTAAATTCCGAGCTTTACAGGTCAGAGTATGATCTTTGGTTCATTTTGGTTGAAGTTAACTCGACTGTGGCAGAGGGTCCTGAGAAGTCCTCTCGTGGTGAAACCTGAAAGCCGGATCAGTAACAATATACAGTGCATTCAGAAAGTATTCAGACCCCTTCACTTTTTTCTCATTTTGTTATGTTGCAGCCTTAAGCTGAAATCGTTTAAATTCATTTTTTCCCTCATCAATCTACACTCAATACCCCATAATGACAAAGAGAAAACAGAATTTTAGAAAGTTTTGCAAATTTATTAATAAGAACAAACTGAAATATCACTGACATAAGTAAGTATTCATACCCTTTGCTATGACACTTGAAATTTAGCTCAGGTGCCTCCCATTTCTCTTGATCATCTTTGAGATGTTTCTACACCTTGAATGGAGTCCACCTGTGGTAAATTCAATTGATTGGACATGATTTGGAAAGGCACACACCTGTCTATGTAAGGTCTCACAGCTGACAATGCACATCAGAGCAAAAACCAAGCCATGAGGTCGAAGGAAATGCCTGCAGAGCTCAGAGACAGGATTGTGTCGAGGCACAGATCTGGGGAAGCCTACAAAAAAAATTCAGCTGCATTGAAGGTTCCCAAGAGCACAGTGGCCTCCATAATTCTTAAATGGAAGAAGTTTGGAACAACCAGGACTCTTCCTAGAGCTGGCGGCCCGGTCAAACTGAGCATTCGGGGGAGAAGGGCCTTGGAAAGAGAGGTGACTGTTGCAGTGATGCTTGTCCTTCTGGAAGTTTCTACCATCTCCACACAGGATCTCTGGAGCTCAGCCATAGTGACCATCGGGTTCTTGGTCACCACTCTTACCAAGGCCCTTCTCCCCCGATTGCTCAGTTTGGCCGTGCGGCCAGCTCTAGGAAGAGTCCTGGTTGTTCCAAACTTCTTCCATTCAAGAATTATGGAGGCCACTGTGCTCTTGGGAACCTTCAATGCAGTAGAATTTTTTTTTGTAGCTTTCCCCAAATCTATCCTCGACACAATCCTGTCTCTGAGCTCTGCAGTCAGTTCCTTCGACCTCATGGCTTGATTTTTGCTCTGATGTGCATTGTCAGCTGTGAGACCTTATATAGAAAGGTGTGTGCCTTTCCAAATCATGTCCAATCAATTGAATTTACCACAGGTGCACTCCAATCAAGGTGTAGAAACATCTCAAAGATGATCAAGAGAAATGGGAGGCACCTGAGCTAAATTTCAAGTGTCATCGCAAAGGGTCTGAATACTTATGTCAATGTGATATTTCAGTTTTTTCTTTTTAATAAATTTGCAAAACTTTCTAAAATCCTGTTTTCTCTTTGTCATTATGGGGTATTGAGTGTAGATTGTTGAGGGAAAAAAAATGAATTTAGACGATTTCAGCATAAGGCTGCAAAATAACAAAATGTGAAAAAAGTGAAGGGGTCTGAATACTTTTTGAATGCACTGTGTGTATACAGTCTCGTGAAAAAGTAAGTACTCCCCATGTAAAATTTTGACTTTTTCAACATATTTCAACATACAGCTATTTGATCTTCATTTCAACAATACTGATATATAAAGGTGATATAATATAACAAATATCATGAAACATTTACATTTTGTAGTCCATTGTATAATTTAAATAAACAAAAATGCAAATTTCGCATTTGGAAAAAGTAAGTACATCCCGACATTTATCACTACTTCAAATACCAAAAATTAGAATCAGGTGCACCAGCTCAGGTGCAAATGATGAGAACATCGTTAGAGAGGATCTTGGAGGAACGTGTCTTATTTAAACCTCAGACAATTAGTTTGGTTTGCTCTTTGTTGTTGAAGTGTGCAGCGTCACCATGCCTATATCAAAAGAGCTCTCTGAGGCCTTCAGAAAGAAGGTTATAGATGCCGACGAGTCTGGGAAGGGATTTAAAAAGATCTCCAAACAATTTGAAATCAATCATTCGACTGGCCGGAAGATCATCTACAAGTGGAGAAGATTCCAAACAACTGCCAACTTGTTCAGGCCAGGCCGCTCCAGCAAGTTCAGCCCGAGAGCAGCCCGCAAGATGCTGAAAGAAGTCTCTAAGAACCCCAGAATGTCATCACGGGACCTACAGGTAGCTCTTGCCACTGTTGATGTCAAAGTGCACGAGTCTACCATTAGAAAGAGGCTGCACAAATTTGATCTACATGGGAGGTGTGCCAGGAGGAAAACTTTGCTGTCCAGAAAGAACATCAGGGCAGGAATAAAGTTTGCCAATGAACACCGAGGCAAAGACCAGCCCTTCTGGAACAATGTGCTCTGGACAGATGAGTCAGAGGTAGAGCTATTTGGCCACAGTACCAGAAGACATGTTTGGCGAAAACCAAAGACAGCATTTGACCACAAGAACCTGATACCAACTGTAAAGCATGGTGGTGGAAATATTATGGTTTGGGGCAGCTTTGCTGCATCAGGGCCTGGGCAGCTCACCATCATAGAATCCACTATGAATTCTTCATTGTACCAGAGGGTGCTTGAGGATAATGTGAGGCCATCTGTCGGAAAGTTGAAGCTCAACCGAAGGTGGACCTTGCAACATGACAATGACCCTAAACATACCAGTAAATCCACCAAGGAATGGCTGAAAAGAAAGAAATGGAGGGTTCTGGAATGGCCAAGTCAAAGCCCGGATCTAAATCCCATCAAGATGTTGTGGGGGGATTTTGAAACAAGCAGTGCATGCAAGAAACCCCTCAAACATCGCACAGCTGAAAGAATTCTGCATGGAGGAGTGGGCAAAAATTTCTCCCAGTCGATGCCAGAGACTGGTAGACAGTTATAAGAAACGCCTACTTGAGGTTGTTTCTTCCAAAGGGGGCAACGCCACCTATTAGAGCCAAGGGTGTACCTACTTTTTCCACATGCGAAACTTGCATTTATGTTTATTTAAATTATACAATGGACTACAAAATGTAAATGTTTCATGATATTTGTTATATTATATCACCTTTATCTATCAATATTGCTGAAATGAAGATCAAATAGCTGTATGTTGAAATTTGTTGAAAAAGTCAAAACTTTACATGGGGTGTACTTACTTTTTCACGTGACTGCATATATATATATGTACTAGCTTGGTGAGGCAAGCACACGTTACTGAGGAACGGGCTTATTTTAGCTGAGGCTAATGAGTAATGACTGTACCTGAGTTGCTGTGTTGTCATGATTTTCACCAATCATAATACAAACAATTACTTTGCACAAATGTATTTGTTGTGTTTGTGATATTACATTTTTATAAGCAATTTATGTTGAAGATTTAGGTTGAATGTTTTTTTTTTCAAGAAAGAACCCCTCCGCACATACATAGGGGAGGGGTAGGTGCATACTGGATGTTTGGGACGATTACACCTCACCACCACGTAATTCAAAACACCTCACCACCAAGTAATTAAAAACACCTCACAGCCATAAAACACATAATAAAAACACCTCACCACCACGAAATTAAAAACACCTCACAGCCATAAAACATACAATAAAAACACACCACCACAAAATTAAAAACACCTCACAGACATAAAACACGTAATAAAAACACCTCACAGCCACGAAATTGAAAACACCTCACAGCCATAAAACACGTAATAAAAACACCTCACAGCCACGAAATTAAAAACACCTCACAGCCATTAAACACGTAATAAAAACACCTCACCACCACAAAAATAAAAACACCTCACAGCAATAAAACACGTAATAAAAACACCTCACAGCCACGAAATTGAAAACACCTCACAGCCATAAAACACGTAATAAACACACCTCACAGCCACGAAATTAAAAACACCTCACAGCCATTAAACACGTAATAAAAACAGCTCACCACCACAAAAATAAAAACACCTCACAGCAATAAAACACGTAATAAAAACACCTCACAGCCACGAAATTAAAAACACCTCACCACCATGTCATTTAAAAACACCTCACCACCAAGTAATTCAAAACACCTCACCACCACGTAATTCAAAACACCTCATCACCAACTAATTCAAAACACCTCACCACCACATAATTAAAAACACCTCACCACCACGTAATTATAAATACCTCACCACCACGTAATTATAAATACCTCACCACCACGTAATTCAAAACACCTCACCACCATGTGATTTAAAAACACCTCACCACCATGTGATTTAAAAACACCTCACCACCATGTGATTTAAAAACACCTCACCACCACATCATTTAAAAACACCTCACCACCACATAATTTAAAATATCTCACCACCACGTGATTCAAAACCACCACAACGTTATTAAAAACACTTCACAACCACGGAAACAAAAGTTTGAGGGAGTCGTTAAGTGACAACACAGACACTGCCCAGATGTGTAGATATCTCTCTATAATGCAAGCAATCTCTGTGTGTCTGTGTGTCTGTCTGTGTGTATGTCTGTGACCGCTGTTTCTCGACAACCACTGGTCCGATCTAAGTGAAACTTGCCAGGTATATTGCTGGGGACCTGAGGATGTGCCTTTTCAAGGTTTGCTATTAATCGGACAAGTGGTTACCAAGTTATGGCCATTTATTTAGCAAACACATACGTTTTGTACGTGAACGAAGGAACAGCGAAGGACGAGAGCGAAGGAACGGCGAAAAACGAGAGCGAAGACTGAAGGAACAATGAAAGTTAAAAAAAAAAAATTGCACATACGGTCAAGCTACAGCGAAGGAACCGCGCGTGTGTTTGTTGTTCTCTTCTCTTTGTGCTTTTCCTTGTGATGAAATTGCAAAATGGCAAAATATGTTGGCGCTAATTGAAGAATTGGCCATTAAAACTAATTTGCAATTAATCGTAACTGCGATATGCAAACTTCCGGACAGTGAGGCCTTATTTTTGGTACGTACGTCAACGTACGTATGTCCATGTACTTACCTCCCCGCACGTACGGGCATGCACTAGTCTCTCTATAATGCAAGGAATCTCTGTGTTTCTGTATCTCTGGCTGTGTGTATGTCTGTGACCGCTGTTTCTCGACAACCACTGGTCCGATCTAAGTGAAACTTGCCAGGTACATTGCTGGGGACCTGAGGATGTGCCTTTTCAAGGTTTGCTATTAATCGGACAAGTGGTTACCAAGTTATGGCCATTTATTTAGCAAACACATACGTTTTGTACGTGAACGAAGGAACAGCGAAGGACGAGGGCGAAGGAGCGGCGAAGGTCGAGAGCGAAGACCGAAGGAACGATGAAAGTTTAGATTTTTCTTTGCACGTACAGGCAAGCTACAGCGAAGGAAGCGCGTGTGTTTGTTGTTTCTGCCTCGCGGTTTGAAAGATCGAAGAATTGGCCATTAAAACTAATTTGCGATTAATCGTAACTGCGATATGTGAACTTCCGGACAGTGAGGTCTTATTTTTGGTACGTACGTCAATGTACGTATGTCCACGTACTTACCTCCCCGCACGTACGGGCATGCACTAGTATAGTTGCCGTTTTGCCGTTTGCTGTTTTGCCGTTTTGTTGCCGTTTTGCCGAGTTGCCGTTTTGTCATGGTTTAAACCAATCATAATTCAAACAATTATTTTGCACAAATGTATTTGTAATATACGTGATATCACATTTTATAAACAATTGAAGTTGAAAACTGAAGTTGAAAAAAAAAAATTCCCCAAAAAAAATTCCCCCCCCCCAAAAAAAAGAATTGGAACATTTTTCAAAAAAAATACCCTTAGGACATACCGATGGGAGAGATATGTGCATACCAGAAGTTTGGTACGATTTCACAAAAGTTTGAGAAAGTAGTTCAGTGACAAGACAACACAACACAAGACAACACAACACAACACAACACAGGACAGACGCTGCACAAATATATATATATATATATATATGTGTCGGAATGGGACTTAGAACTTGGGACTCAGAGGACTCAGAGAAAGGAGCAATGGATATATTTATTAGAACTCGTTTACACAAGCTTGCGGAAAACACAATGTCGCTTGAAGCTCACGAAATGACCAACACTACAACAAGGTGCTCTGAAGTAATTCGATTTAAACTTGCTATATATAAAGAATATTAGGGTGTGGCTTTAGCTCACAAGATACAGAGAAAGAATGGGCTCATTGGTCCCCCCACCATTAGTCCCATCCTGTTGTTCAGTTAGTTAAAGGAAGTTCATCCAAGGCCACTCATGGGTTAGCTCAGATAAGGAGATGGTCAGCAATATGTGGCAACATGTTTACAACTTTCTGTATAGAGACTTGGGTTGGGGAAGTACAAAGGGAGTGGACACTCATAAATGTGTCAACCTACAGGATATTGGCAAAGTCTTGTGGGAGGCTGAGAGATAGCAGCTGCAACCAAGGCCATGAAAGGGGAAAAAGGGATTATGCCAATACAGGGCAAGAGCTCACAAGCACAGAACTCCTTATTAGGGTATTACACATCCTCAATGCACAAGAAAGGACTAAGTATTTTAAAGAATACAGCAATCAGTCAAAACAAAACATATAATTGGTTATGCTTGGTAATTGGTAGAGCAGCAAGAATTAACAAAGGGGGAGGGGAATAACAGCTCCCCACATACCGCCCTTTTGGATCTAAGATACAACGTTATCTACGAGCCAATCAAAGGCCTTTATTTCAAACAAAGCAGGAACAAATCAAATCAGGAAAGTCATTCAACATATCACGCGAAGGCAGCCCAGTGAGCATGTAGTGCCCAAAGCACTCCACATCGCACCCAGCAGGATGATTCGCATCTGTATGTGAGTATACAATGTAAGTCCGTAAAGACAGGGTGAACAAATGGCGTGTACAAATCCTCCGAGAGTATTGCAATAGGCAGTGTAAAAGGTTCACTAAACATACCACGCGAATGCAGCCCAGTGAGCATGTCCCGCACCCAAAGTACCACACATCGCACTCAGCAGGATGATCCGCGGGTATGTGGGTGTATGTGGGTGTATGGTGTAAGTCAGGTGTAGGTGGGTGTATGATGTGAGACCGTAGAGGCATGAAGATCGAATAGCGTGTCAGATCCACAACGAAGACCTCTGGTTCGGCCGGGGTCCACACCCAGGAGGATCTCCCGACCCACCCTTGGTCCACAGAGGTGCGGCCAGGACTCCCCCCCGACTGGAGCTCGCCCAAGCTTCGCCAGGTTAAATCCTTGTAGATCTTCAGCGCTCAATCGATATTCATGTTCATGAGGTCTCTTATATGCTGGTGATCTGGGGAAGACACAACGTCATCAGTATCAGGTGGCTTAAACCTATGGCCAAAAAACAAAGCATAACGGTCCAAAGGAGGGAGAGAAACTTCCTTTGGGTCAAAGTCGAAGTCGTCCGAGGCGATGCTGCTTCCACCGCCGTTATCCATGGACGAATCTTCAAGACAATCAGATTCGGAACTCAGAGTATCTCCCATGTTGAGTTCCTCACCATCCAGGCTCGGGTTTGCAGTTGGGTCCAAATCCAGAATTGGGTCAGTGACGTTTGACTCACTGTGAGCTTGTTAGACATAAAGGTGAGCTCGTGAAACATAAAGAGGCAAAGCCTGCATTGAGACATAGACATCAGTCGGGGACCCTTGCAAGTGGCCCACATCATCATCGGAATCATCATCAGTAACATTATTCTCAGGTGGCTTAGGCCTGCGGCATAGGCGGCCAGCAACAGTCATAGCCTTACACATCGAGAAAAAACGAGAGGTCTCCCTTAGGTACTCGTTGGCGTCTGCATGCGACATGTTGGGGTCAAGAGTAATCGGCGTCCTGGCAGCCTGAAATGCTCTGAGGTCCGCAACTGTGTAATCAAAATCATTATCGGTAACATCAACAACGGAAGAACAATCTTCAGAAGCGGAGATCTCATTGTCGCGGCCCAGTGACTCATTCGGGTCGTCGTTCCAGGATCCGCGATCTGCAGTCACGTCGACGGCCGGAGTGTCATCTGGACCCACGGTCAGCTTGTCGGTCATCACCATGGCCTTTTCTGGTGTCGTCTTCAGTGTCCATCCTGTGGTAAACTTTCTCACACACGCAAGGACTAAAGCCTTGATTAGTACACAACAAACCACGATTCCAAGGACTATTGCCAAGGCGGTCAATATCCACTTTACTATCGTACCTGTCCATCCTTTAAACCAGTCAGTAAGCCACTGGTGGGAGGCTTCCCGATCCATTCGATCCTTTGTCAATATATGAGCACTTTCTCTTAACCTTATAATAGCAGCACTGACCCCTTGTGAAGGATCAGGAATAAAAGTACAACATTTACCCTCAATTATCCCACATACCCCTCCTCGTTCTGCCAGTAGCATATCTAACGCAACCCTATTTTGCATAACCATTGTACGCAGGTGGACAACCGTGTCCAACATTTCGTCATGTGCTGTAGCGGTGTCGTTGGCCACCCTTTCTAAGATTAACGCAATTTTGTCAATGCGGTAACTGTTCATGACCGTCCCAGCCCATGGGAAGAAGAAACTAACGGCTTTCTCCCAATCAGCGCCGTGTAAGGTGGTGGTGTCGTCGTCGTGCCAATAGGTGCTTCGTTGTGTCCTTATGAGTGCAGTGGTATTATGCAAGTGTTGTCGCATTTCTATCTCTGGGAAAACTGATCCTAAATAGCAAATTCCTCCCCAATTATCAGGTAAATACGGGTAAGCTTTATTCCCGCATACAAACATGGTCCCGTGCGGAGCCACTAAATGGGTGGTCATGCAAGTGAGAAGGCCTGGGATAGTGTTTGTCCCGTTTTCCCCTTCCCATGCCAACTGGAGGTGTGTGAGGTTATGTAAGGGCGAGCTTGTAACATTCACTAACAGCCTGTGTTTCCCTTTCCTAGGGTCCGCGGGGAGGGTATTCCTACACACGGATTTGCCTACCATTACTTGGCCCTTTCCTTCTAAGCAGAGGGCCCCCCTTGCCGGCTTGACCCAAACCGGCGCCGGACGTTCCTCAAAGTGTCGGGACTGGATGGGGGGGGAGTACTGAAAAACTCGTTTACACGCGGTTCCGTCAGAACCTTGGCTTGTCAGGGTTGTACTAATGCATTTGGTGGCTAGTGGTTTCGAGCACAAATCATTGAGTGATAGGGGTAACACTACCATTGGTATTCCTGCTGTGCTGGTGCAGGGAAGGTGCATACACATCCAACACCATGTCCTATTCTGTACTGTGGCCATATGCCGTGCGACCTTCCAGTTTGTGTTCTCCTCTGGCTCCCTTCTTACTTCCTGGGCAGGAGGGGGTTTAATGACGTAGGCGGCGCAACTAGGCCGGAATTGGTGTTGGGTATCTCCCGTCTTTCTGTTCCTTCTAATCAGCGTGCGCGGGGGCCATATTCCACATTCAAGTATGATCGTGGTGTGTGGGCCGACGAGGGCATGCGACAGTAGGAGAGTAGTATTGTCGATGCCCGTGCCCCATTGATATCCTGCGGCGGCGTGACTATTCACGGTCCCAGTAAACTTTCCATTTTGCACCTTTCTAATTTTAGTTAAGACTATGCGTGGGGTTGTCATGCGTGCCTGTGGTGTCCCATTGTGTACCACCATGGCTTCCATCCATCTTACAGATAACCACTTGAAATTTGTCTCCAACTCACAGCAATGTACTGCTATCCCCTGTCCCCGGGGAGCCGTTATGTATTTGACGGGGTAAAGTGCAAATAACGTGTAGTTGTCGTGTCCTGGGTATTTGGGGAGATCCTCTCTCAGTGGGTTAAACTGCAGAAGCCTATCTTTGGCAGGGTTTGTTAGGCCGCTGCCCAGAATTCCCATCATCATGACCATCATCGCCGCCCTTAGGAGACTGTAGTGCCCTAAACGGTGCATTGTCTTCAGCAGTGTGAGGTGCGGTGTCTTGTGTGGCTTGTGGTGCGGGAATGGACAACTTACAATGGGTGGCGTGGATCCACGAAGGTTTACCCTCGCAGAAGACTGCCGTCGGTGTGACCAGTAGCACCTGGAATGGTCCCTTCCACCGTGGCTCCAAAGCAGCTTTGCGGGTGAAGTGCTTTACGAGCACCCAGTCGCCGGCTTGGAAGTCGTGGATGGCGTGGCCTATTGGTTCAGGCAGCGCCCTCTCGTACTCGAGCATGGATGCTGCGTGCCACATTGGACAAGCCTATGCAAAATCTCAAAAGCATGTCATCCATCACCGGCAAAGCAAGGGTGGACATGTCCGTTGGTGCTGAGACGGGCAAGCTCATAGGGCGTCCCATTAATATTTCGTGGGGGGAAAGGCCCGTAGTGCGACCCGGGGTGGAACGGATGCTCATCAATGCAAGCGGGAGAGCCTCCGGCCACTTCAAGCCTGTGTCTGCGCAAAGTTTCGCTAGTTTATTTTTTAAAGTCTTGTTCGTTCGTTCCACAAGTCCCAATGACTGTGGGTGGTAAACGCAATGGAAGGACTGTTTCACGCCCAACGCCTTCAGGATGCCCGTGACCACCTGCGCCGTGAAATGGCCCCCTTGATCTGACGAAATTATCTGGGGGATGCCAAATCGGCACATAAAATCCCGCATGAGGCGCTTCACTACTGTCGGGGCATCGGACTTGACGCATGGGTAAGCTTCGACCCATTTGGTGAACGTATCTATGATCACCAACACGTAGCGAAACGACATGCTTGGTTCCAATTCCGCGAAATCGAACTCGATATTTGCGAACGGCCCACTTGGCGGGGGCCGTCCCCCGTCATGTGCATGTCTCGGCGGCGCCCCTCTATTGTGTTGCTGGCAGACCACGCATGATCGGCACACTTCGGATACAATCCGTGACAGTCCTGGTGCCGCCCAAGTGTAGTTTATCTGTCCCATCACCCCCCTCTGGCACACATGACCATTTTGATGTGCCATGCGTGCCAGCCAAGGCAGTAAGGCCTGGGGTGCTATAGGTTTTGCGTCAAGGGTCCACATTTCCCCTGGCCCAGGGCGTATCGCCCCTCGTTTGAGCCAGTCCTCGTGTTCGGCCGTCGGCGCAGCGGTTTGCAAGTTTATGATATCATCCTTAGTTGGTGTGGCGGGTGGTCCCACAGTCGGTATGTCAGCAATCTGTGCGGATGTCGCCTTTGCTCGTGTCACCATCGGCATGTTGCGTTCTATCTGCTGGTTGGCGGCCTTTCCTGCCACCTCGTCCGCCCTTGCATTGCCCCGGGCAACGTCAGTGTCCACCCTTTGGTGGCCACGACATTTAATTACCGCGATAGCGCGGGGAAGTAAAATGCTTCGGAGGAGCCCTTCCACCAACGCGCCATTCTTTATCACTGAACCGGCAGATGTGAGAAAACCTCTCATCTTCCAGATGGCCCCTTTATCGTGGACTACGCCGTGAGCGTAGGCCGAATCTGTGTAAATGTTGACGGCAAGGCCTTCCGCCAAGCTGCACGCTCTGGTCAAGGCGCACAGCTCTGCCTGTTGTGCGGAAAATGTAGGTGGAAGACGCCCGCTTTCTACCGTCTCGCTATCCGAGCACACAGCGTACCCGGACAACAGGGACCCATCCCATGCGCGCCTAGCTGATCCATCGACATAAAATGTACAGTCGGGGTAGTCTAGGGGATTGTCCTTTAAATCTGATCGCACTGTGGAGACTAACTGCACAACGTCGGCGCACACATGGGGTTCGCCCTCCTCAGGGGTGGGCATCAGTGAGGCTGGGTTGAGTGTCGTGCAACGTTCGATCGTGATGTTGGCGGCAGTGATCAGTGCGGAGTCGTATTGCATTAATCTAGTGTTGGACAAATGCTGTGTGCTTCGCTGTAACAACAGCAAAGTGACGCAATGCGGTACCCGTAGCGTTACTGGGTGTCCCATAACAATGTCCGCTGTTCTTTCTACTGCGTACCTGGCCGCTGCCACGGCTTGCAGGCACACCGGAAACCCTCGTTCGACCGGGTCTAACTTTTTACTAAAGTAGGCCACCGGCTGCTCCTTATCCCCATGGGTCTGTGTCAAGACTGACTGGGCGAAACCTCCCACGGCGTGAGTGTAAAGGGTAAATGGTTTCGCATAATCCGGGAGTCCCAATGACGGTGCCGTGACCAACGCCTTTTTCAGCCCTATGAAACATCGCTTCAATTCATCCGTCCATACCAATTCGTCCAGGGCGTTTGATTTGGTAGCCTCGTACAGTGGCTTAGCCAGCAGCGCAAAATCAAGGATCCAAGTGCGGCAGTATCCCGTCATACCTAGGAAGCGCAGCATTTGCCGTTGCGAGCGTGGGCGAGGCATCTCCATGATAGCGGTCACCCGTCCAGCATCCAATTCCCGTTTCCCATGCGAAATGGCGTGTCCCAAGTAAGTTACAACCTTCCGCACAAATTGAAGTTTTGGTCTGCCTACTTTGTGGCCTTTGGCCGCCAAGGCCTTTAATAGGGCCATGGAATCCTTTTCGCACGCCTCCTTAGAAGGGGAGCAAATCAACAAATCGTCAATGTACTGCAACAACACTGACCCTCCCTTCAATTCCACATCCGCCAGGTCGCGGTGCAGCGCCCGGGAAAACAGAGTGGGGCTATCTGAAAACCCCTGAGGTAGTATTGTCCAAGTATACTGTCGCCCCCTATGGGTGAAAGCGAACAAGTATTGTGACTCAGCCGCGATGGGCACAGAGAAAAACGCAGAACAAAGGTCAATAACTGTGAAGTATGTTGCGTCCGGCGGAATTGACATCATAAGGGTCTCTCCATTCAGCACTAGTGGGTGTATGCCTTGTATCACCTTGTTCACCTCCCTTAAATCCTGTACAAACCTCCATTTATCCTTTGTCGGCTTTTTTACTGGCAGAATTGGTGTATTACATGGGCTGTTAGTTTCCACGATAATTTTCTGCTCCACCAGGGATTGAATTACTGGTGCTATGCCTACGTCGGCCTCGGGTCGTAATTTATACTGTTTTACATTTGGCAAGCGCATCCCCGGCTGCACTGATATCACTAAAGGTTCGGCGTCTCGCATCCGTCCAACCTCGTCGTCGCTCCGAGGCCATAAATCGTCTGGCACCTCCGCCAGGAGGTAGTCTGACTCACCCGGGTCCGTTAGAACCGCTCGCATGGCATAGATGCCCTTAAGGGGCAACTCTGCCTCTTCGAACACCCCATCCCTCAGTTGTGTCTTAATGTCAATCGAGAACCCTTCACCGTTATTGAGCCGTCTCACAGTCCAGCGGCCCCTCTTAAACCAATAACCTTGTAAGGGAACTTCCTGTAATCGCCCCACCATCCAACCTACACTTTCCGGCGGCCACCCCTTGGCAGTAGTGAGGGTAACATGGGCGGCCGCTCCTTCGGGGTAATGGGTCAACGCACGCTGACTCGCGGATAGGATTACCTCGATACCTATCCCCTCACGGCCGATCCATATCCGTGATAAGTGTAGAGGTGTGCGCTCGCCCAGCTTTTCCTTAACCTTCTCTCGATAATCCTCGTCCTCGCCCTTTGCATCGTAATACGCCGTGCAATGGGGTGGATTATCCTTTAAGTGTTTTATCGAAATTTGGTGCAGTTGTAGCCAATCTCACAGAACTGGACTGTCCAAACACACATTATCTATGATATGCGTCCAAGTAGCCAGAGCCCTTTCGTCCAAGCGCCACCAATACGCGGTGGGGCCGGGACGAGACAATGCCATCATCAATGAGTCGTGTTTAGATTCCGCGACATCTACGAAAACTCCCTGTTCTGTACATGAAATTTGAAAGCCCAATCGGCACAATAAGTCCCGTCCCAGCAAATTTGTTGGGGCGGTAGTGGTCATCAAGAAAGCATGTTTAGCCTCCAGCGGGCCGCATGTTACTTGCACTTCCTCCGAAATAGGAAGCGCTTGGGGTAAGCCCGAAACGCCCATTATTTGAACGTTCCTCGCCGTGGGGCACAAAGATGGCAATTGCCCCTCGTTAATTGTACTGCGGGTCGCGCCTGTATCGACAAGAAACTCTAATTGTCGTCCGTCCACGGCCAGCGTCAAGGTCGGTTCCTCTGCCGGTGTCATGGTCAAAAGAGGACACTCCTTAGGCGACCCGCTGGCGTCCCGTCAATAGGCCCCTCTATTGTCCTGGGGCGGAAACCCCTTACGAGCACTTGGGCAATCACGTCTCCAGTGTCCCATTTGCTTGCAATAGAAGCACGGTTCCTGCGGAACCGGCGGTGCAGAGGGCATAGGTCGTCCCTCTACGGCACCCCTTCCGCCCAGCCGTCGGTCTGGCGGCCCCCACTGTGACTGGTTTACTTGTTGCCATTGCGGCGGACCCCGAGGCGGGGCCCAGGTCCCCCTCGCTCCATTCTGCATCCCACTATTGGGGGGTGGTCCAGGGGTTTGGAGAAGGGGTCTTGGTGGATACCAAATTTGGGGAGGGGGCCCTGGTACGGTCCAAGTTTGAGGGTTTTGAGGAGGTGGGGGAAGAGGGGGTGGTATTGTCCATTGTTGTCTTATCTCGTCCATGTTAATTCGTCCATGGTCTTGGTCGGTACAACCGTCGCAGTCATTGCCTTCGTGGTGGACCCACTCTCCGTTGGGGGATTGGCCCCTATAGAAAGGCCAACCCCCCCTCCCGGGGTCCTCATAACCCCGGACGGGCCCCCACTTCTGGCACTGATCGCGTATGTGGCTCTGACTCCGATCCCCCTTTTTATTTTGATTAAGTTGAGCCCGTTTCTCCTGGACATACATTTGCAATATTTCCTCCTTAATATCCTTCTTCTCCTCTAAGGAGGAGCCCGGGCATTGTTCCAGCTTGTCGCATAAATCGTTGGTTGTCATTCCCTTCCAGCCGAAAAGGACGGACTGTACCTGTTTCTTTAATGCCGGCCGAAGCCCCTCGATTAGATATTGGTTTACCAATGGTTGGGGTAGCCCTATCAGCTGCATCGGACCCAGTCCTCCCCAGCGCGCGATGGCCTTTTCCAACCTTTCCCGGTAATCTCCAATTGATTCTCCTGTCTTCTGTTTTATGGCTCCGATTTTTCCCCAGTCCGGACCTCCTGCTGGCAACAGCGCCAGCTCGATGGATTCTAGCAGCCGGACCTTCAGTTCCTCCCATTGTACTTGTGTTATCTGGCCCGCTCCTGCTGCCCTTGGATCCTCAATCGGCCACTGTGCTCTTTGTCTAGCCCTTTCCCATACCTTGGGTGGGAGCACGGATACTCCCATATGGGTTATGTCTCGATAGTCGCACTCGCCAACTAAAAACCAATTCGACATGGTTGGCACTATCTGTCGTGGGTCATCGATAAGCAAATGTTGAATCCTTTCCCACATTACTGTTAAAGCGGCTTCTTTCCATGGTACCCTTTCTCGAACCCCCTGGCCTTGAGCATTAACTCCAATAACTTGTAAGGGGCACAATGTTTTCCTTCCTGTTATTTCCTGACATTCCAATGGGGTAGTTTGTGAGGTCTCGTTCCCATTACAGCCTACCAGTGAGGGGTATAACCCATCCTGTCCTATCGGTGGTGGGAACCCTACAATATCGGTCCCGTTATTTATCCCATTAGCCCCGAGCTGTGCAAACGGATTTCCCTGGCTCGGATGGTTCTGGGGGGTAACGACCTTCGTGCCGTGGGGTGTCGGCCCCTGGGGTAACTGGGGCGCGATGGTAGCGGGGTTGCAGGGAGGTGGTGGCGGGAGCGCAGAAAGGATAGGTGGCGCCTGAAACCCCGGGACAGGGCTTAGGTCTGGGGCTGGGGAGGGTAGATTGGTTACAACCTCCCCTACCGCGGGGTCTGGATTTTCAACGAGCGGCATCAGTCGCGCGTTGGCCTGCCTCTCTATTTCTTTAACCGCTTCATCCTGCATTTTATTCGCCTGTTTCCTCAGGCCCTTGAGTTTTGATACCTCACCGGCCAGGCTGGCCTGTATCGACCTTGCGTGTCGCTTCATCGCTTCTTCCTTCCACCAACCAAAGACTTTCCAATAGTCAGGCAGGAAGTGTTTCGTGTCCTGTTCTAACTTTTCTAATGCCCCATACAACGCGTCCAATTTTTCCAGTGCAAAAGACCCTCCTTCGGGCCACGGTTCACCTAGATCCTTAGTCAGCGCAACCCATGACTTCCCTGGTCTCGCAGCGTCATAGCCATACCTCCTAAACATGAAAAATGCTGGGGTATTTCTGAGAGGTTCACCTGCCTTTACAGTCTTATTACCCATCCTAGGAAAATTTAGTTTACCGACGTAGCCTTGTACCCGTGAGGTTCGCCCGCCTCGCGAGGTACGGCCATCTACCTAACTCCTGAGAGGCCGACGTAGCCTTGTACCCGTGAGGTTCGCCCGCCTCGCGAGGTACGGCCGTCAACCTAACTCCTGAGAGGCTCGCCCGCCTTCACAGCTGTCTAACCTACCCTTACTTTACTTTCCTGGCGTCCTACGCCCTTATAATACTTCTAACCTTACTTATGATTCCAATGTCTCCCGGGTAGGCCTCGGATTGGGACGCCGCCCTTATCCTTACCCTCACAACCCAGAGATCTATTACCCCTTACCCTCGGGCGCCCAACGTGGGGAACTTTCCTTTACGTAACGTTACCCTGACGAGTCCATAAACAGTCAGTTGCTCCGGGACCCAAGCGGTCCGTATTTAAATTTAGGTTCGTGGATCAGGTTCGAGCAGGGAACGGAACAAACGGCACCCGAGCAAGAGAGTGGGTTACAATTTGGACTGACCCCCAGGCTATAAAGGAAAAAACAAAAGAAAACCACAGCTCACCTGACCCGGATCAATTGCCAGCTGGTCTCACCACTCACTTGCCTGGGACCGCGTCCTGGACTGCACAGACTGATCCCACCGCTGCCACCATATGTCGGAATGGGACTTAGAACTTGGGACTCAGAGGACTCAGAGAAAGGAGCAACGTATATATTTATTAGAACTCGTTTACACAAGCTTGCGGAAAACACAATGTCGCTTGAAGCTCACGAAATGACCAACACTACAACAAGGTGCTCTGAAGTAATTCGATTTAAACTTGCTATATATAAAGAATATTAGGGTGTGGCTTTAGCTCACAAGATACAGAGAAAGAATGGGCTCATTGGTCCCCCCACCATTAGTCCCATCCTGTTGTTCAGTTAGTTAAAGGAAGTTCATCCAAGGCCACTCATGGGTTAGCTCAGATAAGGAGATGGTCAGCAATATGTGGCAACATGTTTACAACTTTCTGTATAGAGACTTGGGTTGGGGAAGTACAAAGGGAGTGGACACTCATAAATGTGTCAACCTACAGGATATTGGCAAAGTCTTGTGGGAGGCTGAGAGATAGCAGCTGCAACCAAGGCCACAAAAGGGGAACAAGGGATTATGCCAATACAGGGCAAGAGCTCACAAGCATAAACTCCTTACTAGGGTATTACACATCCTCAATGCACAAGAAAGGACTAAGTATTTTAAAAGAATACAGCAATCAGTCAAAACAAAACATATAATTGGTTATGCTTGGTAATTGGTAGAGCAGCAAGAATTAACAAAGGGGGAGGGGAATAACAGCTCCCCACATATATATATATATATATATATATATATATATATATATATATATATATATATATATATATATATATATATATATATATATATATATATATACATATATATATATATATACAGTATATATATATATACAGTATATATACAGTATATATATATATACACACACACACACACACACACACACAACAACAACAACAGGCATTTCAAGGCCCTTTTCCCTGCTCGAGCGGGGGTTAGCGTTGTGGGCCCCATGCCAATCTTCTCCATTTTGCCCTATTTTCTGCATCTCCCCTTGTTAACCCCTTTGCCCGCATTTCTTCTTCCACCACCTTTACCCAAGTCTTTTTCGGTCTTCCCCGTCCTCTACTTCCTTCTACATTCATTTCCATCACTCTTCTCAACCAGTCACTTCCATCCTTCCTCAACACATGACCAAACCATCTCAACCTGTTTCTCTTCACAGCATCAATCACAGGCTCTATTCCCATCATCTTTCGCAATTCATCATTTGTCTTCCTCTCTCTCAACGATAGTCCGCACATCCACCGAACCATTCACATTTCCACCCTTTCCAGCCTTCGTTGCTGCTCTACGTTCATTACCCATGTTTCACTCCCATAAATCATAACACTTCTCACACATGCAGCATACACCTTTCCCTTCAGCTTCAACGACACTCCCCTCCTGGTCAGCATGCCACTGAGATCCCGAAACTTCTTCCATGCACATCTCACTCTCGCAACCGTTGCCGAGTCTGATCCACCTTCTCCATTCAGCATGTCTCCGAGGTAGCAAAATGTTTTCGCACCTTCCAGCTTCACGCCGTCTCCAAGATCCAACTCAACATTTCCTCCATCTGCAGCTCCCTCTGTGCACACCTTACACTTGAATGTAGCTGCCACACTGGTTCACAAATTATATTATACTAGGGCATGCCCGTACTATATATATATCTAAAATTATATCCCCCCCCTCTATTTACATGAAATGGTTTGGTCCAAAGCGAACGGCTTGCGAGTACGGTGACAATCCCCCCCCCCCCCTCTATTTACATGAAATGGTTTGGTCCAAAGCGAACGGCTTGCGAGTACGGTGACAATCCCCCCCCTCTATTTACATGCAATGGTTTGGTCCAAAGCGAACGGCTTGCGGAGTTTGGTAAAGAAATCGCCATAGCTCGGTAACTACTTGTCCGATTAATATGAAACCTTGAAAAGGCACATCCTCGGGTCCCCAGCAATATACCTGGCAAGTTTAAAGTATATCGGACCCGTGGTTGTCGAGAAACAGCGGTCACAGACAAACATACAAACATACAAACATACAAACATACAAACATACAAACATACAAACATACACACAGAGATTAGTGGAATTATAGATATATATATATATATATATATATATATATATATATATATATATATAATATATATATAAATTTATATTTGGAAGATAGGCCAAAATGGACAGATAAAACGGATAAAGACCCCCCCCATCCTGATTTTGACAACCAAGAACGGATTGTGGATGCAAGTCTGGTGAGGTATCAGTGTGGACGTGAGTTCGGATCCATCAGAGGGTTGACGATCCATCAGGCCCGGAAAATGTGTGGGAGTGATCCTGTGGGAGATGTTGGTCTATGGTGTGATGGCGTGCGTGAGGAGGCATGGCAGGTTCGAGAGAAGTGTGGGTGTGGACGTGAGTTTGAGTCGGTGAGAGGGTTGCATATCCATCAGAGCCGGATTGGTTGTGTGCATAAGGTGGGTGAGGAGAAGGAGGTACAGCAACGCAGTGCCTTTGAAAAGGGGACACGTAAGACGACCGGGAGAAACAGCCAGGTAGCAAGCCACAGTGTTGTATGTCCTGGGGTTGTGCTTCAGCAGGGAAACAAGCGTTACGCCTAGGTCCCCCGTCGGGGAAGTGATGTGAGTTGACAAAGTGGAACACACAGAAAACATGCTATGATATGATATTTCGCTCACAAGGTTCAGACATACATGGAGGTGGCCATCTTGGATTTTGACGTGGCGACCCAATTTTCAATAGCGTTCTTCCTTATGCCTAGATACACCCACACACCAGAAGGTACTTCGCTTATTTTTCAAGATATTCATCTCACAAGATTCAGACATACATGGCGGCGGCCATCTTGGATTTTGACGTGGCGACCCAATTGTAAACAGCGTTCTTCCGTGTACCTAGATACACCCACACACCAGATTAGAAGTTGGTACTTCGCTTATTTTTCGAGATATTTCGCTCACAAGGTTCAGACATATATATGGTGGCGGCCATCTTGGATTTTGACATGGTGACCCAATTTTCAATAGTGTTCTTCCTTATGGCGAGATACACCCACACACCAAATTAGAAGTTGGTACTTCGCTTATTTTTCGAAATATTTCGCTCACAAGGTTCAGACACATACATGGCGGCGGCCATCTTGGATTTTGACATGGCGACCCAATTTTCAATAGCGTTCTTCCTTATGCCGAGATACACCCACACACCAGATTAGAAGTTGGTACTTCGCCTATTTTTCAAGATATTTCGCTCACAAGTTTCAGACATATATATGGTGGCGGCCATCTTGGATTTTGACGTGGCGACCCAATTTTCAATAGCGTTCTTCCTTATGGCGAGATACACCCACACACCAAATTAGAAGTTGGTACTTTGCTTATTTTTCAAGATATTCATCTCACAAGGTTGGGACATACATGGCGGCGGCCATCTTGGATTTTGACGTGGCGACCCAATTTTCAATAGCGTTCTTCCTTATGCCTAGATACACCCACACACCAGATTAGAAGTTGGTACTTCGCTTATTTTTCAAGATATGCAGGTTACAAGGTTCAGACATACATGGCATCAGACATAAATGGCGGCGGCCATCTTGGATTTTGACGTGGGTTGCACCCACACACCAAATTCGAATGCGGTCCTTCACTTACGCATGCATGCATGCACGCACACACACACGGATGGACGGACGGACGGACGGACACACGGACGGAGGGGAAAGCCATAGTCCCCCTTTCGCTCCGCTGTGCGACGGGGGACAAAAATGTGAGGAGGAGAGTGAAATGGCTAGGTATGGGAGAAAGGGCAGGATGGGAGAGAATGGATGGAGTGGTGTGTGGGGCGCTTCATAGGTTGAAAGGAAGGGTGGAAGATAGATTGAGAAAGATGAATGAGATTGTGTTTGAGTATGCATGTGTCACGTTTGGAGTGAAAGAGTGTGTAGAGAGGGGTGAGAAGGAGGCACATTTGAGCAGGAGGCAGAGGGAGATCCATGAGTTGAGAATGGAGTTGAGCAGCTTGAATGGAAGATGGAAGAGGGCAGTGGAAGGGGAGAGGAATGGGCTTGAGGTGTTGATGAAGCAGGTGAGGGTGAGGTTGGTAAAGTTGAAGAGAGTGGAAAGGATGAAGAGGTGAAGAAAGGAGAGGCAGAGGAAGAGAAAGAGGTTCTTTGAGAATTCTTTTCGGTTTATGAAGGATCTGTTGGAGCCGTCTCTATCTGGTGTACTGAAGGTACCGAAGGAAGAGTTGGAAGGTCACCTGCGTGTCACGTATGCAGACACAAGGAGGAACGAAGTGGTGGAGGACATCGAAGGATTGTTGAGACCGACAGATCCAGGTGTTCCATTTGATTTGTCAGAGCCAAAGATATCTGAGGTTGAGGAAGTTTTGAGGAAGGCACGGGCGGCATCGGCTACAGGACCAAGTGGAGTGTCATTCAAGGTGTTTAAGAGTTGTGAAGGCATCAGGCAGTATCTGTGGAAGGCTCTGAAGGTGGTATGGAGGCAAGGAGTGGTGCCCAATCAATGGACAAGGGCAGGAGTTTATATTCCAAAGCAGGAGGAGGCTGTGACACTGGAGCAGTTTAGACAAATATCATTGCTCAATGTAGATGGGAAGATATTGATGAGTGTCTTTGCGGCACGGCTCTCAGGCTTCATCAGAGGGAATGGTTTTGTGGATGGTTCTGTGCAGAAGGCAGGAATACCTGGATCACCAGGATGCATTGAACACTCGGCAATGGTCTGGCAAGTGTTACAGGAGGCAAAGAGGCAAAGGAAGGATGTTGCGGTGGTATGGCTGGATTTGGAGAATGCATGTGGGCCAGTGCCGCATGCCTTGATCAGGTATGCCATGGATTTCTTTTGGGTACCCTGGAGATTTATGGACTTTTATGGCATATTAATTATGATCAGTTTTGGATGCGGTTTGGGACACAGTCCTATGCAACAGAGTGGCAGAAGTTGGAAGTGGGGATCCCGATGGGATGTACCATCTCCCCTATTTTGTTTGTGCTGGTTATGGAGTTGTTGATACGTGCAGTGAATGGACATGGGAAAGAAGTGGAGCTAGCCCATTGTCAGAGTTTGCCAGCAATATTTGCATTCATGGATGACCTGACAGTTGTCCAACAGTCGGCTGATGCAGCAGTAGAGGTACTGGGATGACTGGAAAGGTTGATGTGGTGGGCAAGAATGGGCTTTAAAGAAAGAAAGTCGAGGAGTGTGGTGGTGAGACGAGGAGTGGTGGATAACATGCACAGGTTGGAGCTGGAAGATGGTTCCACCATTGACAGAGGCCCCTGTGAAGAGTTTGGGAAGATGGTATACAGTGGAGTTGAATGATGTGGGAAGAGTGGAGGAGGTCAGAAACAAGCTTTTGGTGGTGCATGAGAGGAAGCGAGGAAAGTACAGTGAGCTAGAGGCAGAGTGTCGGCGGGAGAAGGGTTGGTGAGTTTCTTGTCAGCCTTTTGAGGTGGGGTGCAGAGGGTATATTGGCAATTCCTTTTCTGCATTTCTTGCTCGGCTTGGAGTGTGTGGTACAGAAAGAAGGAGGATGTGTGACAGAGTGTCCCAGGTTGCCTTGAATGGGTCACTTTGGATATGGAGGAAGTTGATGGAGGCATGTCGAATGGGGTAGGTTGAGGTTGTGGGTGCTCGTTCGTTTCAACCCAAAGGGGTAGTGACTGCACATGGAAGGGAAATGGAGGTGTGTGTGTGTGTGTGTGTGTGTGTGTGTTTTTTTTTGTTTGTTTTTTGGTTTTTGGTTTTTTTTGCAGGAGTGGGTGTGGTTTTGCATGAATATGTTTTTGTTTGAGTGGTGCATGTTGTAAGGGTAGGTGAACGGGTTGGTTTTTTTGTTTTGTTTTGTTTTTTTGGTATGTGAATGAGTGGATGAGGGGCTGTGGATTCTAGGAGTGAAGACGGTTTTGTTGTTGTAGTCTGTGTTCTCACTGGCTGAGGGTCGGGGTATGTACGCATCCAGGTGTAGTTGCTGCGTGTGGAGCGGGAAGATGCTGAGGACCTCGACTGAAGACCCGGTCACTGAGGCACACATGTGACCAGGTGTGTTTTGAAATTATATATATATACATATATATATATATATATATATGTATATATATATATATATAGATATATATAGATAGATATATATATATATATATATATATATATATATATATATATATATATATATATATATATATATATATGTTGTGGATATGAGGCTTGTGTTTTTTTTATTGTGTTTTTTTTATTATTATTGCTTTATTCTGGACCCTCCTGCCTCCAGTCTGTTGTATAAAGGTCAAAGGGCGTTCCCGTAGTTAATTCCATAAAGCATACACGAAGGACACCATATATCCCTGTTCAGTAGTTATATCCTTATTATGTGTATTAGGCTAAGGATTTGTCTTCCATTAATTTAAATACTCCATTGCACCAAGTGAAATAAGAGTAGATCCCCTTTCATTCACATTCCCCTTCCAACAATTGCCAACTGTTCCCTCCGCGACTCCATTCGCCAGGAGGTCGGCTTGGAGAAGAAGGGGGAGGAGCTGCCGACTCCTGGGCGTGCCCGCCCATCGTCATCAAGGGCGGAGCCAGAGGGCCGTGCCGACCAATCAGGGCCGAGGCGAGCTCACCGATGGGCGTGTCCTGGACACCAGCGGCTTGATCGCCTGAGGTGCTATAAAGAGCGCGCGCGAAAGCCTAGAAGTTGTAGTTGGACTAAGAGTTGGACTGAGTGGGACTAAGAGTTGGACTAAGCAAGAGAGGAAGTTGTTGGACTGGGTTGGACTAAGAAAGAGAGAGGAGAGAAGGGGCGAAGCGAAGCAAAGAGAGAAAGAGTCCTGGAGTTTGTGAGAGAGGGAGAGAGAACCCGTCACGCCAGACCCCCCACCAGCAGCGTTGGCTCCACCAAGCAGCTCCGACCCATTACCCCGCGCACACGACAGGATCGGTGGCATCGGCGGCCGTCGAGGTCCAGCCCGACGTCCCGTGCGGGATCAAGCTCCAGCCAGCTCCGTGCCTTCCTCCCCCTCCAGCCACCCACCTCCTGTCATTCCTGCCTGCAATTTCCTCATTCGTGTACGTGAGTTTGTTCTGTTTGTCTTGTCCCTGGGTATTATTTAAGCCTGTTTAGATAAGCTAGCGATTTTCACTGTGTCTCTCATTTCTTCTGTAAATTATTTTATTATCCTTCCTTCTTCCTTGGTTTCTTTTGGTTGTAAATAGCAAATAAATTATATCCGTATTCCCTACTTCTGTCTTCTTCTTCTTCACATCCTTCGCTTTAGTCTTTTCCCCATTGAATATCTGTGGCGCGATTTTGGCCAACGTTCAGGAATCGGGTTAGTCGGGGTAACTGTTCGGGCGCGGCGGCCATCCGCTCGGCAAACAACATCCTCGCCGCGGTCCCGTAACAATATATATATATATATATATATATATATATATATATATATATATATATATATATATATATATATGTACACACACACACACACACACACAGTCGTGGCTAGGTATATTGGCACCCTTGCACTTTTTTCAAATAATGCACCATTTCTTCCAGAAAATTGTTGAAATTAAAAATATATTTTGGGATCCACATATGTATTTCTTTTGTTTGCAGTGTGTTACGTGCTCCTCCCCAACCCCCTGGTAACGGTGTACCTCCGAGCCCCGAGAGGAGTCACGGCAGAAAAAATGTGTTATTCTTTATGTCAAAGATCAATGGTGAAGCCACACCAATTGTTACAAACAAACAAGTATTGTATTAAGATCACACAAGAATAACAGTACAACAACAATAGTAATCAATTGTATAACCTATATATTTCCTATGATGGTACCATCAGGTTCGTACAATATAACTCACTGTGCTCCAAGTGAGCGAAAAGCAGAAGATTCCCAATGTCTCTAATTCCCGGCTTCATGCCAAAGTTGCTTCCGGCTTCAAGCCAAAGTCGATCCGCTCCAGCGATTGTCAGAACGATGTCCAATCAGGACCAGAATCCCGTTGGGTTGGCAGTTACAGTCCTGCTGCCAAAGCTGTGCAAAGGCGCCCTCAAGGCGACTGGGAAATCCAAAGGCGCCCTCCAGGCGACGGGGAAATCACACCGTCGGGTATGGATGTTCCACGGCTCACAGTCGGCGAACAGCCAATTCATCTTCAAAAGCCACGTTGCACACACACACCAGATACGTCTGAAAGCGGTGAAAACGGCTGACGAAGCAAACAAGCCGTGCTCGACGCGCGAAGCGCGCGGGTCAAAATGGCCGACGGTCTGTTCTCGAGATGTAATGGCCCTTCGATGATTCTCTTCGGAATCAATCGCAAAACCTGACATGCAGGTTAATCTGTCACAGCGATAACAACTCTGTCGCAGGAATCCCTTTTTTTTTTTCTTTTTCTTTTTTTGTATACAAGATCGAGGCTCGTGAAAGAGCTAACATTAATCACACAAAAAGACAAACCGACACACAAAACACAAAAAACAAGGGGAGCGGCAGACAAGATGGGGAGAGAGGGGGAAGGACACAAAAGAGAGGGGGAAGAGGGGGAAGGACACAAACACAACATTTGAGAGCAGGGACATCGGGAGGACTTGGGGGGAGGTGGGAGAGTATTAAAACATATGAACACTGCAAGGACTCTGGGGTGAATTACCGGGGGTAGAAAAGATCAAGGTTTTCGATGGGGGAAGATAAGAGATGGTGGTGAACAGCTGTTTTAAAGACCTGGAGGGAGGAGTGGGATTGAAGGGAGTGGGGGAGTTTGTTCCAGAGGCGGGAGAAAAGGGGAATGAAAGAGTGAAGGTGAGCAGAGAGCCTAGACTTTGGCAGTTTAACCATAAGAGGGTTGCAGGCAGATCTTGTGCGACCTGAAGGAATATTGGGGGGACAGAGCACAGAGAGAGCTGGGGGAGCAAGGCCGGAGAGGAGTCGGTAGAAGACAGAAAGACCACCAACCTGCCTGCGGTGAGTGAGTGAAAGGCCCTCGGTGTTGACTACATCGCAGGAGATTCCAATGATTCTGAAAGCTTTGGCCTCAACAGCGTGAAGCCGAGCAAGGTGTGAGGCAGGAGCACCAGCCCAGAGGGGGGAACAGTATTCCATTGAGCTGCGGATGAAAGCCTTGTATGTGGTGAGGAGCTCAGGTGTGCCAAGGAAGGACTTCGCATGACGGAGGATGCCCAGTCGGCGACTGGCTTTGGAGGCCAGCTTGGAAATGTGGTTTTCCCAAGAAAGATCATGGCAGATAGTGAGACCCAAAAGCTTGAGCGACAGAACTTCTTGGAGAGGATTGTTGAGAAAGTAGATGGGAGGGTTGTCCAGTCGGTCCTTTCGGAGAGACATTGTAAGAGTGTGAGATTTGTCAGGATTGAAAGACATGTTCCACTTGTTTGACCAGTCTGTGATTTTGTCCAGGTCTGCAGAGAGTGAGGAGGCTGCAGACTGCCGATCTGAGGGATGAGGAATGGAGCGACAGAGAGTAGAGTCGTCAGCAAAGAGATAGAGAGGATTTTCAAGAGAGTCAGAGAGATCATTGATGAAGACCCAGAAAAAGCACAGGGCCCAGAACACTACCTTGGGGAACTCCAGCCTGAACAGGAAGAGGAGATGAGAGAAACCCATTCAGGGCCACACGTTGACTACGACCAGAGAGGAAGTCCGCCAGCCATGCGTGGAGATTTCCATGGATACCAAAGGAGGAGAGTTTGGTGAGCAGAGCAGGGTGCCAGACCGTATCGAAGGCACGTGAAATGTCAAGGGAGACAGATCTAATTTCCTGTTTGGTGTTGAGGACCTCCATCCATTGTTGAGAAAGCAGAAGCAGCATGTCCAGAGTAGAGTGACCAGGTCTGAAACCAAATTGATGATCAGAGATCAAGCCATTGGAGAAGAGGAAAGATTTAATATCTGAAGCAATGATGGATTCCATGACTTTGCTGATAATTGGGAGAAGGCTGATTGGTCTG